>NC_092242.1:29654047-29789047 GCF_036320965.1 Panulirus ornatus
GCCACCATCAAATCATAGATTTTCTTGCACAAAAAACTCTCACCAGTCTTGGGCTCTAATGCCAGTAGTTTTGTTTGAATCTGTTCATCACTGATACCAACAATCTAGTGCAACATAACATTTGATCTTGTGGGTCTGTCATCAAGGAGCTGAAATTGCAGTGCTCTGTTAGTTCTTTCAAGGCAGTCATATACTAAGCAACACCCTTCTAGGCACTTGATCTTATCATGGAATTTTAATCATAGTACTGTGTCTGAAAGCCTTGGCTCATTCAGTTTCGGTAACACTTCACAGAGTTCTTCAAAAGTCATTTCTTCAAGATGTTTATGCACACACAAATTTCTCAGTTACTTGTATGTCTGAGGTCCTGCTATTGCTATCGACACTTTCACGACCATTTAGACACTGTTGCTGTTTGTAGCAAGCTACCTACCTGTGATCTTCATGAACACCCTAATTTCCAATTTTCACTAACCTCCACAAGATGTCCACACTTATTTCGAATAGTTTTATCCTTGTTGCCTCTTTATGTAACATTTAGCATAGTATATTGGTCAGGCTGGCTCCAATCAAATGCTTAAAAGTCCAAAAATAATCACTTTACTCTAAGAAAACTTCTGGCAGCTACAACAGTCAGTTATACAGCTGTGTCTTGTTAACAGAACCCTAATTGGGTCATAAAGAAAGAATTCATTCCTGATAAAATCATGATAGAATAATATTTCAATTAGTGTGAAAACATCTTTTCACTTTAGCACTCTGGACATCAGCAGTGGATATACTATAATAACTGAAATTAAATACAAGAAATAATTAAAGGCATTTTCTCAATCAATAAGAGATCCAGAGTTTCCTAATAATGGAACACGAAAGTGATGGGACCCCATTCATGGACAAAAAACCGACAGGACTTGACAGACCTCTGTTCAACAAGCATCCTCTTTGAATGGAGAACTCAAATGCACTGGCAGCTGTATTGTAAGTACTGGTGCAATATGAGATGCATATGCAGGATAGGGATGGAAGGATTTCTGGTGTTTTAAACTGACTTGCCAGCATAAGACTATTTTCTACATTTTCATCAATTTGAAAAAGAAAAAACAGGATGATACAAGAAAGTTGGCCATGGTGGTAACACAGCTGAGTTAAACATAAAAAAGTGAATCACTGTTTGCTACTGTGCAAATTCTTTGGCTTGGACTGCACAGATATGACTGCAACAGGAACCCATTGATTAAGTTCTAGGAAATGGAAAACAAGTGTGGGAAAATGTATCGTCATTCAAAGTATGGTGTACCTTTATTCACAGTTTTATACAATTTCTTTATTTATTTATTTTGCTTTGTCACTGTCTCCCGCATTAGCAAGGTAGCGCAAGGAAACAGACGAAAGAATGGCCCAACCCGCCCACATACACATGTATATACATACACGTCCACACACACAAATATACATACCTATACATCTCAATGTACACATATATATACACACACAGACATATACATATATACACATGTACATAATTCATACTGTCTGCCTTTATTTGTTCCCATCGCCACCTCGCCACACATGGAATAACAACCCCCTCCCCCCTCATGTGTGCGAGGTAGCACTAGGAAAAGACACCAAAGGCGCCATTCGTTCACACTCAGTCTCTAGCTGTCATGTAATAATGCACCGAAACCACAGCTCCCTTTCCACATCCAGGCCCCACACAACTTTCCATGGTTTACCTCAGATGCTTCACATGCCCTGGTTCAATCCATTGACAGGACATCGACCCGGTATACCACATCGTTCCAATTCATTCTATTCCTTGCCCTCCTTTCACCCTCCTGCATGTTCAGGCCCCGATCACTCAAAATCTTTTTCACTCCATCTTTCCACCTCCAAGTTAGTCTCCCACTTCTCCTCGTTCCCTCCACCTCTGACACATATATCCTCTTGGTCAATCTTTCCTCACTCATTCTCTCCATGCGGCCAAACCATTTCAAAACACCCTCTTCTGCTCTCTCAACCACACTCTTTTTATTTCCACACATCTCTCTTACCCTTACATTACTTACTCGATCAAACCACCTCACACCACATATTGTCCTCAAACATCTCATTTCCAGCACATCCACCCTCCTGCGCACAACTCTATCCATAGCCCACGCCTCGCAACCATTAAACATTGTTGGAACCACTATTACTTCAAACATACCCATTTTTGCTTTCCCAGATAATGTTCTCGACTTCCACACATTCTTCAAGGCTCCCAGAATTTTCGCTACCTCCCCCACCCTATGATTCACTTCCGCTTCCATGGTTCCATCCGCTGCCAGATCCACTCCCAGATATCTAAAACACTTTACTTCCTCCAGTTTTTCTCCATTCAAACTTACCTCCCAAATGACTTGACCCTCAACCCTACTGTACCTAATAACCTTGCTCTTATTCACATTTACTCTTAACTTTCTTCTTTCACACACTTTACCAAACTCAGTCACCAACTTCTGCAGTTTCTTACATGAATCAGCCACTAGCACTGTATCATCAGCGAACAACAACTGACTCACTTCCCAAGCTCTCTCACCCACAACAGACTGCATACTTACCCCTCTTTCCAAAACCCTTGCATTCACCTCCCTAACATCCCCATCCATAAACAAATTAATCAACCACGGAGACATCACACACCCCTGCCGCAAACCTACATTCACTGAGAACCAATCACTTTCCTCTCTTCCTACACGTACACATGCCTTACATCCTCGATAAAAACTTTTCACTGCTTCTAACAACTTGCCTCCCACACCATATATTCTTAAAACCTTCAACAGAGCATCTCTATCAACTCTATCATATGCCTTCTTCAGATCCATAAATGCTACATACAAATCCATTTGTTTTTCTAAGTATTTCTCACATACATTCTTCAAAGCAAACACCTGATCCACACATCCTCTACCACTTTTGAAACCACACTGCTCTTCCCCAATCTGATGCGCTGTACATGCCTTCACCCTCTCAATCAATACCCTCCCATATAATTTACCAGGAATACTCAACAAACTTATACCTCTGTAATTTGAGCACTCACTCTTATCCCTTTTGCCTTTGTACAATGGCACTATGCAAGCATTCTGCCAATCCTCAGGCACCTCACCATGAGTCATACATACATCAAATAACCTTACCAACCAGTCAACAATACAGTCACCCCCTTTTTTAATAAATTCCACTGCAATACCATCCAAACCTGCTGCCTTGCCGGCTTTCATCATTCGTAAAGCTTTTACTACCTCTTCTCTGTTTACCAAATCATTTTCCCTAACCCTCTCACTTTGCACACCACCTCGACCAAAACACCCTATGTCTGCCACTCTATCATCAAACACATTCAACAAACCTTCAAAATACTCACTCCATCTCCTTCTCACATCACCACTACTTGTTATCACCTCCCCATTAGCCCCCTTCACTCTTGACCTCCTGCCTCTTTCTTTTATACATATCCCACTCATTTGCATTTTTTCCCTGCAAAAATCGTCCAAATGCCTCTCTCTTCACTTTCACTAATAATCTTACTTCTTCATCCCACCACTCACTACCTTTTTTAATCAACCCACCTCCCACGTTCCTCATGCCACAAGCATCTTTTGCGCAATCCATCACTGCTTCCCTAAATACATCCCATTCCTCCCCCACTCCCCTTACCTCCTTTGTTCTCACCTTTTTCCATTCTGTACTCAGTCTCTCCTGGTACTTCCTCACACAAGTCTCCTTCCCAAGCTCACTTACTCTCACCACTCTCTTCACCCCAACATTCACTCTTCTTTTCTGAAAACCCATACAAATCTTCACCTTCGCCTCAAGATAATGATCAGACATCCCTCCAGTTGCACCTCTCAGCACATTAACATCCAAAAGTCTCTCTTTCGTGTGTCTATCAATTAACACGTAATCCAATAACGCTCTCTGGCCATCTCTCCTACTTACATACGTATACTTATGTATATCTCACTATTTAAACCAGGTATTCCCAATCACCAGTCCTTTTTCAGCACATAAATCTACAAACTCTTCACCATTTCCATTTACAACACTGAACACTCCATGTATACCAATTATTCCCTCAACTGCCACATTACTCACCTTTGATTTCATATCACCCATCACTATAACCTGGTCTTGTGCATCAAAACCACTAACACACTCATTCAGCTGCTCCCAAAACACTTGCCTCTCATGATCTTTCTTCTCATGCCCAGGTGCATATGCACCAATAATCTCCCATCTCTCTCCATCAACTTTCAGTTTTACCCATATCAATCTAGAATTTACTTTTTTACACTCTATCACATACTCCCACAACTCCTGATTCAGGAGTAGTGCTACTCCTTCCCTTGCTCTTGTCCTCTCACTAACCCCTGACTTTACTCCCAAGACATTCCCAAACCACTCTTCCCCTTTACCCTTGAGCTTTGTTTCACTCAGAGCCAAAATATCCAGGTTCCTTTCCTCAAACATACTACCTATCTCTCCTTTTTTCTCATCTTGGCTACATCCACACACATTTAGACACCCCAATCTGAGCCTTCGTGGAGGATGAGCACTCCTCGCGTGACTCCTTCTTCTGTTTCCCCTTTTAGAAAGTTAAAATACAAGGAGGGGAGGGTTTCTGCCCCCCGCTCCCGTCCCCTTTAGTCGCCTTCTACGACACGTGAGAAATGCGTGGGAAGTATTCTTTCTCCCCTATCCCCAGGGATATAGAATGATTTTATACAATGATTAATATAATTCTTTCAGCTTTACAGCAAACTTGGAGAGAATACTAAAAAAAAAAAATCTACTTACCCACTAGCCTCAGGGGGCTCATTTTGGGGGTTGAGGTAAAGAGTCTGGAAAGTAGTGGAGAACAAAGCACCTAGACCAAAACCAGCAACAATCAATCCATTAACCAGGCCTTTCTTCTGTGGGTACCACTGAAATAACAAATGAAGAGCATGGAATGAATGACTAAAATATTCCAACTGGGAGACTGGCACACTTGCAAGCTGCAAGGTGGAATTAAGAATGTCATCCTATTTCATGTAATGTAAACCAAAAATCACTCAGATCACATTCCTCAAATTATAAACCTACATGAAAACTATAAATTTTGAAGAAAACTACAAAGCACCACACTGTTAAATTGTCAAGTTTATGGATACTCACAACAGTTTTCAAAATCATTTCCTTCAGTTTTGAAAAAAAGTTAATAAAAATCAAATCAACCAAACATAAGGAAAATATTTTCTACCACTTTCCACTTCCTTTTTAGCACATCCTTCAAACAAGAGAAAGTTATTGCTATCTATCTATATCTCAGACACCTGTTCCAAATGGAACTCCTCAAAGTGGCGGCCATGGCAATAGAGTCTCCATAACTAGCGAACTCCAGGGCAGCTTCTTAGCTTTTAGTGCCTCACCCTTAACACCTCTGTCACTGGCAGAGGGCAATTCTAGCGCAGTGTTTGCTGAGGCTCCTACCTAATGTTCCTACTAACTATTTCATCTAATGCTCCTTCCAACTACTTCTACCCAATACTCCAGCCTAAATGTTCCTGCCTACTACTCCTATTTACAGCTCATACCAGTTTGCCATAAGGCAAGGCTAGCACATAAGTGCTCACTGCAAGAAAATCTACAGTTATGAAGAATGAGCTATGTGAGTTAAGAGTTGCCAATTGTTACATATGAAAGGGAGAGACTGTATGCTTGTGGACAGAATGCAAGTAGTCAATGTGTTAGTGAAGCAGAAAGAAAAGACAGCTACCTGGGTCAGAGGAGTGCAACCTGACAATCACTGAAGTGCTGGCTCACTAAGCAGATATCACTAACCCTCCCAATACCCAAGCAGGTAGTACTGGTCATTGGCTGCCTACCAAATGATACCAACAAGATGCTATACGAAAACATATTCATATTCATTTATCATACTTGATCGCCGTTCTCCGCATCACTAAGGTAGCGCCAGGAAACAGAAGAAGAAAGACCTATACACTCATATACACATACATATGCATACATATACATATCAACACATACACATATACATACATGTACATATCAACATATACACATATACATACATATACATATGCATACACAGCCATACACATATATATACACATGTACATATTCAAACTTGCTTGCCTTCATCCATTCCCCGCATCAACCCACCCCACCTTGCATCAGTGAGGTAGCGACATGAAAACAGACAAAAAAGGCCACATTCATTCATACTCAGTCTCGAGCTGTCATGTGTAATGCACCAAAACCATAATTCCGTATCGACATCCAGGCCACACACGCCTTTCCAAGGTTTACTCCAGACATTTCATATGCCCTGGTTCAGTCCAGTGACAGCAAGTCGACCCTGGTATACCACATTGTTCCAATTCACTCTATTCCTTGCACGCCTCTCACCCTCCTGTATATTCAAGCCCCAATCACTCAAAATCTTTTTCACTCCATCCTTACATATCCAATTCAGTTTCCGGCTTCTTGTTCCCTCCACCTCCGACACATATATCCTTTTTGTCAACCTTACCTCACTCATTCTCTTCATATGTCCAAACCATTTCAACACACCCTCTTCTGCTCTCTCAACCACACTCTTTTCATTTACACACATCTCTCTTACCCTTTCATTACTTACTCGATCAAACCACCTCACACTACATATTGTCCTCAAACATTTCATTTCCAACACATCCACCCTCCTCCATACAACCTTATCTATAGCCCATGCCTCACAACCATATAATATTGTTGGAAATACTATTCCTTCAAACACTCCCATTTTTGCACTCCGAGATAACATTCTCTCTTTCCACACATTCTTTATCACTCCCAAAACCTTCACCCCCTCCCCCATCCTATGACTCACCTCCCATTCCATGGTTCCATTCACTAACAAGTCCATTCCCAGATATCTAAAACACTTCACTTTCTCTATTTTTTCTTAATTCAAACTTACATCCCAACTAACTTGTCCCTCAACCCTAAAGAACCAAATAACCTTGCTCTTATTCACATCTACTCTCAACTTTCTCCTTTGACACACCTTTCCAAAATCAGTCACTAACTTCTGCAGTTTTTCACTTGAATCAGCAACCAGTGCGGTATCATTGGTCAACAACAACTGACTCACTTCCCAGGCACTCTTATCCCCAACAGATTCCCTAATCGCCCCTCTCTCCAAAACTCTTGCATTTACATCCCCAACAACCCCATCCATAAAACAAATTAAACAACCATGGGAACATCACACAGCCCTGCCAAAGACCAAACTTCACTGAGAACCAATCACTCTCCTCTCTTCCTACTAGTACACATGCCTTACACCTTCATAAAACTTCTCACTGCTTCTAGCAGTATTCCTCCCACAACGTATACTCTTCAGACCTTCCACAAAGCATCTCTATCTACCCTGCCATATGCCCTCTCCAGATCCATAAATGCTACATACAAATCCATCTGTTTCTCTAAGTATTTCTCAAACACATTCTTCCAAGCATACACATAAGAAAACATTATTCTTATATTTGCTTTGTCGCTGTCTCCCGCATTAGCGAGGTAGCGCAAGGAAACAGACGAAAGAATGGCCCAACCTGCCCACATACACATGTATATACATACACGTCCACACACGCAAATATACATGCTTATACATCTCAAGACATATACATATATACACATGTACATAATTCATACTGTCTGCCTTTATTTGCTCCCATCGCCACCTCGCCACACATGGAATAACAACCCCTTCCCCCCTCATGTGTTCGAGGCAGCGCTAGGAAAGACACCAAAGGCCCCATTCGTTCACACTCAGTCTCTAGCTGTCACGTAATAAAGCACCAAAACCACAGCTCCCTTTCCACATCCAGGCCCCACACAACTTTCCATGGTTCACTCCAGATGCTTCACATGCCCTGGTTCAACCCATTGACAGCACGTCGACCCCGGTATACCACATCGCTCCAATTCACTCTATTCCTTTCACGCCTTTCACCCTCCTGCATGTTCACGCCCCGATCAATCAAAATCTTATTCACTCCATCCTTCCAGCTCCAATTTGGTCTCCCACTTCTCCTCGTTCCCTCCACCTCTGACACATATATCCTCTTGGTCGATCTTTCCTCACTCATTCTCTCCATGTGACCAAACCATTTCAAAACACCCTTTTCTGCTCTCTCAACCACGCTCTTTTTATTACCACACATCTCTCTTACCCTTGCATTACTTACTCGATCAAACAACCTCACACCACATATTGTCCTCAAACATCTCATTTCCAGCATATCCACCCTCCTCCACACAACTCTATCCATAGCCCATGCCTTGCAACCATATAACATTGTTGAAACCACTATTCCTTCAAACATACCCATTTTTGCTTTCCGAGATAGTGTTCTCAACTTCCACATATTCTTCAAGGCTCCCAGAATTTTCGCCCCCTCCCCCACCCTATGATTCACTTCCGCTTCCAAGGTTCCATCCACTGCCAAATCCACTCCCAGATATCTAAAACACTTCACTTCCTCCAGTTTTTCTCCATTCAAACTTACCTCCCAATTGATTTGACCCTCAACCCTACTGTACCTAATAACCTTGCTCTTATTCACATTTACTCTCAACTTTCTTCTTTCACACACTTTACCAAACTCAGTCACCAGCTTCTGCAGTTTCTCATATGAATCAGCCACCAGCACTGTACCATCAGCGAACAACAACTGACTCACTTCCCAAGCTCTCTCATCCACAACACACTGCATACTTGCCCCTCTTTCCAAAACTCTTGCATTCACCTCCCTAACAACCCCATCCATAAACAAATTAAACAACCATGGAGACATCACACACCCCTGCCGCAAACCTACATTCACTGAGAACCAATCACTTTCCTCTCTTCCTACAAGTACACATGCGTTACATCCTCGATAAAAACTTTTCACTGTTTCTAACAACTTGCCTGCCACACCATATATTCTTAGTACCTTCGACAGAGCATCTCTATCAACTCTATCATATACCTTCTCCAGATCCATTAATGCTACATACAAATCCATTTGCTTTTCTAAGTATCTCTCACATACATTCTTCAAAGCAAACACCTGATCCACACATCCTCTACCACTTCAGAAACTACACTGCTCTTCCCCAATCTGATGCTCTGTACATGCCTTCACCCTCTCAATCAATACCCTCCCATATAATTTACCAGGAATACTCAACAAACTTATACCTCTGTAATTTTAGCACTCACTCTTATCCCCTTTGCCTTTGTACAATGGCACTATGCACGCATTCTGCCAATCCTCAGGCACCTCACCATGAGTCATACATACATTAAATAACCTTACCAACCAGTCAACAATACAGTCACCCCTATTTTAATAAATTCCACTGCAATACCATCCAAACCCGCTGCCTTGCCGGCTTTCATCTTCCGCAAAGCTTTCACTACCTCTTCTCTGTTTACCAATTCATTTTCCCTAACCCTCTCACTTTGCACACCACCTCGACCAAAACACCCTATATCTGCCACTCTATCATCAAACACATCCAACAGACCTTCAAAATACTCACTCCATCTCCTTCTCACATTACCACTATTTGTTATCACCTCCCCATTAGCCCCCTTCACTGAAGTTCCCATTTGCTCCCTTGTTTTACACACTTTATTTACCTCCTTCCAAAACATCTTTTTATTCTCCCTAAAATTTAATGATACTCTCTCACCCCAACTCTCATTTGACCTCTTTTTCACCTTTTGCACCTTTCTCTTGACCTCCTGCCTCTTTCTTTTATACATCTCCCGGTCATTCCCATTATTTCCCTGTAAAAATCATCCAAATGCCTCTCTCTTCTCTTTCACTAATAATCTTACTTCTTTATCCCACCAATCACTACCCTTTCTAATCTACCCATCTCCCACGCTTCTCATGCCACAAGCATCTTTTGCGCAAGCCATCACAGCTTCCCTAAATACATCCCATTCCTCCCCCACTCACCTTACCTCCTTTGTTCTCACCTTTTTCCATTCTGTACTCAGTCTCTCCTGGTACTTCCTCACTGAAGTCTCCTTCCCAAGCTCACTTACTCTCACAACTCTCTTCACCCCAACATTCTCTCTTCTTTTCTGAAAACCAATACAAATCTTCACCTTCGCCTCCACAAGATAATGATCAGACATCCCTCCAGTTGCACCTCTCAGCACATTAATATCCAAAAGTCTCTCTTTCGTGCGCCTATCAATTAACACGTAATCCAATAACGCTCTCTGGCCATCTCTCCTACTTACATATGTATACTCATGTATATCTTGCTTTTTAAACCAGGTATTCCCAATCACCAGTCTTTTTTCAGCATATAAATATACAAGCTCTTCACCATTTCCACTTACAACACTGAACACCCCATGTATACCAATTATTCCCTCAACTGCCACATTACTCACCTTTGCATTCATATCACCCATCACTATAACCTGGTCTCGTGCATCAAAACCACTAACACACTCATTCAGCTGCTCCCAAAACACTTGCCTCTCATGATCTTTCTTCTCATGCCCAGATGCATATGCACCAATAATCACCCATCTCTCTCCATCAACTTTCAATTTTACCCATATTAATCTGAGAATTTACTTTCTTACACTCTATCACATACACCCAACACTCATGTTTCAAGAGTAGTCCTACTCCTTCCCTTGCTCTTGTCGTCTCACTAACTCCTGAATTTACACCCAAGACATTCCCAAACCACTCTTCCCTTTACCATTGAGCTTCGTTTCACTCAAAGCCAAAACATCCAGGTTCCTTTCATCACACATACTACCTATCTCTCCTTTTTCCTCATCTTGGTTACATCCACACACATTTAGACACCTCAATCTGAGCCTTTGAGGACGATGAGCACACCCTGCATGACTCCTTCTAACGACACGTGAGGAATGCATGGGAAGTATTCTTTCTCCCCTATCCCCAGGGATATATATATATCTATTATTTATCTACTTTGCTTTGTCGCTGTCTCCCGCATTTGCAAGGTAGCGCAAGGAATCAGACGAAAGAAATGGCCCAACCCACCACCCTACACATGTATATACATACAAGTCCACAAACGCAAATATACATACCCATACACCTCAATGTACACATATATATACACACACAGACACATACATATATACACATGCACACAATTCACACTGTCTGCCTTTATTCATTCCCATCGCCACCTCGCCACACATGGAATAACATCCCCTTCCCCCCTCATGTGTGCGAGGTAGTGCTAGGAAAAGACAACAAAGGCCCCATTCGTTCCCACTCAGTCTCTAGCTGTCATGCAATAATGCTCGAAACCACAGCTCCCTTTCCATATCCAGGCCCCATAGAACTTTCCATGGTTTACCCCAGACGCTTCACATGCCCTGATTCAATCCATTGACAGCACGTCGACCCCGGTATACCACATCGATCCAATTCACTCTATTGCTTGCACGCCTTTCACCCTCCTGCATGTTCAGGCCCCAATCACTCAAAATCTTTTTCACTCCATCTTTCCACCTCCAATTTGGTCTCCCACTTCTCCTCGTTCCCTCCACCTCCGACACATATATCCTCTTGGTCAATCTTTCCTCACTCATTATCTCCATGTGCCCAAACCATTTTAAAACACCCTCTTCTGCTCTCTCAACCATGCTCTTTTTATTTCCACACATCTCTCTTACCCTTACATTACCTACTCAATCAAACCACCTCACACCACACATTGTCCTCAAACATCTCATTTCCACCCTCCTGCGCACAACTCTATCCAAATCCCACGCCTCGCAACCATACAACATTGTTGGAACCACTATTCCTTCAAACATACTCATTTTTACTTTCCAAGATAATGTTCTCGACTTCCACACATTCTTCAAGGTTCCCAGGATTTTTGCCGCTCCCCCACCCTATGATTCACTTCTGCTTCCATAGTTCCATCTGCTGCCAGATCCACTCCCAGATATCTAAAACACTTTACTTCCTCCAGTTTTTCCCCATTCAAACTTACCTCCCAATTGACTTGACCCTCAACCCTACTGTACCTAATAACCTTGCTCTCATTCACATTTACTCTTAACTTTCTTCTTTCACACACTTTACCAAACTCAGTCACCAGCTTCTGCAGTTTCTCTCACGAATCAGCCACCAGCCACTTCCCAAGCTCTCTCATCCCCAACAGACTTCATACTTGCCCCTCTTTCCAAAACTCTTGCATTCACCTCCCTAACAACCCCATCCATAAACAAGTTAAACAACCATGGAGACATCACACACCCCTGCCACAAACTTACATTCACTGAGAACCAATCACTTTCCTCTCTTCCTACACATACACATGCCTTACATCCTCGATAAAAACTTTTCACTGCTTCTAACAAATTGCCTCCCACAACATATATTCTTAATACCTTCCACAGAGCATCTCTATCAACTCTATCATATGCCTTCTCCAGATCCATAAATGCTACATAAAAATCCCCTTTTTTAAAGGGGAAGTAAATGTTTATAGTTGTGTTACGGGAGTGATAGTTTTCATACATGGTGCTCTCACAAGAAAATAGTGAAATTGGAAAAGAATGTAGCTTAGACATTGAAGCTTATTCTTTCATTGAAATGTGAACAAATGGAGCATTTTTTTTCAAAGTGATAGAGATGGAAAGCAAAAAGGTGTTTTTCATGAATGTACTAGGAATGTACTGGGAAAATCAACTTTTCGTCTGTCAAGACTTTATTATGGAGGATAACCAACTACCTACCCTCATATATCCAAGATATGGTTGTACTTTCTGTAGTGAAGACAATGGAGAAACATCATTAGCCAATATTCCACTTTCATGATAAGAGAAGAAGTGGACTAGGCAGTATGATACAGTGGTTAAATTGATAAAACTACTTTTGACGTTTATGGAAATAAATTATACATTTCCCTTTTCCATAGCCAGAGGTTGAAACATTATGTCACATTCATTTTTCAAATCATTTCAAGCAAGAAGTTTCAGTTTTCTACATTATTTCTTACATTTTTCATATATATATATATATATATATATATATATATATATATATATATATATATATATATATATATATACATATAAGAAGAGTGAATGTTGGGGTGAAGAGGGTGGTGAGAGTAAGTGAGCTTGAGAAGGAGACCTGTGTGAGGAAGTACCAGGAGAGACTGAGTACAGAATGGAAAAAGGTGAGAACAATGGAAGCAAGGGGAGTGGGGGAGGAATGGGATGTATTTAGGGAATCAGTGATGGATTGCGCAAAAGATGCTTGTGGCATGAGAAGAGTGGGAGGTGGGTTGATTAGAAAGGGTAGTGAGTGGTGGGATGAAGAAGTAAGAGAATTAGTGAAAGAGAAGAGAGAGGCATTTGGACGATTTTTGCAGGGAAAAAATGCAATTGAGTGGGAGATGTATAAAAGAAAGAGACAGGAGGTCAAGAGAAAGGTGCAAGAGGTGAAAAAAAGGGCAAATGAGAGTTGGGGTGAGAGAGTATCATTAAATTTTAGGGAGAATAAAAAGATGTTCTGGAAGGAGGTAAATAAAGTGCGTAAGACAAGGGAGCAAATGGGAACTTCAGTGAAGGGCGCAAATGGGGAGGTGATAACAAGTAGTGGTGATGTGAGAGGAGATGGAGTGAGTATTTTGAAGGTTTGTTGAATGTGTTTGATGATAGAGTGGCAGATATAGGGTGTTTTGGTCGAGGTGGTGTGCAAAGTGAGAGGGTTAGGGAAAATGATTTGGTAAACAGAGAAGAGGTAGTGAAAGCTTTGCGGAAGATGAAAGCCGGCAAGACAGCAGGTTTGGATGGTATTGCAGTGGAATTTATTAGAAAAGGGGGTGACTGTATTGTTGACTGGTTGGTAAGGTTATTTAATGTATGTATGACTCATGGTGAGGTGCCTGAGGATTGGCGGAATGCGTGCATAGTGCCATTGTACAAAGGCAAAGGGGATAAGAGTGAGTGCTCAAATTACAGAGGTATAAGTTTGTTGAGTATTCCTGGTAAATTATATGGGAGGGTATTGATTGAGAGGGTGAAGGCATGTACAGAGCATCAGATTGGGGAAGAGCAGTGTGGTTTCAGAAGTGGTAGAGGATGTGTGGATCAGGTGTTTGCTTTGAAGAATGTATGTGAGAAATACTTAGAAAAGCAAATGGATTTGTATGTAGCATTTATGGATCTGGAGAAGGCATATGATAGAGTTGATAGAGATGCTCTGTGGAAGGTATTAAGAATATATGGTGTGGGAGGAAAGTTGTTAGAAGCAGAAAAGTTTTTATTGAGGATGTAAGTGCAGGAAGAGAGGAAAGTGATTGGTTCTCAGTGAATGTAGGTTCGCGGCAGGGGTGTGTGATGTCTCCATGGTTGTTTAATTTGTTTATGGATGGGGTTGTTAGGGAGGTAAATGCAAGAGTTTTGGAAAGAGGGGCAAGTATGAAGTCTGTTGGGGATGAGAGAGCTTGGGAAGTGAGTCAGTTGTTGTTCGCTGATGATACAGCGCTGGTGGCTGATTCATGTGAGAAACTGCAGAAGCTGGTGACTGAGTTTGGTAAAGTGTCTGGAAGAAGAAAGTTAAGAGTAAATGTGAATAAGAGCAAGGTTATTAGGTACAGTAGGGTTGAGGGTCAAGTCAATTGGGAGGTGAGTTTGAATGGAGAAAAACTGGAGGAAGTGAAGTGTTTTAGATATCTGGGAGTGGATCTGGCAGCGGATGGAACCATGGAAGCGGAAGTGGATCATAGGGTGGGGGAGGGTGCGAAAATTCTGGGGGCCTTGAAGAATGTGTGGAAGTCGAGAACATTATCTCGGAAAGCAAAAATGGGTATGTTTGAAGGAATAGTGGTTCCAACAATGTTGTATGGTTGCGAGGCGTGGGCTATGGATAGAGATGTGCGCAGGAGGATGGATGTGCTGGAAATGAGATGTTTGAGGACAATGTGTGGTGTGAGGTGGTTTGATCGAGTGAGTAACGTAAGGGTAAGAGAGATGTGTGGAAATAAAAAGAGCGTGGTTGAGAGAGCAGAAGAGGGTGTTTTGAAGTGGTTTGGGCACATGGAGAGGATGAGTGAGGAGAGATTGACCAAGAGGATATATGTGTCGGAGGTGGAGGGAGCAAGGAGAAGAGGGAGACCAAATTGGAGGTGGAAAGATGGAGTGAAAAAGATTTTGTGTGATCGGGGCCTGAACATGCAGGAGGGTGAAAGGGGGGCAAGGAATAGAGTGAATTGGAGCGATGTGGTATACCGGGGTTGACGTGCTGTCAGTGGATTGAATCAAGGCATGTGAAGCGTCTGGGGTAAACCATGGAAAGCTGTGTAGGTATGTATATTTGCGTGTGTGGACGTATGTATATACATGTGTATGGGGGGGGCAGAGCCATTTCTTTCGTCTGTTTCCTTGCGCTACCTCGCAAACGCGGGAGACAGCGACAAAGTATAAAAAAAAAAAAAAATATATATATATATATATACATAATGTCTCCATGGTTGTTTAATTTGTTTATGGATGGGGTTGTTAGGGAGGTAAATGCAAGAGTTTTGGAAAGAGGGGCAAGTATGAAGTCTGTTGGGGATGAGAGAGCTTGGGAAGTGAGTCAGTTGTTGTTCGATGATGATACAGCGCTGGTGGCTGATTCATGTGAGAAACTGCAGAAGCTGGTGACTGAGTTTGGTAAAGTGTGTGGAAGAAGAAAGTTAAGAGTAAATGTGAAAAAGAGCAAGGTTATTAGGTACAGTAGGGTTGAGGGTCAAGTCAATTGGAAGGTGAGTTTGAATGGAGAAAAACTGGAGGAAGTGAAGTGTTTTAGATATCTGGGAGTGGATCTGGCAGTGGATGGAACCATGGAAGCGGAAGTGGATCATAGGGTGGGGGAGGGGGCGAAAATTCTGGGGGCCTTGAAGAATGTGTGGAAGTCGAGAACATTATCTCGGAAAGCAAAAATGGGTATGTTTGAAGGAATAGTGGTTCCAACAATGTTGTATGGTTGCGAGGCGTGGGCTATGGATAGAGTTGTGCGCAGGAGGATGGATGTGCTGGAAATGAGATGTTTGAGGACAATGTGTGGTGTGAGGTGGTTTGATCGAGTGAGTAACGTAAGGGTAAGAGAGATGTGTGGAAATAAAAAGAGCGTGGTTGAGAGAGCAAAAGATGGTGTTTTGAAGTGGTTTGGGCACATGGAGAGAATGAGTGAGGAAAGATTGACCAAGAGGATATATTTGTCGGAGGTGGAGGGAACGAGGAGAAGAGGGAGACCAAATTGGATGTGGAAAGATGGAGTGAAAAAGATTTTGTGTGATCGGGGCCTGAACATGCAGGAGGGTGAAAGGAGGGCAAGGAATAGAGTGAATTGGACCGATGTGGTATACCGGGGTTGACGTGCTGTCAGTGGATTGAATCAAGGCATGTGAAGTGACTGGGGTAAACCATGGAAAGCTGTGTAGGTATGTATATTTGCGTGTGTGAACATATGTATATACATGTGTATGGGGGGGGTTGGGCCATTTCTTTCGTCTGTTTCCTTGCGCTACCTCGCAAACGCGGGAGACAGCGACAAAGTATAATAAATATTTTTCTTTCTTTCAAACTATTCGCCATTTCCCGCATTAGCGAGGTAGCGTTAAGAACAGAGGACTGGGCCTTTGAGGGAATACCCTCACCTGGCCCAATTCTCTATTCCTTCTTTTGGAAAATTAAAAAAAAAAAAAAAAAACCGAGAGGGGAGGATTTCCAGCCCCCCGCTCCCTCCCCTTTTAGTCGCCTTCTACGACACACAGGGAATACGTGGGAAGTACTCTTAATCCCCTATCCCCAGGGATAAAATATATATATATATATATGTATATACATATATATATATATATATATATATATATATATATATATATATATATATATATTGAGGGTTTGTTGAATGTGTTTGATGATAGAGTGGCAGATATAGGGTGTTTTGGTCGAGGTGGTGTGCAAAGTGAGAGGGTTAGGGAAAATGATTTGGTAAACAGAGAAGATGTAGTAAAAGCTTTGCGGAAGATGAAAGCCGGCAAGGCAGCAGGTTTGGATGGTATTGCAGTGGAATTTATTAAAAAAAGGGGGTGACTGTATTGTTCACTGGTTGGTAAGGTTATTTAATGTATGTATGACTCATGGTGAGGTGCCTGAGGATTGGCGGGATGCGTGCATAGTGCCATTGTACAAAGGCAAAGGGGATAAGAGTGAGTGCTCAAATTACAGAGGTATAAGTTTGTTGAGTATTCCTGGTAAATTATATGGGAGGGTATTGATTGAGAGGGTGAAGGCATGTACAGAGCATCAGACTGGGGAAGAGCAGTGTGGTTTCAGAAGTGGTAGAGGATGTGTGAATCAGGTGTTTCCTTTAAAGAATGTATTTGAGAAATACTTAGAAAAGCAAATGGATTTGTATGTAGCATTTATGGATCTGGAGAAGGCATATGATAGAGCTGATAGAGATGCTCTGTGGAAGGCATTAAGAATATATGGTGTGGGAGGAAAGTTGTTAGAAGCAGTGAAAAGTTTTTATCGAGGATGTAAGGCATGTGTACGTGTAGGAAGAGAGGAAAGTGATTGGTTCTCAGTAAATGTAGGTTTGCAGCAGGGGTGTGTGATGTCTCCATGGTTCTTTAATTTGTTTATGGATGGGGTTATTAGGGAGGTGAATGCAAGAGTTTTGGAAAGAGGGGCAAGTATGAAGTCTGTTGGGGATGAGAGAGCTTGGGAAGTGAGTCAGTTGTTGTTCGCTGATGATACAGCGCTGGTGGCTGATTCATGTGAGAAACTGCCAAAGCTGGTGACTGAGTTTGGTAAAGTGTGTGAAAGAAGAAAGTTAAGAGTAAATGTGAATAAGAGCAAGGTTATTAGGTACAGTAGAGTTGAGGGTCAAGTCAATTGGGAGGTAAGTTTGAATGGAGAAAAACTGGAGGAAGTAAAGTGTTTTAGATATCTGGGAGTGGATCTGGCAGCGGATGGAGCCATGGAAGCGGAAGTGAATCATAGGGTGGGGGAGGGGGAGAAAATCCTGGGAGCCTTGAAGAATGTGTGGAAGTCGAGAACATTATCTCGGAAAGCAAAAATGGGTATGTTTGAAGGAATAGTGGTTCCAACAATGTTGCATGGTTGCGAGGCGTGGGCTATGGATAGAGTTGTGCGCAGGAGGGTGGATGTGCTGGAAATAAGATGTTTGAGGATAATGTGTGGTGTGAGGTGGTTTGATCGAGTAAGTAATGTAAGGGTAAGAGAGATGTGTGGAAATAAAAAGAGCGTGGTTGATAGAGCAGAAGAGGGTGTTTTGAAATGGTTTGGGCACATGGAGAGAATGAGTGAGGGAAGATTGACCAAGAGGATATATGTGTTGGAGGTGGAGGGAACGAGGAGAAGTGGGAGACCAAATTGGAGGTGGAAAGATGGAGTGAAAAAGATTTTGTGTAATCGGGACCTGAACATGCAGGAGGGTGAAAGGACGGCAAGGAATAGAGTGAATTTGATCTATGTGGTATACCGGGGTTGACGTGCTGTCAGTGGATTGAATCAGGGCATGTGAAGCGTCTGAGGTAAACCATGGAAAGTTGTGTGGGACCTGGATGTGGAAAGGGAGCTATGGTTTCGGGCATTATTGCGTGGCAGCTAGAGACTGAGTTTAAACGAATGGGGCCTTTGTTGTCTTTTCCTAATGCTACCTCGCACACATGAGGGGGGAGGGGGAAGGTATTCCATGTGTGGCGAGGTGGCGATGGGAGTGAATGGGGGCAGTGTGAATTGTGCGCATGGGTATAAATGTATGTCTGTGTATGTATATATATGTGTACAGTGAGATGTATAGGTATGTATATTTGCGTGTGTGGACGTGTGTGTGTATACATTGTGTATGGGGGTGGGTTGGGCCATTTCTTTCGCCTGTTTCCTTGCGCTACCTCGCAAATGCGGGAGACAATGACAAAGCAAAATAAAATAAATAAATAAATAATATATATATTATTTATTTATTTATTTTATTAAACTTTGTCGCTGTCTCCCGCGTTTGCGAGGTAGCGCAAGGAAACAGACAAAAGAAATGGCCCAATCCCCCCCCATACACATGTATATACATACGTTCACACACGCAAATATACATACCTACACAGCTTTCCATGGTTTACCCCAGACGCTTCACATGCCTTGATTCAATCCACTGATAGCACGTCAACCCCGGTATACCACATCGTTCCAATTCACTCTATTCCTTGCCCTCCTTTCACCCTCCTGCATGTTCAGGCCCCGATCACACAAAATCTTTTTCACTCCATCCTTCCACCTCCAATTTGGTCTCCCTCTTCTCCTCGTTCCCTCCACCTCCGACACATATATCCTCTTGGTCAATCTTTCCTCACTCATTCTCTCCATGTGCCCAAACCACTTCAAAACACCCTCTTCTGCTCTCTCAACCACGCTCTTTTTATTTCCACACATCTCTCTTACCCTTACGTTACTCACTCGATCAAACCACCTCACACCACATATTGTCCTCAAACATCTCATTTCCAGCACATCCATCCTCCTGCGCACAACTCTATCCATAGCCCACGCCTCGCAACCATACAACATTGTTGGAACCACTATTCCTTCAAACATACCCATTTTTGCTTTCCGAGATAATGTTCTCGACTTCCACACATTCTTCAAAGCTCCCAGAATTTTCGCCCCCTCCCCCACCCTATGATCCACTTCCGCTTCCATGGTTCCATCCGCTGCCAGATCCACTCCCAGATATCTAAAACACTTCACTTCCTCCAGTTTTTCTCCATTCAAACTCACCTCCCAATTGACTTGACCCTCAACCCTACTGTACCTAATAACCTTGCTCTTATTCACATTTACTCTTAACTTTCTTCTTTCACACACTTTACCAAACTCAGTCACCAGCTTCTGCAGTTTCTCACATGAATCAGCCACCAGCGCTGTATCATCAGCGAACAACAACTGACTCACTTCCTAAGCTCTCTCATCCCCAACAGACTTCATACTTGCACCTCTTTCCAAAACTCTTGCATTTACCTCCCTAACAACCCCATCCATAAACAAATTAAACAACCATGGAGACATCACACACCCCTGCCGCAAACCTACATTCACCGAGAACCAGTCGCTCTCCTCTCTTCCTACACGTACACATGCCTTACATCCTCGATAAAAACTTTTCACTACTTCTAACAACTTTCCTTCCACACCATATATTCTTATTACCTTCCAGAGAGCATCTCTATCAACTCTATCATATGCCTTCTCCAGATCCATAAATGCTACATACAAATCCATTTGCTTTTCTAAGTATTTCTCACATACATTCTTCAAAGCAAACACCTGATATATTTTTTTTTTTTTTTATACTTTGTCGCTGTCTCCCGCGTTTGCGAGGTAGCGCAAGGAAACAGACGAAAGAAATGGCCCAACCCCCCCCCCATACACATGTATATACATACGTCCACACACGCAAATATACATACCTACACAGCTTTCCATGGTTTACCCCAGACGCTTCACATGCCTTGATTCAATCCACTGACAGCACGTCAACCCCGGTATACCACATCGCTCCAATTCACTCTATTCCTTGCCCTCCTTTCACCCTCCTGCATGTTCAGGCCCCGATCACACAAAATCTTTTTCACTCCATCTTTCCACCTCCAATTTGGTCTCCCTCTTCTCCTCGCTCCCTCCACCTCCGACACATATATCCTCTTGGTCAATCTTTCCTCACTCATCCTCTCCATGTGCCCAAACCACTTCAAAACACCCTCTTCTGCTCTCTCAACCACGCTCTTTTTATTTCCACACATCTCTCTTACCCTTACGTTACTCACTCGATCAAACCACCTCACACCACACATTGTCCTCAAACATCTCATTTCCAGCACATCCATCCTCCTGCGCACAACTCTATCCATAGCCCACGCCTCGCAACCATACAACATTGTTGGAACCACTATTCCTTCAAACATACCCATTTTTGCTTTCCGAGATAATGTTCTCGACTTCCACACATTCTTTCAAGGCTCCCCAGAATTTTCGCCCCCTCCCCCACCCTATGATCCACTTCCGCTTCCATGGTTCCATCCGCTGCCAGATCCACTCCCAGATATCTAAAACACTTCACTTCCTCCAGTTTTTCTCCATTCAAACTCACCTCCCAATTGACTTGACCCTCAACCCTACTGTACCTAATAACCTTGCTCTTATTCACATTTACTCTTAACTTTCTTCTTTCACACACTTTACCAAACTCAGTCACCAGCTTCTGCAGTTTCTCTCATGAATCAGCCACCAGCGCTGTATCATCAGCGAACAACAACTGACTCACTTCCCAAGCTCTCTCATCCCCAACAGACTTCATACTTGCCCCTCTTTCCAAAACTCTTGCATTTACCTCCCTAACAACCCCATCCATAAACAAATTAAACAACCATGGAGACATCACACACCCCTGCCGCAAACCTACATTCACCGAGAACCAATCACTTTCCTCTCTTCCTACACGTACACATGCCTTACATCCTCGATAAAAACTTTTCACTGCTTCTAACAACTTTCCTCCCACACCATATATTCTTAATACCTTCCACAGAGCATCTCTATCAACTCTATCATATGCCTTCTCCAGATCCATAAATGCTACATACAAATCCATTTGCTTTTCTAAGTATTTCTCACATACATTCTTCAAAGCAAACACCTGATTCACACATCCTCTACCACTTCTGAAACCACACTGCTCTTCCCCAATCTGATGCTCTGTACATGCCTTCACCCTCTCAATCAATACCCTCCCATATAATTTACCAGGAATACTCAACAAACTTATGCCTCTGTAATTTGAGCACTCACTCTTATCTCCTTTGCCTTTGTACAATGGCACTATGCACGCATTCCGCCAATCCTCAGGCACCTCACCATGAGTCATACATACATTAAATAACCTTACCAACCAGTCAACAATACAGTCACCCCCTTTTTTAATAAATTCCACTGCAATACCATCCAAACCTGCTGCCTTGCCGGCTTTCATCTTCCGCAAAGCTTTCACTACCTCTTCTCTGTTTACCAAATCATTTTCCCTAACCCTCTCACTTTGCACACCACCTCGACCAAAACACCCTATATCTCCCACTCTATCATCAAATACATTCAACAAACCTTCAAAATACTCACTCCATCTCCTTCTCACATCACCACTACTTGTTATCACCTCCCCATTTGCGCCCTTCACTGAAGTTCCCATTTGCTCCCTTGTCTTACGCACTTTATTTACCTCCTTCCAGAACATCTTTTTATTCTCCCTAAAATTTAATGATACTCTCTCACCCCAACTCTCATTTGCCCTTTTTTTCACCTCTTGCACCTTTCTCTTGACCTCCTGTCTCTTTCTTTTATACATCTCCCACTCAATTGCATTTTTTCCCTACAAAAATCGTCCGAATGCCTCTTTCTTCTCTTTCACTAATACTCTTACTTCTTCATCCCACCACTCACTACCCTTTCTAATCAACCCACCTCCCACTCTTCTCATGCCACAAGCATCTTTTGCGCAATCCATCACTGATTCCCTAAATACATCCCATTCCTCCCCCACTCCCCTTGCTTCCATTGTTCTCACCTTTTTCCATTCTGTACTCAGTCTCTCCTGGTACTTCCTCACACAGGTCTCCTTCTCAAGCTCACTTACTCTCACCACCCTCTTCACCCCAACATTCACTCTTCTCTTCTGAAAACCCATACAAATCTTCACCTTAGCCTCCACAAGATAATGATCAGACATCCCTCCAGTTGCACCTCTCAGCACATTAACATCCAAAAATCTCTCTTTCGCACGCCTGTCAATTAACACGTAATCCAATAACGCTCTCTGGCCATCTCTCCTACTTACATAAGTATAGTTATGTATATCTCGCTTATATATATATATATATATATATATATATATATATATATATATATATATATATATATATATATATATATTTTTTTCTCTTTTTTGCTTTGTCGCTGTCTCCCGCGTTTGCAAGGTAGGGCAAGGAAACAGACGAAGCAAATGGCCCAACCCACCCCCATACACAATGTATATGATATATATATATATATATATATATATATATATATATATATATATATATATATATATATATATATATGATATATATATTTTTTTTTTTTTTTTTTTTTATACTTTGTCGCTGTCTCCCGCGTCTGCGAGGTAGCGCAAGGAAACAGACGAAAGAAATGGCCCAACCCCCCCCCCCATACACATGTACATACACACGTCCACACACGCAAATATACATACCTACACAGCGTTCCATGGTTTACCCCAGACGCTTCACATGCCTTGCTTCAATCCACTGACAGCACGTCAACCCCTGTATACCACATGACTCCAATTCACTCTATTTCTTGCCCTCCTTTCACCCTCCTGTATGTTCAGGCCCCAATCACACAAAATCTTTTTCACTCCATCTTTCCACCTCCAATTTGGTCTCCCTCTTCTCCTCGTTCCCTCCACCTCCGACACATATATATCCTCTTGGTCAATCTTTCCTCACTCATTCTCTCCATGTGCCCAAACCACTTCAAAACACCCTCTTCTGGTCTCCCAACCTCGCTCTTTCTATTTCCACACATCTCTCTTACCCTTACGTTACTCACTCGATCAAACCACCTCACACCACACATTGTCCTCAAACATCTCATTTCCAGCACATCCATCCTCCTGCGCACAACTCTATCCATAGCCCACGCCTTGCAACCATACAACATTGTTGGAACCACTATTCCTTCAAACATACCCATTTTTGCTTTCCGAGATAATGTTCTCGACCTCCACACATTCTTCAAGGCCCCCAGAATTTTCGCCCCCTCCCCCACCCTATGATCCACTTCCGCTTCCATGGTTCCATCCGCTGCCAGATCCACTCCCAGATATCTAAAACACTTAACTTCCTCCAGTTTTTCTCCATTCAAACTCACTTCCCAATTGACTTGACCCTCAACCCTACTGTACCTAATAACCTTGCTCTTATTCACATTTACTCTTAACTTTCTTCTTCCACACACTTTACCAAACTCAGTCACCAGCTTCTGCAGTTTCTCACATGAATCAGCCACCAGCGCTGTATCATCAGCGAACAACAACTGACTCACTTCCCAAGCTCTCTCATCCCCAACAGACTTCATACTTGCCCCTCTTTCCAAAACTCTTGCATTTACCTCCCTAACAACCCCATCCATAAACAAATTAAACAACCATGGATATATATATATATATATATATATATATATATATATATATATATATATATATATAAAGAGAGACTTTTGGATGTTAATGTGCTGAGAGGTGCAACTGGAGGGATGTCTGATCACTATCTTGTGGAGGCTAAGGTGAAGATTTGTATGGGTTTTCAGAAAAGAAGAGTGAATGTTGGGGTGAAGAGGGTGGTGAGAGTAAGTGAGCTTGGGAAGGAGACCTGTGTGAGGAAGTACCAGGAGAGACTGAGTACAGAATGGAAAAAGGTGAGAACAATGGAAGTAAGGGGAGTGGGGGAGGAATGGGATGTATTTAGGAAATCAGTGATGGATTGCGCAAAAGATGCTTGTGGCATGAGAAGAGTGGGAGGTGGGTTGATTAGAAAGGGTAGTGAGTGGTGGGATGAAGAAGTAAGAGTATTAGTGAAAGAGAAGAGAGAGGCATTTGGACGATTTTTGCAGGGAAAAAATGCAATTGAGTGGGAGATGTATAAAAGAAAGAGACAGGAGGTCAAGAGAAAGGTGCAAGAGGTGAAAAAAAGGGCAAATGAGAGTTGGGGTGAGAGAGTATCATTAAATTTTAGGGAGAATAAAAAGATGTTCTGGAAGGAGGTAAATAAAGTGCGTAAGACAAGGGAGCAAATGGGAACTTCAGTGAAGGGCGCAAATGGGGAGGTGATAACAAGTAGTGGTGATGTGAGAAGGAGATGGAGTGAGTATTTTGAAGGTTTGTTGAATGTGTTTGATGATAGAGTGGCAGATATAGGGTGTTTTGGTCGAGGTGGTGTGCAAAGTGAGAGGGTTAGGGAAAATGATTTGGTAAACAGAGAAGTGGTAGTGAAAGCTATGCGGAAGATGAAAGCCGGCAAGGCAGCAGGTTTGGATGGTATTGCAGTGGAATTTATTAAAAAAGGGGGTGACTGTATTGTGGACTGGTTGGTAAGGTTATTTAATGTATGTATGACTCATGGTGAGGTGCCTGAGGATTGGCGGAATGCGTGCATAGTGCCATTGTACAAAGGCAAAGGGGATAAGAGTGAGTGCTCAAATTACAGAGGTATAAGTTTGTTGAGTATTCCTGGTAAATTATATGGGAGGGTATTGATTGAGAGGGTGAAGGCATGTACAGAGCATCAGATCAGGGAAGAGCAGTGTGGTTTCAGAAGTGGTAGAGGATGTGTGGATCAGGTGTTTGCTTTGAAGAATGTATGTGAGAAATACTTAGAAAAGCAAATGGATTTGTATGTAGCATTTATGGATCTGGAGAAGGCATATGATAGAGCTGATAGAGATGCTCTGTGGAAGGTATTAAGAATATATGGTGTGGGAGGAAAGTTGTTAGAAGCAGTGAAAAGTTTTTATCGAGGATGTAAGGCATGTGTACGTGTAGGAAGAGAGGAAAGTGATTGGTTCTCAGTGAATGTAGGTTTGCGGCAGGGGTATGTGATGTCTCCATGGTTGTTTAATTTGTTTATGGATGGGGTTGTTAGGGAGGTAAATGCAAGAGTTTTAGAAAGAGGGGCAAGTATGAAGTCTGTTGGGGATGAGAGAGCTTGGGAAGTGAGTCAGTTGTTGTTCGCTGATGATACAGCGCTGGTGGCTGATTCATGTGAGAAACTGCCAAAGCTGGTGACTGAGTTTGGTAAAGTGTGTGGAAGAAGAAAGTTAAGAGTAAATGTGAATAAGAGCAAGGTTATTAGGTACAGTAGGGTTGAGGGTCAAGTCAATTGGGAGGTGAGTTTGAATGGAGAAAAACTGGAGGAAGTGAAGTGTTGTAGATATCTGGGAGTGGATCTGGCAGCGGATGGAACCATGGAAGCGGAAGTGGATCATAGGGTGGGGGAGGGGGCGAAAATTCTGGGGGCCTTGAAGAATGTGTGGAAGTCGAGAACATTATCTCGGAAAGCAAAAATGGGTATGTTTGAAGGAATAGTGGTTCCAACAACGTTGTATGGTTGCGAGGCGTGGGCTATGGATAGAGTTGTGCGCAGGAGGATGGATGTGCTGGAAATGAGATGTTTGAGGACAATGTGTGGTGTGAGGTGGTTTGATCGAGTGAGTAACGTAAGGGTAAGAGAGATGTGTGGAAATAAAAAGAGCGTGGTTGAGAGAGCAGAAGAGGGTGTTTTGAAGTGGTTTGGGCACATGGAGAGAATGAGTGAGGAAAGATTGACCAAGAGGATATATGTGTCGGAGGTGGAGGGAACGAGGAGAAGAGGGAGACCAAATTGGAGGTGGAAAGATGGAGTGAAAAAGATTTTGTGTGATCGGGGCCTGAACATGCAGGAGGGTGAAAGGAGGGCAAGGAATAGAGTGAATTGGAGCGATGTGGTATACCGGGGTTGACGTGCTGTCAGTGGATTGAATCAAGGCATGTGAAGCGTCTGGGGTAAACCATGGAAAGCTGTGTAGGTATGTATATTTGCGTGTGTGGACGTATGTATATACATGTGTATGGGGGGGGGGTTGGGCCATTTCTTTCGTCTGTTTCCTTGCGCTACCTCGCAAACGCGGGAGACAGCGACAAAGTATAATAAATAAAAAAAAAACATATACATATCAACATATACACATTATCCCTGGGGATAGGGGAGAAAGAATACTTCCCACGTATTCCCTGCGTGTCGTAGAAGGCGACTAAAAGGGGAGGGAGCGGGGGGGCTGGAAATCCTCCCCTCTCGTTTTTTTTTTAATTTTGCAAAAGAAGGAACAGAGAAGGGGGCCAGGTGAGGATATTCCCTCAAAGGCCCAGTCCTCTGTTCTTAACGCTACCTCGCTAACGCGGGAAATGGCAAATAGTTTGAAAGAACGATCAACATATACACACATACATATACACAGACATAAACCTATATACACATGTATATATTCATACTTGCTTGCCTTCATTCATTCCTAGTGCCAAACAGCATCACTAACCCCAGCTTCAGCAAGGCACTGCCATGAAAAAGGCAAAAAAGGCCACATTCATTCACATTGTCTCTAGCTGCCATGTGTAATGCACTGAAACCACAGCTCCATATCCACATCCAGGCCACACACACCTTTCCATGATTAACCCAGATCTTTCACATGCCCTGGCTCAGTCCATTGACAGCATGTCGACCCCACCATACCACATAGTACCAATTCACTCTATTCCTTGCACACCTTTCACCCTCCTGTATTTTCAGGCCCTGATTGCTCAAAATCTTTTTCACTCCATCTTTCCACCTCCAATTTGGTCTCCCACTTCTCCTCGTTCCCTCCACCTCTGACATATATATCCTCTTTGGATGTGAGGAGAATGGGTGAGGAATGAGATGTTTTTTGGGAAGCAGTGATGGCATGTGCAAAAGATGCATGTGGCATGAGAAAGTGGGAGGTGGGAAGATTAGAAAGGATAATGAATGGTGGGATGAAGAAGTTGTTAGTGAAAGAGATAAAGAGGGGCGTTTGAACAATACTTACAGGGAAAGAGTGCGAATGATTGGGAGATGTATAAAAGAAAGAGGCAGGTCAAGAGGAAGGTGCAAGGGTTGAAAAAGAGGGCAAATGAGATTGGGATAAGAGAGTATCATTCAACTATAGGGAGAATAAAAGGATGTTTTGGAAAGAGGTAAATAGCATAACAAGGGAACAAATGGGAACATCGATGAAGGGGGCAACGGGGGAAGTAAGAACAAGTAGTGATGAAGTGAGAAGGAGATGGAGTGAATATTTTGAAGTTTTGTTGAATGTGTGGCTGTTGCAGGGTGTTTTGGTCAGGGTGATGTGCAAAGTGAGAGGATCAGGAAGAATGGTTTGGTTAAGAGAGAAGAGGTATTGAAAGCTTTGCAAAAGATGAAATCTGGCAAGGCGGAAGGTTTGGAAGGTATTGCAGTAGAATTTATTGAGAAAGAAGGTGACTGTTGTTGATTGGTTACTAAGGATATTCAGTTTATACATGGATCATGGTGAAGTGCCAGAGGATTGGCAGAATGCATGCATGGCGCCAATGTACAAAGGCAAAGGGGATAAAGGTGAGTGTTCAAACTTCAGAGGCATAAGTTTGTTCAGTATTCCAGGGAAATTGTATGGGAGGGTGTTGATTGAGAGGGTGAAGGCATGTACAGAGCATCAGAATGGGGAAGAGCAGTGCAGTTTCAGAAGTAGTAGAGGATGTGTGGATCACGTATTTATGTTGAAGAATGGGTGGATCAGGTATTTGTGTTGAAGAATGTGAGAGAAATACTTAGAAAAACAGATGGATTTGTATGCAGCATTTATGGATCTGGAGAAAGCATATGATAAGGTTGATAACGATGCTTCGTGGAAGGTCTTAAAAGAGTACATGGTGTGGGGGGTAAGCTGCTACAAGCAGTGAAAAGGTATTACCAAGGATGTAAGGCATGTGTGCAAGTAAGAAGAGGGGGGGAGTGATTGGTTCCCAGTGAAAGTTGGTCTGTATCAGGGGTGTGCAATGTCACCATGGTTGTTTAATTTGTTTATGAATGGGGTGGTTAAGGAGATGAATGCAAGAGTTTTGGAGAGAGGGACAAGTATACAGTCTGTTGGGGATGAGAGGGCCTGGGAAGTGATTCAGCTGTTGTTTGCCAATGATACAGCTCTGGTGGCTGACTTGAGTGAGAGACTGCAGAAGTTGGTGACTGAAGTTGGAAAAGTGTGCGAAAGTTGAGGGTAGAGGGACAAGTTAATTGGGATATGTTTGAAAGGAGGAAGTGAAATGTTTTAGATATATGGGAGTGGACGTAGCTTTCAAGGGGACCATGGAAGTGAAGGTGAGTCACAGGCTGTGGGAAGGGGTGAAGGTTCTGGGAGCAATGAAGCATATGTGGAAAGAGAGAACATTATCTTGGAGAGGAAAAATAGGTATGTTTGAAGGAATATAGTTCCAACAATATCATATGGTTCTGAGGCATGGGTGGATGTGTTGGAAATGAAACGTTTGAGATCAATATGTGATGTGAGGTGGTTTGATCAAGCAAGTAATGAAAGGGTAAGAGAGATGTGTGGTAATAAAAAGAGTGTGGTTGAGAAAGCAGAAGAGGGTGGGTTGAAATGGTTTGGACATATGGAGAGAATGAGTGAGGAAAGATTGCAAAGAGAATATATGTGTTAGAGGTGGAGAGAATAAGAAGTGGAAGACCAAATTGGAGGTGGAAGGATGGAGTGAAGAACTTGAGTGATCAGGGCCTGAACATACAGGAGGGTGAGGTGTGAGCGGAATAAAGTGAATTGGAACAATGTGATATACCAGGGTGGACATGTTGTCAATGGACAGAACCATGGCATGTGAAATGTCTTGGATAAACCATGGAAAGGTCTGTGGGACCTGGATGTGGATAGGGAGCTGTTGTTTCAGTGCATTGCACATGACACCTAGAGACTGAATGCGAGCGAATGTGACCTATTCTTTTTGACTGTTTTCTTAGCGCTATCTCGCTGAAGCAAGGGGAGCAATGCTATTTTCCTGTGGGATGGGGTAGCACCGGAAATGGATGAAAGCAAGCTAACATGAATATGTACATGTGTATGCATGTATGTGTATGTATATGCATATATGATGATATGTATATGTATGTGTATGTATATGTGTGCATATGGGCACTTATGTATATATGCGTGCTTATGAGTGGATGGTCTATTCTTCATCTGTTTCCTGGCGCTACCTCGTTGACGTGAGAAAGAGTTATCAAGAATAAAAAAAGGAATAGAAAAAATATATATTTTTCACTTATTATACTTTGTCGCTGTCTCCCGCATTAGCAAGGTAGCATAAGGAAACAGAAAAAAGAATGGCCAAACCCCTCCACATACACATGCATTTACAAAAATGCCCAGACACGCACATATACATACCTATCAAAATATACATACATGTACATACACAGACATGCACATATATACAGATGTACATATCCATACTTGCTGCCTTCATCCATTCCCATCGCCACCCCGCCACACATGAAAAACAGCAACCCCTCCCTTCCAAGCTCGGGAGGTAGCACTAGGAAAAGACAACGAAGGCCACATTCATTCACACTCAGTCTCTAGCTGTCACATGTAATGCACCGAAACCACTGCTCCCTTTCTACATCCAGGCCCCATAAAACTTTCCATGGTTTACCCCAGACACTTCACATGCCCTGTTTCAATCCATTGAGAGTACGTTGACCTCAGTATACCATATTCACTCTATGCCTAGCACGCCTTTCACCCTCCTGTATGTTCAGGCCTGATTGCTCAAAATGTTTTTCACTCCATCCTTCCACCTCCAATTTGGTCTCCCACTTCCCCTCATTCTCTGACACATATATCCTCTTTGTCAATCTTTCCTCACTCATTCTCTCCATATGATCTATATTTATCTATTTATTTATTTATTTTGCTTTGTCGCTGTCTCCCGCGTTAGCGAGGTAGCGCAAGGAAACAGACGAAAGAATGGCCCAACCCGCCCACATACACATGTATGTACATACACGTCCACACACGCAAATATACATACCTATACATCTCAATGTACACATATATATACACACAGACATATACACATATACACATGTACATAATTCATACTGTCTGCCTTTATTTGTTCCCATCGCCACCCCGCCACATATGGAATAACAACCCCCTCCCCCCTCATGTGTGCGAGGTAGCGCTAGGAAAAGACAACATAGGCCCCATTCATTCACACTCAGTCTCTAGCTGTCATGTAATAATGCCCGAAACCACAGCTCCCTTTCCACATCCAGGCCTCACACAACTTTCAATGGTTTACCCCAGACGTTTCACATGCCCTGGTTCAATCCATTGACAGCACGTCGACCCCAGTATATCACATCGTTCCAATTCACTCTATTCCTTGCACGCCTTTCACCCTCCTGCATGTTCAGGCCCCAATCACTCAAAATCTTTTTCACTCAATCCTTCCACCTAAAATTTGGTCTCCCACTTCTCCTTGTTCCCTCCACCTTTGACACATATATCCTCTTTGTCAATCTTTCCTTACTCATTCTCTCCATGTGACCAAACCATTTTAAAACACTCTCTTCTGCTCTCTCAACCACACTCTTTTTATTTCCACACATCTCTCTTACCCTTACATTACTTACTCGATCAAACCACCTCACACCACTTATTGTCCTCAAACCTCTCATTTCCAGCACATCCACCCTCCTGCGCACAACTCTATCCATAGCCCACGCCTCGCAACCATACAACATTGTTGGAACCACTATTCCTTCAAACATATCCATTTTTGCTTTCCGAGATAATGTTCTCGACTTCCAAACATTCTTCAATGCTCCCAGAATTTTCGCCCCCTCCCCCACCCTATGATTCACTTCCGCTTCCATGGTTCCATCCGCTGCCAGATCCACTCCCAGATATCTAAAACACTTCACTTCCTCCAGTTTTCCTCCATTCAAACTTACCTCCCAATTGACTTGACCCTCAACCCTACTGTACCTAATAACCTTGCTCTTATTCACATTTACTCTTAACTTTCTTCTTTCACACACTTTACAAAACTCAATCACTATCTATATAGATAGATAGATAGATAGATAGATAAATATATAGATAGATAAATAGATAGACAGATAGATATGATGATCACACTAGTCCATGATGAAAGTTTTGAAGGTGAAATCGCATTTCAGTAGGAGTTCACATAATTATCTTTAACAAGAAATTTTTCAATACATGTGGCATGACATGTTTCGTGAAGACAATCCACCTCATCAGGTGCCAGTGCTTAACAAAGTTATTCAAATCTCAACATCACAGTGGAGTACGACCATCCAGCATCTACCAGCATTGACAACACACTGATTTGACCGATATAACTGTCAAAAGGGAGAGTGCTTAAGGGGGATTCACATGGTGGGGTTTGACCTTGGTAGCTGGGTGTCTTGGACAATGTTTTTTTATGTTTTTGTGTTTTGTCAATTCTCTCATAATGATCTGGTTTATGATAGGATGAGCTTTAAAATTGCCTTGGGATAAATTAGAGTTCTTAGTATAGGCAATCAAGACAGATTCAATGACATTGCATATGGCATAATCAGCGCAAGGGTATAAACAGGATTTTTAAGGTCTCTGGGGTAATCATTTTCATGACACTGTTTAGCGATCACATTTTTGTGGTCGTCCCTGCGTACTGCGTGATGGTGCCAATAGTATCTCTCTGTTACAGTTTTTCGGATCTAGCCAATATATATATCTTTACACTCCCAATTTTTGCATGATTTGGCCTTCTATTTATTAGGGTCTTACTGATAGTGTTACTGTACTGGAAAGCAACATTACAAACACTGTTTTCTAAGAACATGTCTTAGATTAGCTAAGTTGGGAGAATTGGGCAACATTAAATGTTTAGACATGCTCATTTGTCTCATTTTCATTACTAGGAGCATAAAATGTCTTCTTAGCTTTCCAGTAAGCTTTGTTCATAAACCACTTGGGATAACATAACTGCCTAAAGATACACATTATATGACTACATTCGTCTACCAGGCATATGGGATCACATGTCTGTAGTGCTCTTTAATACATAATGAGATGATTGTTTGAAGTTAGAATTTCAGTCTCAAAATATTCCATAAATAAGTTACTGAGAATAGGAATAATTGGATTTCCCAGGGCAAGACCAAATTTCTGTGTATAAAAATTGCCTTCATCATCTTGGAAAACATTACTGGAAGCACAAAGCTTGCTGTCAATGAAAGTTTTTAAGCGGAGGGGTCAGGCAAGACTGAGATCAGGCAATTTCCTCCTTAGATATGTGATGGCTTCATCAATAGGGACTTTAGTGAAAAGGGAATTCACATCAAAGCTAATAAGTTTATGATCAGGCAAATTAATGTTTCTTCCTTGGTGTACAAAATCTAAGCTATAAACACATGCAATGAAGAGATTTTTCTTTGAACATTGTCAAAGTGTTTTGCTAACCACTTAGACCATTTATAACAAGGGGAATCAACGAATGAGATAATAGGTATGAGGGGACATCTATCTTTGTGAGTTTTGGGGAGACCATATATGTAAGGAAGAGAGGAATTAACCATCTTTACTGACTTCAGAATGTCCTGGTGCTTGTTTAACAATAGGTTGAGTCTAAAGTTGAAGGTCTTCACTTTATCATTAAGGAGGTTGGATGTTAATCTTTCAGATCTTTCAGTATCATTTAAAATATCCTAAAGTTTGCATCTACAGTCAACTGTATTCAAAACCACAAACAAGCTAGTCTTATATGTTTTTTTTAATGTGACTTTCTTCATTTTCCTTGAGATTTGCAATGGCTCTCTAGAATGTCTATGGCATGTCACTACACTCAGAAATACTTTCACTGGCGAAGGTACTTAAAATTGAACCAGATATGAAATCAAATTCCAGGTTGGCACGATTAGCGGATTTCACAATAGAAACTAAATGTTTCTCACTAAAAGAATTCATGGATTTGAAAGAAAAAGTGAGACCAAAAACTAGTGCAAGTATTCATCCTGGATTAAGGAATAAGATGAAAGGTTGACAATGTTCTTATCTGGGATTGATGCTTCCACCCATAGACTGTTGCAAAAAAATCTTGTCATTTTCCATTCCAGATGGTTCTTCTTTCTGATGATCAGGTTACTTGTGTGTCCTCTAGCTTTACTCATACGACTGGCAGCAACAACAGGGTCTTCATAGATGGAGAAGAGTTCTCTTTTAGCATTTGTGAGGTTGCAGAAAGCCTGGTTGGGGTCAGTTTTAGTATTGTCTATGCACTGTAGAAGGAAAGGTTAACAAAGAGGATATGTGTCAGTAATGAAGGGAACAAGGAGAAGCGGGAGACCAAATTGGCAGTAGAAGAATGGAAAGAAAAAGATTCTGAGCAATTGGGGCCTGAACATGCAGGAGGGTGAAAGGTGTGCATGGAACAGAGTGAATTGGAATGATGTGGTACACTGGGGTCAACATGCTGTCAATGGACTGAACCAGGGAATGTGAAATGCCTAAGGTAAGCCATGGAAAGGTCTGTTGCACCTGGATGTCGATAGGAAGCTTTGGTTTCAGTGCATTAAACAAGACAGCTTGAGACGGAGTGTAAGCAGATGTGGCCTCTCTCATCTGTTTCCAGGCACTACCTCTCTGATACAGAGGATGGTGACATTTCCTGCGGGGCAGGATGATACTGGTAATGGATGAAGGCAAGCACATATGAATATGTACATGTGTATGCTGTCTATCCCCTACTTACAACCTATGCGGCTTATGACCATTTGTATATACGACCAGAAGAAAATCTATATTAAAAATCATATGCTGATATAAAAATCATGCTTGGTCATACATCCACCAGTTCTAACAGCTGTGTGCGTACAATAGTGACTGTCAGACAATATCCCAGCATTCTGTACATCACAGTATCTCTCTCGGTTCTCATCCTCAGTTTCCATTCAATAAGTGAGCACTATTCACGAGAATCTAACAAATTTTCATGCTGGATTAAACCATTTTTGTATTAAACCCCAAAGAAGATGACGAGCAAAGGGAAAACCGTCATGTGTTGACCGATCTGGCAAGAAGCCGAGGAAGACGCCTAATTTGGAATTGAAAATGAAAGTAATCACTCAATATGAAGGAGTAAAAAGGTGACTGCATGTGATCTACAGTTGTCTCAATCAAAAGTCTCCACAATTTTAAAGGACAAAGAATAAATACATGAAGCAGTAAAAGGTTTGGCAAGTATGACAAGGGCCAATCCACAAAATGGAAAAGTTGTTGATGTCGTGGATGGAAGATCAAATTTAAAAACGTGTACCACTAAGCTTACTAACAATTCTGGTGCAAACTAGAAGTCTTCTTCAGACTTTGAAGGAGCGAGTGGGTGAGGATTATATCGAGAACTTCAGAGCAAATCATGGTTGGTTCATCAGGTGTAAAACAAGATATAGCTTACACAACATTCGAGTCACAGGTGAAGCGACAAGTGCTGACAAAGGAGCTGCTGAAATGGTTAAAAATAAACCAAAGAATTTTTTTCTAATATACCATAGAGTGATTTAAGTTACGCTAGGTTAGGTAGGTTTTTTAATTTTAGCAGAATGGCATCTCTATCATCTACTATTATGACCTCTGTTTACCTATTACTGCAAACAGCTACATTCACTTGCCCATCCATGGTCAGCACCAGTATTAATTGTTATCATGCATTTGCACAATTCTAAGCAGGCAATGTTACATAACGAAGGGCCATTTTGCATCAGAACTGAAAGGTGAAATTCGGTGAAATGGCACCTCTGACATGTACTATCATTCTCTCTGAATGGATACACCTGTAAGCAGCCACCCATGCTCACCCAGCCAGGTTGACATCAGTATTAGTCAGGGCAATGAAAAGTGCCTAGCACTACTCCCCTACTCCCAGAGCCAGCTATGACATAGTATCACATAAGCAACATCTATTACCTTTGTTTTTCATTCAATTCTATCTATTCATGTATATATTGGCTTATTACTTGATATTTTATTATTCCTAAAATATGCCACCTTACATGGATGTATATAAAAAAAAAAAAAAAATGCTTGCCTTTAATGGGTTAAAAAAGTCAGTTCATAAAACCAGTTAAATGAAAATGAGAAAATCATGATAGAACTTGCATAACATAAGAAATAAAAATGGTGAAATATGAACTTAAGAATCTTAAAGAAAGGTAAAAAGAAACTACAGAATCATATAATAAAGCTGGTTAATAGAAAATGAGATCATCATGATAGAAATTGAGTACAATAAAAGAATGCCGTACAGGTATATGAATTCTACACGCCATGCTGACATATGTCTGACTTATGTCCATTTTGAGATCCAACTAGTCGGTCAGAACAGAACTCGGATGTATGTCAGGGATAGATAGCAAATCACTGTACTTTTCCAATTATAAGATGATCTTCCAATATCAATAGTTAACTTCTTTGTTTGAGCAAACAAAACTTATACCATAGCCTAGGTCACTCAAAAAATCCTTGTAAACTTGTCTGTTTTCAATAAGATGGTCCTAACTTACAATTCAGTTTCCTTTGAAGACTATTCCATTCACTTCTTAACCTGTTATAGCAATAGTCCAACACACAGTTTAAAAAGCATGTTTCTCTTGAAATGTAAAAGGCCTCCTCCATCTCAATTTTCTTCAGTTCAATGTTTGTTTGTTTTTTCTTCTTTTCTTTCAAATATTTTGAAATTCATCAAATGATCGAACAGATACTAACAACAATTGTTGCAACAGGATGGATCTGAAGCACTTGTTCATCAAGGAATCTCTTAAGAGATTCAAATCGTAACTTCAGTTTGTGGGCCTTGATTAACAAATTGGAGTAAGCAGCAACCAATAGAAAATGAAATATATTAAGTTCCCAAGTGCACTTTCATGTAACAATCACATTGTCAGGGAAGATACAAAAATGAGATAGAAGATGTAAAACAGTCAGTTGATATACAAGGAAGAGACATAGCTCAGATGCCACTGGTAAACTAGTGTTACCAGATGGTGGTGTTCGAGTCTGGCACTGTGTCTTTCATAATATTCTATTATGAGAACAGAAAAGGGAACTGTTTACAAATTTTGTCTATGAAAAACCTATCCAGTTTGTATAGACCTTCACTAATATTCATATTACAATTCTTTGTGTATTCAATAATAGAAGATTCAATAATATTTCTGGTGATAAAGTAGTTACAGTTAATAACTGAATTAGCATTACTCCTCTCAATAAAATGGTCATAATTTCTAACATGATTAAACAAAGCACTTGATTCTTGTCCTGTTCTCATACAAGTACACCACCGATTTCCCGGCACTCTTGGTTCCAAAGCATTAGCGCTGCCGGATTAACCATGTTGCTGGACTAACCATGGTCACGTAATAATGATCCATCAACACACCTCTAACTCACTAATCATACATCTCCCATATGTCTAAAGTATACCATGGACTGCTAGAAAGTAAAATTAACAATTATCAAGTGTATTGTAAATTGAATAAATAAATGATATACAGGTACTTGTACAATAGTACATCAGTTTGAATCCTGTGGGGTTTTCTTCATCTTCTGTTGTTAGTGTTTTCCTAGGTGTGCATCGCCAGAACAATGCAGTTTCATCTGCATTATACACCTGCTCAGGACTGAGGTGCCTGTCAGTTACGAGTTTTGCAAATTCATCCTCATACTTAGCAGCTCCTTCATGGTTCGCAGACCGCTTTTCTCCACACACTTTATTCATGGAAATTCCATGACGCTTCTTGAATCTTTGAAGCCATCCTTCACTATAGTCAAGCTCATGTTGTAATTTAAGTTCTTCATGGAACAACTTAGCCTGGTACATTATCATGCTATCTGACAAGTCCACTCTATCACTCCGACACTGTCAAAACCATTCTATCATCACTTGATCATGCTCAGTACTCTTACCATCTTTCATAATTTTTCTAATTGTCATTTGCTTCTTGGAATTGCTGTCTGCATAGAATTTTAATTTTTTCTCCCTTTGCTTCTTTATATCATAAACAGTTGATGAACCAATACTGTAGATGTCACACAGCTTACGCACCGAAACACCACAATCCATTTTTTCAACAGTTCTACTTTAAATTGGATCGATATGGGCTGGTGTTTACGTTTGACACCACGACTGACACACTCATATTCTTAGAAGCCATAGGTAGGGTTAAATTTAAGCAAAATAAGCTGAGAATCTCCCAGAATTGCAGTATCACCACCAACAAGTGCAATATAAAGAATGTTAATAAGAGTGCCCTACACACAACGCCATCTATGGTCACCCCAGTAAACTAGTCTGGTGGCCGCAGTAATTTCAAGTTTCCTTACGCAATTTTGTCCAGACTGAAGGAGGTGCCAAACCATCAGTTGCCGGAAATTTGGTGGTGTACCTGTACTATATTTATGTTGCTTTAGTCTGACATAAAGATCCTTACCAGTCTGCCTAACAAAAAACATAATACATCTTTTAGAAGGGATTCTGTAAACACACCGAATTAAAGAAGATTGAGATGAAGGTGACCTTTCGTATTTCAAGAGACAAGAAACGTGGCTTTCAAATGACTATATCTACAGAATGGAAAAACCATATGTTGGCCTGTTGCTATGACAGGTTAAGAAGTGAACAGATATCTTCAAAGGAAACTGCCTTACTAAAAACAGTGATTGGACAAAGAACAAAAACCTTCCTTTGTAATGAACCTTTCCAATAATAAACTTGACAAAGATTATTTGTGTTCTAGGCTATGGTATAAGTTTGTTTGTTTAAACAGTGTTGATACAGCAAGATCATTTTGTAATTTGGAAAAGTACAGCGAATTACCTAACCAAGTGAACATATGTAAATGTATAGTGTATGCCAGTTTGTCAAAACCAGCTGGTCCAAATTGTGCAAAAAGATTCATGTGCTATTAACAATTTGAAGAAAGAAAATGAATGACATATAACTAAAGCAGATAAGTCTAACAAAGATGTGATTATGGACAAAGATAATTATTTGTCAAAAATCAATTATCTTTTATGTGATGATACAGCAAACATTAAACTCAGTAAAACTTTCCTAAAAGCAGCTAATTCTCTCTTTAATAAAGAACTGAAGTATGTTGAAAGGTAACAACTCTCTCATCAAAAGATTTTTACCACTGTCCCCTCCACTTATCAAAACACATAAGCCAAAATTTTCAGCAAGACCCATAGTGAGTTCAGTGTGATCAATCTCATATAAATCATAAAAATGGTTAGTTTCTTTATCAAGCACACTAGTTGGTAATATATCAAACTTCAATATCATACCAGGAATACACAACAAACTTATACCTCTGTAATTTGAGCACTCACTCTTATCCCCTTTGCCTTTGTACAATGGCACTATGCAAGCATTCCGCCAATCCTCAGGCACCTCACCATGAGTCATTTTTTTTTTTTTTTTTGCTTTGTCGCTGTCTCCCGCGTTTGCGAGGTAGCGCAAGGAAACAGACGAAAGAAATGGCCCAACCCACCCCCATACACATGCCTTGATTCAATCCACTGACAGCACGTCAACCCCGGTATACCACATCGCTCCAATTCACTCTATTCTTTGCCCTCCTTTCACCCTCCTGCATGTTCAGGCCCCGATCACACAAAATCTTTTTCACTCCATCTTTCCACCTCCAATTTGGTCTCCCTCTTCTCCTCGTTCCCTCCACCTCCGACACATATATCCTCTTGGTCAATCTTTCCTCACTCATTCTCTCCATGTGACCAAACCATTTCAAAACACCCTCTTCTGCTCTCTCAACCATGCTCTTTTTATTTCCACACATCTCTCTTACCCTTACGTTACTTACTCGATCAAACCACCTCACACCACACATTGTCCTCAAACATCTCATTTCCAGCACATCCACCCTCCTGCGCACAACTCTATCCATAGTCCACGCCTCGCAACCATACAACATTGTTGGAACCACTATTCCTTCAAACATACCCATTTTTGCTTTCCGAGATAATGTTCTCGACTTCCACACATTCTTCAAGGCTCCCAGAATTTTCGCCCCCTCCCCCACCCTATGATCCACTTCCGCTTCCATGGTTCCATCCGCTGCCAGATCCACTCCCAGATATCTAAAACACTTCACTTCCTCCAGTTTTTCTCCATTCAAACTCACCTCCCAATTGACTTGACCCTCAACGCTACTGTACCTAATAACCTTGCTCTTATTCACATTTACTCTTAACTTTCTTCTTTCACACACTTTACCAAACTCAGTCACCAGCTTCTGCAGTTTCTCTCATGAATCAGCCACCAGCGCTGTATCATCAGCGAACAACAACTGACTCACTTCCCAAGCTCTCTCATCCCCAACAGACTTCATACTTGCCCGTCTTTCCAAAACTCTTGCATTCACCTCCCTAACAACCCCATCCATAAACAAATTAAACAACCATGGAGACATCACACACCCCTGCCGCAAACCTACATTCACTGAGAACCAATCACTTTTCTCTCTTCCTACACGTACACATGTGTTACATGTGTACAAACTTTTCACTGCTTCTAACAACTTGCCTCCCACACCATATATTCTTAATACCTTCCACAGAGCATCTCTATCAACTCTATCATATGCCTTCTCCAGATCCATAAATGCTACATACAAATTCATTTGCTTTTCTAAGTATTTCTCACATACATTCTTCAAAGCAAACACCTGATCCACACATCCTCTACCACTTCTGAAACCACACTGCTCTTCCCCAATCTGATGCTCTGTACATGCCTTCACCCTCTCAATCAATACCCTCACATATAATTTACCAGGAATACTCAACAAACTTATACCTCTGTAATTTGAGCACTCACTCTTTTCCCCTTTGCCTTTGTACAATGGCACTATGCACGCATTCCGCCAATCCTCAGGCACCTCACCATGAGTCATACATACATTAAATAACCTTACCAACCAGTCAACAATACAGTCACCCCCTTTTCTAATAAATTCCACTGTAATACCATCCAAACCTGCTGCCTTGCCGGCTTTCATCTTATGTACATGTGTATATATGTGTATATGTGTGTATATATGTTTATGTCTGTGTGTGTATATATATGTGTACACTGAGATGTATAGGTATGTATATTTGCGTGTGTGGAGTAGTATGTATATACATGTCTATGGGGGTGGGTTGGGCCATTTCTTTCGTCTGTTTCCTTGCGCTACCTCACAAATGCAGGAGACAGTGACAAAGCAAAATAAATAATAAATAAATATTCAATATCATGACCAACGTAGATTTAGTAAACAAGCTTAATGATATCCATGTTCGTCATTATTTCAAACTGGTAAGTTTTGATGTTTCACCCTTGTTCTCAAAAGGTCCAGTTGATAACCTCTTAGAATAACTGGTTGATGTCTTGGATAAAATAAATTTACCCTTTTCAAATTCTGTGTTTACTGAATTGATAAACTGTGCAAAAAGATTTTGTATTTCAACTCAATGGAGAATATCATGCTCAGAAGTCTGGTATTGCAATGGGTAACCATCTTTCACCAGTATTAAGTAATCTTTACATGGAATTCTTTGGAGCAAAATTACTAAGGGACATCTTGTCCTCTAAGGAAATCTGATTTAGGTATGTAAATGACGTTCTTTGTGATTGAACAGCAAATGAAAATTTACAAACATTTCTCCCTTGACTTAAAAATTTAGTGCCTTCTATCAAATTTACTGTGGAAGTGGAAAAAAATTGTCACCAATTTTAGATAGCATGATCCAGAGGAGTAGAAACATGTTTAAATTTAGCATATACAGAAAACAACCCATATTTGTTCCTATATTCATTACTACTCAGCTCAACATGAGAGTTAAACTACATCATTCCAGTCAACGTTCCGTAGGGCATAATGTATACACAGTCCAGAATTTATTGATGATGAGTTTGAGAAGACATATCTATTAGATCCAAGGTAAAGTACCCCATATCTTTCATTGACAAATCCCTTAAGCTGGCAAAAAAATCATTTTATAGAGTTAAACCCACACCTTTTGATATCAAGAATCTTTTAGTTCTATCTCAAAGTGAAAATTTTACATTACCACCCAGTTTCCTTAAATCCTTTAATGTAAATGTAGCCTTCAGCAACAACAGTACTACAAAGAATGATTTTATATTATTATACTTTGTCACTGTCTCCCACGTTAGCGAGGTAGCGCAAGGAAACAGACGGAAGAATAGCACAACCCACCAACATACACATGTACATACATACACGCCCACTCACGCATATATACATACCTATAAATTTCAATGTACACATACATATACATTTTTTTTTTTTTTTTTTTTTTTTTTTTTTTATACTTTGTCGCTGTCTCCCGCGTTTGCGAGGTAGCGCAAGGAAACAGACGAAAGAAATGGCCCAACCCCCCCCCCCCCATACACATGTACATACACACGTCCAGACACGCAAATATACATACCTACACAGCTTTCCATGGTTTACCCCAGACGCTTCACATGCCTTGCTTCAATCCACTGACAGCACGTCAACCCCTGTATACCACATGACTCCAATTCACTCTATTTCTTGCCCTCCTTTCACCCTCCTGCATGTTCAGGCCCCGATCACACAAAATCTTTTTCACTCCAAATGAGGAAAATGAGGAAGAAGACCGATTTCGACGATGAAGGCCTGCACTGTGGCTGAGTGATTGATTTGAGGAGGCAGAAGTGATATTGTGACAGTGATTGTGTCAGCGTCGCGTCGCCTCGCCGCAGTGTATCGAGACAGACTTCCCCAGAACTTTTAAAGGGGAAGTAAATGTTTATAGTTGTGTTAATGGAGTGATAGTTTTCATGCATGGTGTTTTTGACAAGAAAATAGTGAAGTTGGAGAAAAATGTAGCTTAGACATTGAAGCTTATTGACACAGTGGTGAAATTGATGAGAACTGCTATTGACGTTTGTGTGAATTAAATTGTACATCTCCTTTTCCATAGCCAGAGGTTGAACCATTATGTGACATTCATTTTTTTTTTTCATTCATTTCAAGCTAAAAGTTTGTTTCTAAATTGTTCTTACATTTTTTCATATGTATATATATGTATGTGTGTGTGTGTATGTGTATGTGCATGTGTGTGTGTGTGTGTGTGTGTGTGTGTGTGTGTATGTATATATGTATATTATCCCTGGGGATAGGGGTGAAAGAATACTTCCCACGTATTCCTCGCGTGTCGTAGAAAGCGACTAGAGGGGACGGGAGCGGGGGGCCGGAAATCCTCCCCTCCTTGTATTAACTTTCTAAAATGGGAAACAGAAGATACATATACATACACAGGCAAATACATATATACATGTGTACATATTCATACTTACAGCCCTCAGCCATTTCCATCGCCACCCCACCTCACATGAAATGGCATCCCCTCCCCCCACACATGCGCAAGGTGGCGCAAGGAAAAGACAACAAAGGCCACATTCATTCACACTCAGTCTCTAGCTGTCATGTGCAATGCACCGAAACCACAGCTCCCTTTCCACACCCAGGCCCCAAAAAACTTTCCAAGGTTTACTAAAGACACTTCACATGCCCTGGTTCAATCCACTGACAGCACGTCGACACTGGTATACCACATTGTTCCAATTCACTCTATTCCTTGCATGCCTTTCACCCTCCTACATGTTCAGGCCCCGATTGCTCAAAATCTTTTTTTCTCCATCCTTCCATCTCCAATTTGGTCTCCCACTTCTCATTCCCTTCACCTCTGACACATATATCCTTTCTGTCAATCTTTACTCACTCATTCTCTCCATGTGACCAAACAATCAATACACCCTCTTCTGCTCTCTCAACCGCACTCTTATTATTACCACACATCTCTCTTACCCTTTCATTACTTACTCGATCAAACCACCTCACACCACATATTTTCCTCAAACATCTCATTTCTAACACATCCACCCTCCTCTGCACAACTCTATCTATAGCCCATGCCTCGCAACCATATAACATTGTTGGAACCACTATTCCTTTAAACATACCCATTTTTGCTTGCCGAGATAATGTTCTTGCCTTCCACACATCCTTCAACACTCCCAAAACCTTCCCCCCCCATCCCCCACCCTATGACACTTCCACTTCAATGGTTCCATCCGCTGTTAAATCCACTCCCAGATATCTAAAACACTTCACTTCCTCCAGTTTTTCTCCATTCAAACTTACGACCTAATTGACTTGTCCCTCAACCCTACTGTACCTAATAACCTTTGTCTTCACATTTACTCTCAGCTTTCTTCTTTCACACACTTTACCAAACTCAGTCACCAGCTTCTGCGGTTTCTCATCCAAATCAGCCACCAGTGCTGTATCATCAGAGAACAACTGACTAACTTCCCAAGCCCTCTCATCCACAACAGACTGCATACTTGGCCCTCTTTCCAAAACTCTTGCATTCACCTCCCTAACAACCACATCCATAAACAAATTAAACAACCATGGAAACATCAAGCACCCCTGCCGCAAACCGACATTCACAGGGAATCAATCACTTTCCTCTCTTCCTACTCGTACACATGCCTTACATCCTCAATAAAAACTTTGCTTCTAGCAACTTGCCTCCCACACCATATACTCTTAATACCTTCCACAGAACATCTCTATCAACTCTATCATATGCCTTCTCCAGATCTATAAATGCTACATACAAATCCATATGCTTTTCTAAATACTTCTCATATACATACTTCAAAGCAAAAACCTGATCCACACATCCTCTAACTCTTCTGAAACTACACTGTTCTTCCCCAATCTTATGCTCTGTTCATGCCTTCACCCTTTCAATCAATACCCTCCCATATAATTTCCCAGGAATACTCAACAAATCTATAGCCTCTGTAATTTGAACACTAACCTTTATCCTCTTTGCCTTTGTACAACGGCACTATGGATGCATTCCACCAATCCTCAGGTACTTCACCATGAGCCATACATACACTGAATATCCTTACCAACCAGTCAACAACACAGTCACCCCCTTTTCTAATAAATTCCACTGCAATACCATCCAAACCCGCTGCTTTGCCGGCTTCCATCTTCTGCAAAGGTTTCACTACCTCTTCTCTGTTTACTAAATCATTCTCCCTGACTCTCTCACTTCGCACACCACCTCGACCAAAACACCCTAATCTGCTAGTCTATCATCTAACACATTCAACAAACCTTCAAAATACTCATTCCATCTCCTTCTCACATCACCATTACTTGATATTACCACCCCTTTAGCCCACTTCACTGATGTTCTCATTTGTTCCACTGTCTTATGCTCTTTATTTACCTCCTTCCAAACATCTTTTTATTCTCCCTAAGATTTAATGATATTCTCTCACCCCAACTCTCATTTGCCCTCTTTTTCACCTCTTGCACCTTTCTCTTGACCTCCTGCCTCTTTCTTTTATACATCTCCCACTCATTCGCACTATTTCCCTGCAAATATCATCCAAATGCCTCTCTCTTCTCTTTCACTAATAATCTTACTTCTTCATCCCACCACTCACTACCCTTTCTAATCTGCCCATCTCCCACATTTCTCATGCCACAAGCATCTTTTGCACAAGCCATCACTGCTTCCCTAAGTACAAACCATTCCTCCCCCACTCCCCTTACCTCCTTTGCTCCCACCTTTTTCCATTCTGCACTCAGTCTCTCCTGGTACTTCCTCACACAAGTCTCCTTCCCAAGCTCACTTACTCTCACCACTCTCTTCACCCCAACATTCTTCTTTTCTGAAAACCCTACAAATCTTCACCTTTGCCTCCACAAGATAATGATCAGACATCCCTCCATTTAAACCGCTCAGCACATTAACATCCAAAAGTCTATCTTTCACACGCCTATCAATTAACACATAATTCAATAACGTTATCTGGCCATCTCTCCTACTTACATACGTACACTTATATATATATCTCTCTTTTTAAACCAGGTATTCCCAATCATCAGTCCTTTTTCAGCACATAAATCTACAAGCTCTTCACCATTTCCATTTACAACACTGAACACCCCAAGTACACCAATTATTCCCTCAACTGCCACATTACTCATCTTTGCATTCAAATCACCCATCACTATAACCCAGTCTCGTGCAGGGCAGGCCCTGATCACTCAAAATTTTTTTCACTCCATAAATCCACCTCCAACTTGGTACCCGTTTCTCCTTGTTTCCTCCACCTCTGACACATATATCCTCTTTGTCAATCTCTCGTCTCATTCTCTCCATAAGTCTAAACCATTTCAATACATGTTCTTCTGCTCTCTCACCTACACTCTTCTTATTTTCACACATCTCTCTTACCCTTTCATTACTTACTCGATCAAACCACCTTACACCACATATTGCCCTAAAACATTTCATTTCTCATGCCACAAGCATCTTTTGCACAAGCCATCACTGCTTCCCTAAGTACAAACCATTCCTCCCCCACTCCCCTTACCTCCTTTGCTCTCACCTTTTTCCATTCTGCACTCAGTCTCTCCTGGTACTTCCTCACACAAGTCTCCTTCCCAAGCTCACTTACTCTCACCACTCTCTTCACCCCAACATTCTTCTTTTCTGAAAACCCTACAAATCTTCACCTTTGCCTCCACAAGATAATGATCAGACATCCCTCCATCTAAACCTCTCAGCACATTAACATCCAAAAGTCTATCTTTCACACGCCTATCAATTAACACATAATTCAATAACGTTATCTGGCCATCTCTCCTACTTACATACGTACACTTATATATATCTCTCTTTTTAAACCAGGTATTCCCAATCATCAGTCCTTTTTCAGCACATAAATCTACAAGCTCTTCACCATTTCCATTTACAACACTGAACACCCCAAGTACACCAATTATTCCCTCAACTGCCACATTACTCATCTTTGCATTCAAATCACCCATCACTATAACCCAGTCTCGTGCAGGGCAGGCCCTGATCACTCAAAATTTTTTTCACTCCATAAATCCACCTCCAACTTGGTACCCGTTTCTCCTTGTTTCCTCCACCTCTGACACATATATCCTCTTTGTCAATCTTTCGTCTCATTCTCTCCATAAGTCTAAACCATTTCAATACATGTTCTTCTGCTCTCTCACCTACACTCTTCTTATTTTCACACATCTCTCTTACCCTTTCATTACTTACTCGATCAAACCACCTTACACCACATATTGCCCTAAAACATTTCATTTCCAACTCATCCAACCTCCACCATACAACCCTATCTATAGCCCATGCCTAGCAACCATATAACTTTGTTGTAGCTACTATTCCTTCAAACATACACATTTCTGCTCTTTGAGATAATGCTCTCTCCTTCTACACATTCTTCATCGTTCCCAGAATCTTCACCCCATCTCCTACCCTGTGACTCACTTCTGCTTTCATGGTTCCATTCACCACTAAGTCCACTCCCAGATATCTGCTAAAACACTTCACTTCCTCCAATTTTTCTCCATTCAAATATACATTCCAATTCATTTGTCCCTCAACCCTATTGAACCTAATAAACTTGCTCTTATTCACATTTACTTTCAACTAACTCCTTTTCCAAACACAGTTACCAACTTCAGTAAATTTCTGACTTGAATCGACCACCAAGGCTGTATCGTCGGCAAACAACAACTGACTCACTTCCCAGGCCCTCTCATCCCCAACAGACTGCATACTCACCCCTCTCTCCAAAACTCTTGCATTTTTCTCCCAAGCAATATACTCTTAAGACTTTCCTCAAAGCATCTCTATCCACCCTATCATATGCCTTCTCCAGATTCATAAATGCTACATACAAATCCATCTGTTTTTCTAAGCATTTCTCACATACATTTTTCAAAGCAAGCACCTGATCCACATATCCTCTACCACTTCTGAAACCACACTGCTCTTCTCCAATCTGATGCTCTGTACATGCCTCCACCCTCTCAATCAATACTCTCCCACATATTTCAACAGGAATACTCAACAAACTTATGCCTCTGTAGTTTGAACACACCTTTATCCCCTTTGCCTTTGTATAATGGCACTATGCATGCATTTCACCAATCCTTAGGCAATTCAACATGATCCATACATACACTGAATACCCTTACCAACCAATCAACAACAAAGTCACCCCCTATCTTAATAAATTCTACTGCAATACCATCCAAACCCTCCACCTTGCCAGATTTCATCTTCTGCAAAGCTTTCACTAACTCTTCTCTCTTAACTGAACCATTCTCCCTGACCCTCTCACTATGTACATCATCCCGACCCAAACACCTATATCTGCCACTCTATCATCAAACACATTTAACAAACCCTCAAAATACTCACTCCATCTCCTTCTCACTTCATCATTACCTGTTATTACTTCCCCACTTGCCCCCTTTACAGGTTTCCATTTGTTCTCTTGTCTTACACACATTATTTACACCTCTTTTGCCCTCTTTTTCAACCCTTGCACCTTTGTTTTGAATAGCTGGGTTAAATGTGGAGTTTGGGGAGTCATGTGTAGTTGCCCTTGATATATCTAAGGCTTTTGACATGGTGTGACATCGGGTCTTATCTCTAAGGTCCCTTCTTTTGGCATCTCTCCATCACTTCCCTCTTTTATATCTAGCTTCCTCTCCAGCCAATCTATCTCTGTGGTTGTTGATGGATCAGCCTTCTCCCTTTTCTCCATCTATAGTGATGTCTCTCAAAGTTCTGTCATGTCCCCTAAACATTTTCTCTTTTTCCAAAGATTTCCTCTTCTCCACAAATAATCCAGTGCACTCATATGCTAATTACTCAACACTGTATTCTTCCACATCCTTCAATTCTCCTCCCTCTTCTCTCACTCGATCTGTATCTCTTCTTGACACAGCTTCCTCAATAAACTCAAAGTTGGATAGGTCATCTCAGTGGGTTACACAAAATCTTAAGTTTAATACCTTCAAGACCCAGTGGCTACTCATCTCTCTATTGAAAACTCATCACAACTCTCATCTCTCTTTTGACGATTCTGTGATTCCATCTCTTGACTCAATGAACATACTTGGTATTACTGTATTACTCTTTCTTGGAAAACCCACATTACAGGAATAGCTAACTCTGCTTCTAAGAAACTGAATATGCTGTTTAGATGTCAAAACTTTTCTTCTGAACAATTGTTCCATTTATAAAAAAAAGATTGATTTGTCCTCATATGGAGTGCTGCTCTCACATCTGGGGTGGTACTAGCTCTGCATCCTTACTTGACAGAGTCAAAAGCAGTCCAACTGATAAACTGCCCCAAGCTAACTTCCAAACTTGACCCTCTCTCCCTATGCCGCAATGTTAGTTCACTTTCCCTTTTTTTATACGTAGTTACTACTCAGGTTTTTTCTCCCAAGACCTGACTGCTTCTGTACCCACACCACTAGCAAGACAATGCAATACTCAGCAAGCTGCTGCATCACATGATTACTGAGTGGTCAATGGCAACTCACGGGTGGGCCATTTTGATACCTGCTTCTTTGCCTACACATCGAAGCTTCAGAACACTGCCTTCTCATGTCTTTCCTAAAGACTATGACCTGGTACATTTCAAAAGACAGGTGTTTTCAATTCCTCCAAAATTTGTAAATACTTTCCCTTGCCTTTCCTTTTCTATTTCATAATCTTCTCTATATTTCAATTAAGGCCTGGCCTTAATGTGGGCTATTGTCCATGACTGAGAAAAAAAATAAAGGATTCAAAGCTATGCACTCAACCCTACATGGTCCATGAGTACATTACTGTTACAAAAGCTAACCACTATATGAATCAAGAAAAGTAAGGTTATTAGGTTAGCAAGGAAAAAGGGTATGTTATTTGTAACAGTGAAAAGAGCAAGATTATTTGGAGTGTGAGCATGAATGGAAAGAAACTGGCGGAAGTGCAGTCGTCCAAATACCTAGAGTGGATATAGCAGTAAATGGAACCATGGGGCTGAAGTTAGCCACAATGTGGACGAGGAAGCAAAGACCTCGGGTGCACTGAGGAATGTGCAGAGAGAAAGGTCACTGTTTTTAAAGGCAAAAATGGATAGGTAAGCTGGTTAAGCAGTCCTGGCAGTGTTATAAGGATGTGCGGATGGGCCTTAGACAAAAATCTAAAGAACAGGGTGAATGTGCTGGAAATCAAATGTCTGAGGACAATAAATGGTGTAAGGAGGGTTGATTGAATAAGAAATGATAGCGTAGGACAGAGCTGAAGAGGATGTGCTGAAATGGTTTAGACATATGGAGAGGATAAATGAGGAAAGAATGAAAAGAAGGGTACACATATCAGAAGTAGGAGGAACAAGGAAAAGGGGGAAACCAAGGAGAGGTGAAAGAAGGGAGTGAAAAATGCTTTGAAGGCTCATGGCCTGATCATCCAGGAGAGTGAGTGGCACACAAGAAATGGAGCAGATTGGAGTGATGTGGCTTATTTACCATCTCTAAGAAGTGTTTCACTGCTTCATGTATCATCTTGACTGTTCCTTCATTGTTATCATTACATATTTCTCCTAGATTGCTGAAATTCTTTTGGAGGGTTATCTAATATCAAAATCAATATGCACTTCCTCCCTATAGTTACTGTCCCCATTTTGTATTGTCTGAATGTGCCCTCTTCCACTATTTCTTGAAATTCAAGGCTATCTTTTATTTCCCCCTCCTTAACTTTCTCTTTACTTTCTTGCTATCATGTACCCCTATGGGTAGAATTGGTGAGATCTCTTTGAAAAGCTTAGTTTCCATGCCTCTAGCACCATCAAGCATGCTTTCCGTTACATAATCCTTGAATTCTAGCTCTTTTCCACTAACTTTTAATCCATCAACATCTCAATACATTATTTTCAGTCTGACACTTTCATTTCCTAGCATTCCTGCCCTCTCTGCAGTGCTAATAAGGTTGATCCATCCTCTTGCCACATGCGGCCTCTCCAATTTTTGTCCTCTGACTATGCTCTTTGCTTTTATGCCTCTCTTCCTTTGATTCATCCCATTTGATGAATATGTATTCCACCTTGTCCCAAATTTCTTAGATTTCCTAAGTACTTCCTAGCTTGATGACTCCAAATCAAACATTACCATAACTAGCTAGTCACCACCTTATGTCTCACTCTTCCATATATCACAGAAATCACATCTAGCAATCCTAAAGCTTCCAGCAATCTTTTAACATGCATTTCTTCCTTCTCTTTCATTTCATCCCTAACTGGTATAGGAACTTTTTCCAAGCTAAAAGAATCAGTGATTTACTTCTATCAACCTCCTGCTTTACTAATATTAATAATCTTAATGCCACCCACTTTTCAGCAAGATACCTCAGTGTAAAAGTGTCAACTTATATGTCTGTAACTTTTTCTATAATCACTCTTATATCTAGCAAGCACTGCTCCTATACGATCAGTATTTTACTAACCAATCCATCAGCTAGCCCATAAACTTCCTTAATTGCATCATCTTTTTCAGTGTATATCATTCTTTTCACTCACTTTCCTGTGTACCTCCATTTGTGTCATCCTGGGTTTATGTTCCTCTCCATAACTCTTCATGCCCTGTATCTGTTGATCTGCTACTGAAATTGTTCCTTCTAAATTTCCCTGCCTTTTACTATCATCAGTCTCTTAGTGTGTTGTCTCAGTCCTTTTCTTTAACTGAACGACTGTCAACTTTGATCCTTCTGCTCTTCCATGCCCTCTATATTCATTAGCTTTAATATGTGCTTCTATTCTTTCCTCTATCTAGGTGGTTGGCTTACATCCTTTCCTCTATCTGGATGGTTGCCGACATTGCCCCAGCAATTATCTGCCCAGTATTGTCATCAACAAATTCAGTATGCATTTTAGTCCTTTCCTCTGACTGAACAGCCCGTAGTACATTCAGCTCAGTCTTTGTTTACTTTTTAATGGCTTTGCCTTCTTTCCTCTGGTTTCTTATCTTCTGAATCCCCTCCACTAAACTGCATTTCTGTCCATAATGAAAAATTATTTCTTAAATTTCTTAATTTCCCTCTAATCTCATGACTCCCTTCATGATCATTGAAATGTTTCATTTCCTTTTTTAACTCTACCTCTAGTTGTGGTACCCTTTGGTCTTGAACTTTAACAAATTTCTACTTATTCCCCAAATATCTGTTCTCTAGTGTTTCCATCTTCAGTCTCCCTTCTGCAGATCTGGTTATGGCTGGTCTTCGTACATACCTGTAATTAAGTCCAAACAACCTTTCCTGGCTCAAGCAGTCTTAGAGATCTTAAAATATCCCTGAAGTAATACTATCAGAGGTCTCAAATTATCCCCAAAGTAATACTAGTAACAGCAATGAAGTTTACTAAACCAATATATCCTAGAAGCATGAAGAAAATTTGGATATTCAAAAGACACGAGCTGCCTTTCTGGTTACATAAAAAATTATGCTCCCCTTCAGCAAGTCACAGCTAAACTTTTATACAGTAACTTACAACTTTGTTCAAAATGACATTCACTCATGCTCCTACACATTAGTTCTAAAAAGAGAAAAATAACAGAAAGAAAAGATATCAATTCACTGGAGTTGGCAGCACTCCATTCAATTTGATGCTGGGAAGCTTCCATCCCCAAATTGTATTCAAATTCAAAATCTGGCACACTCAAACTGAATATCTAATGCATACTAGGGACCCTTCATATTCTACTTATCTCCCCTTACTTGTACATAATAGGCTTCAAGAGTTGTGGACCCTCCAAAATCTTGAAAGAAATAGGGATGCCTGGAGCTCCTCTCTGGTGAGAGGTTTATGTGTTTGCTTTCAAGAATCTTTGAGACAGATACAAAAAGAAACAGAATATGTATGGCCTTCGTTGATCTGAAGACAAAGTATGATGGGGATGACAGATGCTTTGTAACAAATCATCTGTGCAGAAAGAAAACAAACAGATATAGTGAGGAGATTTTATCAAGAGAGTACGGCATGGTTGCAAGCACAAGAAACGAGAGTGAATAGGTCAGGAAAGAGAGTGGGTCAGGAAAGTGAGTAGTTCCAGGTGAAAGTGGGTTTCTGGCAGGGGTGTGTGAGGTCACCATGGTAATTGAGCAGGTCATAGAGAGAGAGGCCAATGTGTAGTGTGTCAGAGTCGGGGACACTTACCGTTTGCAAAAGACTCAGCACTGGAGGCAGATTCGAGTGAGAAACTGTAGAAGCTGACTTCTGAGTTTGGGAGAGTATTTGGAAGGAGAAAGATGAGAGTAAATGCGAATAAAAGTAAGGTTTAAATTTACATTTAGCAATGGAGAAGTTATTTGAGGTAGAAGTTTGAATGGAGAAAACCTGGAGGAAGCAGAATATTTCACATATGGCAGTGGACATGGCAGTGAATGGAACCATGGATGCTGAGGTCACCCAGAGAGTGGGTGAGGGGGTTAAGGCCCTCGGCACATTAAGGAGTGTGTAGAGAGAGAGGTGACTGTCTGTGAGGTCTAAGATGGGTATGTTTGATGAACAGTAGTCTTGATGGTGTTGTGAGCATGCCATGTGTGGGCCATATATAAAGGAAAAGTACGCAAAAAGGTGAATATGTTGGATATCATATGTTTCAAGACAATACATGGTGTAAAGAGGGCTGATCAAATAAAAAATGATAGGGTAAGAGAGCTGTGTGGTAGTAAGAGGAATATGTATCAGAAAGCTGAAGAAATTGTGCTGAAATAGGTTGGATATATGAAGATGGTGATTGAGAAGATGACTAAGGAAAAGATACATCCATGCTAAAAATATAGGAATCACGAAGAAAGGGGAAAAGCAAGAATGAGATAGAAAGATGGGAATACTTTGAGATATCAGGGCTTGAACATGCAAGAGGTGTGAAATAAGAATGGGATACAGCAAACTGGAGCAATGTGATACACAAAGGGCAATATGAAGTCAACAGGTTAAACCAGGGTATATGAAACAGTCAGGGAAAACCACAGAAAGATCTGTGGGGCCTATCTGTAGGCAAGAGGCCTTGATTTCAGGATATTATATATGAAAACTGGAAATGGTGAACAATTATGAAAATAATGTATACAGTAAACCCTCGAAGTAACCTACCCCAATATAAAAGATTTAAGATTTAATGGACCAGACAAAAAAATAATACAGTACATAAATCAATGAAATTTTTAAATGACAGCTAGAGACTGAGCGTGAACGAATGTGGCCTTTTTTGTCGTTTCCTAGCGCTACCTCGCGCACATTTGGGGGGAGGGGGTTGTTATCTCATGTGGCAGGGTGGCGATGGGAATGAATAAAGGCAGACAGTATGAATTATGCACATGTGTATATATGTATATATCTGTGTGTGTATATAAATGTATATGTTGAGATGCATGGGTATGTATATTTGCGCTTGTGGACGTGTATGTATATACACGTGTATGTGGGTGGGTTGCGCCATTCTTTCGTCTGTTTCATTGCGCTACCTCGCTAATGCGGGAGACAGCGACAAAGCAAAATAAATTAAATAAATAATATATATTTTTTTTTTTTTTTTTTGCTGTCTCCCGCGTTTGCGAGGTAGCGCAAGGAAACAGACGAAAGAAATGGCCCAACCCACCCCCATACACATGCCTTGATTCAATCCACTGACAGCACGTCAACCCCGGTATACCACATCGCTCCAATTCACTCTATTCTTTGCCCTCCTTACACCCTCCTGCATGTTCAGGCCCCGATCACACAAAATCTTTTTCACTCCATCTTTCCACCTCCAATTTGGTCTCCCTCTTCTCCTCGTTCCCTCCACCTCCGAAACATATATCCTCTTGATCAATCTTTCCTCATTCATTCTCTCCATGTGCCCAAACCATTTCAAAACACCCTCTTCTGCTCTCTCAACCACGCTCTTTTTATTTCCATGTGTGGAAATATATATATATATATATATATATATATATATATATATATATATATATATATATATATATATATATATATTTTTTCTTTTAAACTATTTGCCATTTCCCACGTTAGCGAGATAGCAATATATATATATATATATATATATATATATATATATATATATATATATATATATATTATATTTTTTTTTATCATACTTTGTCGCTGTCTCCCGCGTTTGCGAGGTAGCGCAAGGAAACAGACGAAAGAAATGGCCCAACTCCCCCCCATACACATGTATATATATACGTCCACACACGCAAATATACATACCTACACAGCTTTCCATGGTTTACCCCAGACGCTTCAATGCCTTGATTCAATCCACTGACAGCACGTCAACCCCGGAATACCACATCGATCCAATTCACTCTATTCCTTGCCCTCCTTTCACACTCCTGCATGTTCAGGCCCCTATCACACAAAATCTTTTTCACTCCATCTTTCCACCTCCAATTTGGTCTCCCTCTTCTCCTCGTTCCCTCCACCTCCGACACATATATCCTCTTGGTCAATCTTTCCTCACTCATTCTCTCCATGTGCCCAAACCACTTCAAAACACCCTCTTCTGCTCTCTCAACCACGCTCTTTTTATTTCCACACATCTCTCTTACCCTTACGTTACTCACTCGATCAAACCACCTCACACCACACATTGTCCTCAAACATCTCATTTCCAGCACATCCATCCTCCTGCGCACAACTCTATCCATAGCCCACGCCTCGCAACCATAAAACATTGTTGGAACCACTATTCCTTCAAACATACCCATTTTTGCTTTCCGAGATAATGTTCTCGGCTTCCACACATTCTTCAAGGCTCCCAGAATTTTCACCCCCTCCCCCACCCTATGATCCACTTCCGCTTCCATGGTTCCATCCGCTGCCAGATCCACTCCCAGATATCTAAAACACTTCACTTCCTCCAGTTTTTCTCCATTCAAACTCACCTCCCAGTTGACTTGACCCTCAACCCTACTGTACCTAATAACCTTGCTCTTATTCACATTTACTCTTAACTTTCTTCTTCCACACACTTTACCAAACTCAGTCACCAGCTTCTGCAGTTTCTCACATGAATCAGCCACCAGCGCTGTATCATCAGCGAACAACAACTGACTCACTTCCCAAGCTCTCTCATCCCCAACAGACTTCATACTTGCCCCTCTTTCCAAAACTCTTGCCTTTACCTCCCTAACAACCCCATCCATAAACAAATTAAACAACCATGGAGACATCACACACCCCTGCCGCAAACCTACATTCACTGAGAACCAATCACTTTCCTCTCTTCCTACACGTACACATGCCTTACATCCTCGATAAAAACTTTTCACTGATTCTAACAACTTTCCTCCCACACCATATATTCTTAATACCTTCCACAGAGCATCTCTATCAACTCTATCATATGCCTTCTCCAGATCCATAAATGCTATATACAAATCCATTTGCTTTTCTAAGTATTTCTCACATACATTCTTCAAAGCAAACACCTGATCCACACATCCTCTACCACTTCTGAAACCACACTGCTCTTCCCCAATCTGATGCTCTGTACATGCCTTCACCCTCTCAATCAATACCCTCCCATATACCCCCCCTATATACCCTCCCATATACCCTCTTCGCAAACGGAACTACCTTGGCCCACCAGTGATGCTACTACGTTTCTGAATCGGGAACCATTGCAACACAAACCTCGCCAGGTGGTAGAGTGTCCCGCAGTGTATCGAGACAGACTTCGCCAGAACTTTTTTTTAAAGGGGAAGTAAATGTTTATAGTTGTGTTACTGGAGTGATAGTTTTTCATACATGGTGTTTTGACAAGAAAATAGTGAAATTGGAGAAAAAATGTAGCTTAGACATTGAAGCTTACTGATACAGTGGTTAAATTGATGAGAACTGCTATTGACGTTTGTGTAAATAAATTATACATTTCCTTTTTCCATAGCCAGAGGTTGAACCATTATGTGACATTCATTTTTTCATTCATTTCAAGCTAGAAGTTTCAGTTTTCTAAATTGTTTCTTACATTTTTCATATGTATATATATGTATGTGTGTGTGTGTGTATATGTGCGTATGTATGTGTATGTGTGTGTATGTGTATATGTATATATATATGTATATTATCCCTGGGGATAGGGGTGAAAGAATACTTCCCACGTATTCCTCGCGTGTCGTAGAAAGCGACTAGAGGGGACGGGAGCGGGGGGCCAGAAATCCTCCCCTCCTTCTATTAACTTTCTAAAATGGGAAACAGAAGAAGGAGTCACGCGGGGAGTGCTCATCCTCCTCGAAGGCTCAGAGTGGGGTGCCTAAATGTGTGTGGAAGTAACCAAGATGTGAAAAAAGGAGAGATAGGTAGTATGTTTGAGGAAAGGAACCTGGATGTTTTGGCTCTGAGTGAAACGAAGCTCAAGGGTAAAGGGGAAGAGTGGTTTGGGAATGTCTGGGGAGTAAAGTCAGGGGTTAGTGAGAGAACAAGAGCAAGGGAAGGAGTAGCAATACTCCTGAAACAGGAGTTGTGGGAGTATGTGATAGAATGTAAGAAAGTAAATTCTCGATTAATATGGGTAAAACTGAAAGTTGATGGAGAGAGGTGGGTGATTATTGGTGCATATGCACCTGGGCATGAGAAGAAAGATCATGAGAGGCAAGTGTTTTGGGAGCAGCTGAATGAGTGTGTTAGTGGTTTTGATGCACGAGACCGGGTTATAGTGATGGGTGATTTGAATGCAAAGGTGAGTAATGTGGCAGTTGAGGGAATAATTGGTATACATGGGGTGTTCAGTGTTGTAAATGGAAATGGTGAAGAGCTTGTAGATTTATGTGCTGAAAAAGGACTGATGATTGGGAATACCTGGTTTAAAAAGCGAGATATACATAAGTATACTTATGTAAGTAGGAGAGATGGCCAGAGAGCGTTATTGGATTACGTGTTAATTGACAGGCGTGCGAAAGAGAGACTTTTGGATGTTAATGTGCTGAGAGGTGCAACTGGAGGGATGTCTGATCATTATCTTGTGGAGGCTAAGGTGAAGATTTGTATGGGTTTTCGCCCCCTCCCCCACCCTATGATTTACTTCCGCTTCCATGGTTCCATCCGCTGCCAGATCCACTCCCAGATATCTAAAACACTTCACTTCCTCCAGTTTTTCTCCATTCAAACTCACCTCCCAATTGACTTGACCCTCAACCCTACTGTACCTAATAACCTTGCTCTTATTCACTTTTACTCTTAACTTTCTTCTTTCACACACTTTACCAAACTCAGTCACCAGCTTCTGCAGTTTCTCACATATATATATATACAGTGTCGGCAGAAAGAAATGACACCTACAATGAGAACAAACACCAAATATGGGAAATAGGGGAACAAATGATCAATCAGGTTATTTTTATTCATCCTAATACTTCATGATGTCTCCTCTGAGCTTCCTAACTTCTTCAAGACAGTCTGGCATGCTCCTGGCCAAGAATCTGAAGTATTCTTTGTCAATATTTTTCCACACCTTGGTGATTGCCTCTTTTAGGCGTGGGACGGACATCGTCTGGATAAGGGATAACTCATGCTGGATGTGTGCCCAGGCATTCTCAATCGGGTTAAGATCTGGGGAATTTCCCAGCCACTCAAGCACTTCGATGTTTGTGTCCTCCAGCCACTTTTTGACAAGGTCTGAGCCTTGACAAGGGGCCCTGTCATGCATAAACATGCCTTCGGGCCAATGAAGGTCATAGAAATGGTGCATGTGATCCTTCAGCACATCCAAATAATTTGCAGCACGCATTGTCTCGTTTTTAGGGAGAAAAAATGTCCCCAGCTCCGCTGGCACCACTGAAAATTCCCTAAACCATCGCTGAAGGAGGGTGTTCGTCGACTTTTGCGGTGTATCTAGAATGGTAGCGGTTGGAGTTTGGGCTTCGGCAGCAGTGCTTAACACAAACACGTACTGTCTTGAAGGTCGATTCATCAGAGAAACAGGTCTGCATCCACTTCTCTGGGGTCCAGTCTTCGTATTTTAGTGCAAATTGAAGTCTACGGTGCTTCATGCCGGCTGTTACAAGTGGCTTCACTGCAAATGAGATGTTTGAGGACATTATGTGGTATGAGGAGCTTTGATCGAGTGAGTAATAATAGGGTAAGACAGATGTGTGGTAATAAAAAGAGTTTGGTTGAGAGAGCGGAAGAGGGTGTTTTGAAATGGTTTGGTCACATGGAGAGAGTGAGTGAGGAAAGATTGACCAAGAGGATATATGTGTCAGAGGTGGAGGGAACAAGAAGTGGGAGACCAAATTGGAGGTGGAAAGATGGAGTGAAAAAGATTTTGAGTGATCGGGGCCTAAGCATGCAGGAGGGTGAAAGGCATGCAAGGAATAGAGTGAACTGGAATGATGTGGTATACTGGGGTAGACGTGCTGTCAATGGATTGAACCAGGGCACTTGAAGCGTCTGGGGTAAACCATAGAAAGTTCTGTGGGGCCTGGATGTGGAAAGGGAGCTGTGGTTTCGGTGAATTATTACACGACAGCTAGAGACTGAGTGTGAACGAATGTGGCCTTTGTTGTCCTTTCCTAGCGCTACCTCGTGCACATGAGGGGGGAGGGGGTTGTTATATTCATGTGTGGCAGATTGGCGATGGGAATGAATAAAGGCAAACAGTACGAATTATGTACATGTGTATATATATGTATATGTCCGTGTGTGTATATATACGTATACAGTGAGATGTATATTTATATTTTATTTTTATTATACTTTGTCGCTGTCTCCCGCGTTTGCGAGGTAGCGCAAGGAAACAGACGAAAGAAATGGCCCAACCCCCCCATACACATGTATATACATATGTCCACACACGCAAATATACATACCTACACAGCTTTCCATGGTTTACCCCAGACGCTTCACATGCCTTGATTCAATCCACTGACAGCACGTCAACCCCGGTATACCACATCGCTCCAATTCACTCTATTCCTTGCCCTCCTTTCACACTCCTGCATGTTCAGGCCCCGATCACACAAAATCTTTTTCACTCCATCTTTCCACCTCCAATTTGGTCTCCCTCTTCTCCTCGTTCCCTCCACCTCCGATACATATATCCTCTTGGTCAATCTTTCCTCACTCATTCTCTCCATGTGCCCAAACCACTTCAAAACACCCTCTTCTGCTCTCTCAACCACGCTCTTTTTATTTCCACACATCTCTCTTACCCTTACGTTACTCACTCGATCAAACCACCTCACACCACACATTGTCCTCAAACATCTCATTTCCAGCACATCCATCCTCCTGCGCACAACTCTATCCATAGCCCACGCTTCGCAACCATACAACATTGTTGGAACCACTATTCCCTCAAACATACCATTTTTGCTTTCCGAGATATTCTCGACTTCCACACATTCTTCAAGGCCCCCAGAATTTTCGCCCCCTCCCCCACCCTATGATCCACTTCCGCTTCCATGGTTCCATCCGCTGCCAGATCCACTCCCAGATATCTAAAACACTTCACTTCCTCCAGTTTTTCTCCATTCAAACTCACCTCCCAATTGACTTGACCCTCAACCCTACTGTACCTAATAACCTTGCTCTTATTCACATTTACTCTTAACTTTCTTCTTCCACACACTTTACCAAACTCAGTCACCAGCTTCTGCAGTTTCTCACATGAATCAGCCACCAGCGCTGTATCATCAGCGAACAACAACTGACTCACTTCCCAAGCTCTCTCATCCCCAACAGACTTCATACTTGCCCCTCTTTCCAAAACTCTTGCATTTACCTCCCTAACAACCCCATCCATAAACAAATTAAACAACCATGGAGACATCACACACCCCTGCTGCAAACCTACATTCACTGAGAACCAATCACTTTCCTCTCTTCCTACACGTACACATGCCTTACATCCTCGATAAAAACTTTTCACTGCTTCTAACAACTTTCCTCCCACACCATATATTCTTAATACCTTCCACAGAGCATCTCTATCAACTCTATCATATCATGAATACCTATACATCTCACCATCTGGAGAAGGTGAGATGTATAGGTATTCATATTTGCGTGTGTGGACATGTATGTATATACATGTGTATGTGGGTGGGTTGGGGCATTCTTTGGTCTGTTTCCTAGTGCTACCTCGCTAACGTGGGAGACAGCGACAAAGCAAAATGAATAAAATATAATTTTTAAAAGTTATTTACCTTCTTCTAAAGAATCTCTATTTTCTCCCCAAAGTTTAATGATACTCTCTCACCCCAACTTCCATTTGCCCTCTTCTTCAACCCCTGCACCTTCCTCTTCATTACCTGTCAATTTCTCTTATACATCTCCCAATCATTTGCACTCCTTTCTTGTAAGTACCACACAAATGCCTCTCTTTTATTTCACTAAAAACTTTTCTTCTTCAACTACACTTCAACTAGGTCGCATTTGATTTGACAGGCTTTCAGTATCAACAGACATCCCTTCTCCCTATTAGTCCATTAAACCGAGAGTTTACTGTATATACAGTAATCATGAGAGGAAGGATGATTAGAGTTAACTGGCAGTAAAAAAATCATGGCAAAAACTTAATCTCCCTTTCCCCAAAAGGCTGAGATATACCTCAAAACTGAGAAAAAATCTAGATGGATGCTGAGCCTTTCACTGTTCCATGTGTAAATTGACATATTTTGCTATGAATGCTCTGTATGTCATATGATGTCTATTGGCTTCCATCATCATTTAGAATTCCAGCTGATGTTTGCTTCCACCAATTACCCACAGACATCATTGCAATCTTGCTATCACTGCTGGAAAAAACATTACTTATTTCAGTGACACAGACACTGTCAAAGAGTGTACACAAGTCATCTTGACATGATGCTAGATTTACAAGCCCAATATTGAAGTTTTTTTAGGATATAAGAAAACATTTCTTCGGTAAGAATGTGTGTACTTTAGATGGAAATACACACTCTGTGGAAGGTATTAAGAATATATGGTGTGGGAGGAAAGTTGTTAGAAGCAGTGAAAAGTTTTTATCGAGGATGTAAGGCATGTGTACGTGTAGGAAGAGAGGAAAGTGATTGGTTCTCAGTGAATGTAGGTTTGCGGCAGGGGTGTGTGATGTCTCCATGGTTGTTTAATTTGTTTATGGATGGGGTTGTTAGGGAGGTAAATGCAAGAGTCCTGGAAAGAGGGGCAAGTATGAAGTCTGTTGGGGATGAGAGAGCTTGGGAAGTGAGTCAGTTGTTGTTCGCTGATGATACAGCGCTGGTGGCTGATTCATGTGAGAAACTGCAGAAGCTGGTGACTGAGTTTGGTAAAGTGTGTGGAAGAAGAAAGTTAAGAGTAAATGTGAATAAGAGCAAGGTTATTAGGTACAGTAGGGGTGAGGGTCAAGTCAACTGGGAGGTGAGTTTGAATGGAGAAAAACTGGAGGAAGTGAAGTGTTTTAGATATCTGGGAGTGGATCTGTCAGCGGATGGAACCATGGAAGCGGAAGTGGATCATAGGGTGGGGGAGGGGGCGAAAATTTTGGGAGCCTTGAAAAATGTGTGGAAGTCGAGAACATTATCTCGGAAAGCAAAAATGGGTATGTTTGAAGGAATAGTGGTTCCAACAATGTTGTATGGTTGCGAGGCGTGGGCTATGGATAGAGATGTGCGCAGGAGGATGGATGTGCTGGAAATGAGATGTTTGAGGAAAATGTGTGGTGTGAGGTGGTTTGATCGAGTAAGTAACGTAAGGGTAAGAGAGATGTGTGGAAATAAAAAGAGCGTGGTTGAGAGAGCAGAAGAGGGTGTTTTGAAATGGTTTGGGCACATGGAGAGAATGAGTGAGGAAAGATTGACCAAGAGGATATATGTGTCGGAGGTGGAGGGAACGAGGAGAAGAGGGAGACCAAATTGGAGGTGGAAAGATGGAGTGAAAAAGATTTTGTGTGATCGGGGCCTGAACATGCAGGAGGGTGAAAGGAGGGCAAGGAATAGAGTGAATTGGAGCGCTGTGGTATACAGGGGTTGACGTGCTGTCAGTGGATTGAATCAAGGCATGTGAAGCGTCTGGGGTAAACCATGGAAAGCTGTGTAGGTATGTATATTTGCGTGTGTGGACGTGTGTATGTACATGTGTATGGGGGGGGGGGGTTGGGCCATTTCTTTCGTCTGTTTCCTTGCACTACCTCGCAAACGCGGGAGACAGCGACAAAGTATAAAAAAAAAAAAAAAAAAAAAAAAACGATTATCTTTTGCTAAATTCTTTTTTTTTTTTTAATGTTGAAGGCTCAAGTCACAGACAAAAGTCCACATCAAGGATAGGCCTTAGTTGAAATGAAGAGAGAATTATGAAACAGAAAAAGAAAAGACTAGGAAAGGTATATAAGAATTCTGGAGGAAGTGAAAAGCCTGTCTTTTTAAATGTGTCAGGTCACAGATATTGAGAAAGACATGAGAGGGTAGAGAGTTCCAAAGTTTTAACTTGTTGGGAAAGAAGCAGTTGTCAAAACGGTGAGCCCAACCTTGAGTTGCTGATGGCAACGCAACAATCATGTGATGTACCAGCTGGCCAAGTATTGCATGGTCTACCTAGTGAAGTAGGCACACAAACAGCTAGGAGTCAGGAGTAAAAACCAAAGTAACACATATACAAGAGGGAAAGTGAACAAACATTGCAGCGTAGGGCAAGGGGTCAAGTTCAGAAGTTAGTCTGTGACAGTTTATAAGTTGGACCGCTTTCGACTCAATTCTGTCAAGTAAGGATGCAAAGCAAGAACCGCCCCAAATGTGAGAACAGTAGGCCATACAAGGACGAATCAATCCCTTGTATAAACAAAGCAACTGTTCAGAAGAAAATAAGTTTCAACATCTAAACAGGATACCCAGTTTCTTAGAAGCAGACTTAGCTATTCCTGTAATGTGAGGTTTTCAAGAAAGAATGGATGTTACAGTAATGCCAAGTATGTTCAGTAAGTCAGGAGGCAGAATTACAGAACCATCAAAGGAAATACAAAAGTTGTAAAGAGTTTTCAACAGAGATATGGGTAGACACAGGGTCTTTGAGGTATTACTGAGGAAGCTGTGCTAAAACAAGATGCTGATCAAACGAGAGAGGAGGGAGCAGAACTGAAGGATATAGAAGAATGCAGTGTTGAGCCATCAGCATATGAGAGCATTGGACTATTTGTGAAGGTTAGGATATCATTGAAAAAAGGAGAAAAAGTGTAGGGGACAGGATAGAACCTTGAGGGGAACTAATGTAGATGGATATGAAGGAGGAAAGTGAGAGAGGGAAGCCAAAAAAGGGGAGCTTAGAGATGAGACCCCAATGCCACACCACTACAAGTGACTCCCCACACATTAGTAAGATAGGAAAGAGTATCGCCACTCGATCTTGCCTTATGGATGGCATACTGGTGATCAGAGAGAAGACTGATTTTCAAGGTGTTTAAGGATATGGGAGGTGAGGAGGAATTCAAAGATTTTGGAAATGGTAGATGTCAAAGCAATAGGATGATAGTTGGGGTCAGAGAAGTCCCTCTTGTTAGGGATGGGATGTATCAACGCATCCTTCCAAGGAGAAAGAAAAGTTTTGGTTTTTAAACAGAAACAGAACAGACGAGCAAGCACACGTGCAACTTCAGAGGCACACTCTTTCAGTAAACAGGGATGGATGCCATCAAGACCATAAGCCTTGCCTGTGTCCAGAAAAGAGACTATGGGAAGCGGCATAGGATTATTAAGAGGAGCATCATCGAATGTGGAGTTGGGGAGAAACAGGAACCAAAGAGAGTTGCTTTGTCTACAGGAGAGTCAGCTATAGTACCATCAGAACGGAAAAGCAAAGGAAAGGTAGAGTGAATGAAGTTGTTAGAGATGCCCTTAGCTAAAGACCAGAAAGACCTATCTGTGGATGACAAGGAGAGGTTATCGCTCTTCCCTTGAGCAAAGAAACACTTCTCACGGATAATTTGCTTGCAGCAATTATGGGCAGTGACAAAGTTGAATGGAAGCCAGAGGAAGGAGATTGTTTTCCAAGCCTAATATGCCTTATCCCTTGCCTGAATGGCTCAGAATAGGAAGAGTTGAACCATAGATTGGATGAATAGGTTGTTTTGGAGGAAGAGGGGACAAATGCTTCTATTCCCACAAGATTAAACTCTGCTATGTGTTTGGCAGAGACAGAAGCATCACCACATAACAGACAGTAATTAACCCAAAGAAAGTCAGAAAAGATGTTATGTACGTTATTCAATCAGTTTTGTAGAGGTGTCAGTATTTATGCTTAGCAAGTAATGCACATATACATCAATAATATGTATGAGAAGTGTGAATGATATGTAAGTGAAGCATGAAATCACACAAGGAAGAAACACAAATTGTTTAAAGAGATTGGGTATATGTAGAATGAAATCACATCAGGATTCCCATTAACTACTGTCTATCTATATGTATGTGGAGTATCAATGTCGCCAACCTAAGCTCTCCCCCATCATCTAACATCCTCACACACCTAAATAGAGGAAAGTATACTACTTCTGGGGTATTTTCATCAATGATATATGATTCAAACATATTCTGTAGAGAGAATATTTTCAGATTTTCACTATTTTTTCATGATAAGTATGGCAATTTCTGTTAAGTTGCACTGTGAAAGAGTTAAGCCTGAAAACAATATACCATGACATAAAATAAAATTTTCTTTCTTTCATACTATTCGCCATCTCCCACGAATAGATTTTAACACAATTGCTCTAACAATTTTACTTTGAGCTCCAAAAAGACTGATCATTCACCACCAAATATAAAATCATATGCTACTGTCAAGATATTAATAAATCACATGGTACATGGTACTAAGGGGTTAATCACAGGTATAGAAAACAATCTGTACAGTTCACAACCTAAGAAATCAAAATATGACTGCTGATACAGCAAATGATTTAGTACTGATTTATGGTTAATGGGAATCAAGCTGCAATTTTGTCTAAAAAACTGCTAACATAACATGCTAGACAAAAAGGATGATCCAGTGCACTTATACTACATACAGTAAGAAAGAGGACCATTCTTATTTAGTAAGAGATTCCGTAACATTCAACTGGTTATGGAACAATCCCCCTAAACAACTCCCTCAAGCAATCTCTCCAGGCCAATTCCCACTATTCCACTTAATATCTAAGTATGCATTACGCATGCATTACAATGATAACTAGAGAATCGATGTGAGAAAATGAGGCCTTATCTTTGTCTGTTCCTGATGCTGCCTTGCTAATGAGGGACATGACAAACAACGATGAAAAATATCTTTTTTCTTATATCTTTATTATACTTGACCGCCATTTACCATGTCAGTGAGGTAGCACCAGGAAACAGACAATGAAAGACCCATCCACTCATATACAGGCATATATATACACACACACATACATGTACATATCAACATACACACATACATACACATACACAGACATATACATATCTACACATGTACATATTCATATTTGCTTGCCTTCATCCAATCATTGTGCCACCAAGCCCCATAGAAAAAAGCATCGCCACTCCTGCATCAGCGAAGTAGCACCATGAAAATAAACAAAAGAAGGGCCATATTCATTCACACTTAATCTCCAGCTGTCATGTGTAATGCATCAAAAATGCTGCTCCCTATCCACATCCAGGCCCCACAAACCTTTGCATGGCCTACTCCAGACATTTCATATGCCCTGGTTCACTCCACTGTCAGCATGTCCACCCCAATATACCAAAGCATTCCAATTCACTCTATTCCTTGCATGCTTCTCACCCTTCTGCATGTTCAGGCACCAATTGCTCTAAATCTTTTTCACTCCATCCTTTCAAATCCAATTTGGTCTCCGGCTTCTCCTTCTTCCCTCCACCTCTGACACGTATTATCTTTGTCAACAGATGTAAAACTTACAGCCGATCCTCATTTAGTCTAATCTAGCTTAACGTAGCCTAGCTTACCCATCCTGACCAAAAACAAAACAAAACATAACAAATCCTAACCTTGACAAATTATTCTCAGCCTTTAATTCATATATCAGCGGAAAATGTGGCTAGGGGAAATTGATCAAGGGGAACTGTTTGAAGAGGGAAAGTTTTCTGAGGAGGGATTGATCTAATACGTATTCAAGCATTTCAACAATGACTCATGTTAGAAATTGTCAACTGCAAAATGAGTGATCAGTTATTAAAGTGAAGAGGATGATATTATATTTCAATGGCAAAGAATGATTCTTTACTGAGGAAAGTTTTGAATAAAGTCAGCAGGCAACTGTGACATCATATTTTTATCTCTGTGAACAAACATAGGCTTTCCCAGCCATTATTTGGTTTCAATTAAATGAAAATCAAGAACATCTTGCAGAGAAGAGACAATCCCTACTTCCATTCTTAATACTTCCTTGAGTGAATGAAGCTGTCTAATACATCAAAATAAATGCAACATAAATGCAATATACTTCAAAAAATCAAAAAGTATGGACAAGGATAGCAAGCATTACCTGCATGCCACAAGCAAGGGGAGTAACATAAGACAAGGATATTCCTAGTCCAGACAACAGTCCATATGTCAGGATTACAGAAAACAGCGATACCTCAATCGCATAATACGTCAGCATAATGCCAGCACTGAAAATAAAGCCTCTGGTAAAGTACAGGTAAGGTATAAGGAAACATATCAATGTCAAACTCATACAACATGAATCCAACATTCTGACCAATCAATGTTGTCATAGCTTATATGAAATGATATGATTAGTGCACCAAACAAGCTAGCATGCATACATTTCCTCATTGTTCAGTGGTTAACACTGTCTCCCACCAACCTCACAGGCCCAGGTTCAAGCCCCAAATGGAGAGGCTGGCTCACACTGTCTTTACACTGCCAGTCCAATTAATATAACCATGTAAATCATATTCATATGGAAGTTAATAATGACAACCAGCAGAAATTGTCATATATACTATATGGCAACCACTATGGCATGCAGTGCTTCCACTTTCATGCCTGGTCCTGTGCCGTTTCTCAAAAACTTACATCCGATGCATGTCACTATTGTGAACAATATTTTTCAGATACCTTTTTCAGCAACATTAAACAAATACATGAGTGACAATAAATGGTAATGATTTAGAGTTCAGAGAATGAATCATGAGAAGCAATCCTTACATTGTTAAAGCAAAGGAGTTAAAACTCATAAAAGAGTTAAAGTCTGACCTAATCTCCCTTGAGGGTGGATGTAAGTGGAACATGAATAAATAGCAGTCTTTTCATGCAAACACTTGTAAAAACTGATTAAGTTCTCTTCCATAAACTATGAGCAAAGTATGTTACAGTTTCAAAGATGAATCAGTTCTAACCGAGCTTCTACTCCAATTTCACCAGGATATATAGACAAAAGGTAGCAAAACAGCTACAAATTTTTGTGTTCTTTCTCGACATCTTCAACTCACTTGTTAAACACTTCATGAAGAATTCTAATCTTGATAAAAAGACTTACCTCACCTTGAAGGAGTAGTGACTGAAACAGCTCAGGCTTATGTTGAAAAGGTGACACATTATTTGCATGCCATGAAACAATCTGGTTACTCCTCTTAAGTCTGGTATTGAAGTTATTTAGACAATTATTAATATCAACAAGAAATGATAGATTACAAAGCCACATGTTTTCAAGCTCTGGAACTGCTCTCCCTTTTTTATTCACTGAATTTTGAGGAAAAAAAATATTATGTTACTCAGCTTCAATTTTTCCAAGAAACCACAATAATTCAGGGCTCGCTTTCATGAATTTCATGGTTTGAAACAAGTTCCATTGCATGTACAAAATGTGATCAGAGTTTGAGGCTCTGCCACAAAATTCTGCAGGTGGTACATGTAATAAAACTGAATTCCAAAAGCACTTTATAAGTCCCTCACTTTTGTTTACCCCTTCAGTTAACTGACATCAACAAATTTTTCATGAACAGCAAAGTCATGTTATACACCACATACCCACACATGGTTGACCTGTTAATGAGACATCAGTTGTTTCATCAGATGCTGAAGAGAAAAACACAAATTCCTTGACTCTATATTTTAGCTGTCCTAATGCAGCACTCACCAAATCAGTAATTCTATTTTGTACTATCACATAATCTAAGTTAATGTTTTAGTGTTTCTTTACTGCATCTGAACACAGTGTGGAAACACCAATGACTATACACGTTTTGACAAAGTCACCACCTATAAATGGTTGCAAAGCTTTTGCTAATCAACCTCTATCGCAGTTCCAACCTCTTGATGCCTTTGGGTGAACATGTTTTTCTGAACATCAAGGCCGTGGACAAGAGATTTTATCTTCAGCATTCCCACTTTACCTGTAAAAATCACCACACATTTTGTGCTTCATTCCTGTGCAAATACACTCTTTAGCTACAGCAGCACAATGAAAAACATACTCTTTTCTTCAATCAGGAAAATACTTGATTCCAATTTTCTTGAAACCTTTAGTTTTCATTCTCAAGTTTCCTCCTTCATGATGTAGTTTTCCCTACAAATGTAGAAGCCACTTTCAAAAGTAATGAAATAATGAAAATGTAGGCAGTAAAGTGAGTAGTCCTCACAGAGTCACAGCCTGAACTGATGAAACTTGTCTCAATTAAAAATAGTGCTAGGAGTTACATCTTCCTTCTTTTATATTAGTGGATTTGCCTGTTCCTTCTTTTATTCCTTCTTTCATAGAAGTGGAGATGACATCTTCCCTCTTTTATTCCTTCTTTTATGACAGTAGAGTTGCAATCTTCCTTCTTTTATTCCTTCATTTATATTAGTGGAGTTGTCATCCCCCTTCTTTTATATTAGTCACATCTGATCAGTTGAATACAAAGCAAAATATGTTTATCTGTACTTCCAGTAAAATGGAATCTGATGCCCTGAAAACATCTTTCAACTGAACAGCAAACAATTCATATCAAATCAAAACCTGCATCATCACCAAACTGACAGAGATGCTCACACCATGGCAGCCTTTTTCTCCAATAAACGCATTCACCTCCTCACTGACTGTGAAATCAGTTGACTGTAGAGATCTCTCAGTCAATATCAATGCATTTCTGCACAATAGGCCTCATTCATTGCAATGTCCCTTCTTTTATAATAGTGAAGTTGCCATCCTTCTTTTATACCTTCTTTTATATTTGTCGAGTTCCCATCCTCCTTCTTTAATTCCTTCTTTTATATTAATTCACTTGCCATCTTCCTTCTTTTATACAAGTGGGGTTGCAATCTTCCTTTTTAGATCTTTGGCTATCAATATTTGATGCACTACTGCACATAAGGCTCATTCATTGCAATCTTCCTTTTTTTATATTAGTGAAGTTGCCATCTTTCCTTTAAATTAGTTCAGTTGCTATCTTCCTTCTCTAATAGTAGTCAAGTTGCCATCTTCCTTCTTTTATTCCATCTTTTATTTTCTTTTATATTAGTGGAATTGCCATCTTCCTTCTTTTATATCAGTCATATTTGATCAGCTGAAAAGGAAGCTAAAAAGTTTTATCCATACTTAAAGTAAAATGTAATTTGATATGCTAAAAATATCTTTCAACTTAACAGCAAACAATTCTTTAATGAACACATTCACCTCCAGACTGATTGTGTAATCAGTTGACTTCAGGGATCTCTGGCTGTCAACATCAATGCACTCCAGCACATTAGGCCTCATTCACATCAAGCTTTCACATCATTATCATGATTCTTTATCATCAGAAACAGCCACCCTTAATACAATGAAGTAAAAGTTGTATCTATGTACTCCGGTGCTCTATGGTCTGGCAACTTCCATGGTGCAGCACATTTTGAATCTGCTCCCATTAGTTTGTGGATCTGCCACCAAGGGGGCATTGTTAGCATCGCTAAGGTACTAAAATCTGTTTACACTGCAGCCAAGCTAATTAACAGTCCTGTTATATTTCTTATAGCCCCAGAACAAGGGGTCAATTTCTGTTTTCTGACATTTTCTGTGGTCTGACAATGGCCAGTTCCTAAGGGTGCTGGATTAAAAAGGTACAACCTGTACAATATATCAATAACTGAGAAATATGCTATATAGTAGAGGCATATGAAGGTTCTCAGTATCACAAGTCAATTGTGGCTTGATTTTTGTACAGTATTACATAGACACCAGGGGGAACAAATGTGTCACTCAAGAGCTGCATGAGGCCAGCAGGCTGCTGGTTGTTTATCTAACACATGCATTATTCCTTCAGAACACTTATCCAATCTCCTCTTTATATTTTCACTGCCTGTAACCACATCTCTATCTGTTTTCCTTAGTGATGCTCCAATTTGTTCTCTTGTTTTTTACACTATTCTCCTCATTCCAAAAACACTTCCTTATTCACACAAATCAGTTCTGGGGTCAAAAGATCAATATCAAAGTTGGTGTTAATGGAAAAAGAAATATAATCCATATCATTTACAATTTCTGTTCATAATAGGCCAAGAAGGAATCTAAGTGAGGTAAGTGTGCCAAGGAACAATGACAGTTTGATAAAGAGTACAGAAGTAGCAAATGCAGAAGAGACAACTGGTGTATACGGGGACCTTGAAATATGATCATCATTCTGTTCAAATGCAAGAGCTTACCGCCTGCAATGATAATAATCTTACTGATCCTTATACAGAAAAAACCATATTCAAATCAATACAGATTAGCAAAGTCATTAAAAATCATGTAATGAATTATCACATACAGCGTTACTGAAATCTGTTAAGATATGATGTTAAAAAATCATTACATGTAGTAAGTAAGCAGGTTGACATATTCACATTAAAGCAAGTACATAGTTTACTTCACTACCAGTATCTAGTGACTTCCATATGATGATAACATCTAAACATACCTTAGCAGGGAACATCCAATAAAGCAGGTTAGTTTTGGTCCAAATCTTCTCTCCATAAGCCCACCAAACACCATGAACAAACCCTGAGCAGCAGTGGTTATTGAGTTTACCCATATGAAGTTACCATAGCTTATGTTGGAATCTACTCTCTCATGCATATAGGATGCCATGTATGTCATCATGTTACCTGAAAGAATATTTGAAGTAACTAATGACTCAATATTATAGTATGCCCATAAGCAAAAAGAGATACAGTACAGTACTGTAATAATCATGGCATAACAATCTTAAAACTTACTGATAAGAGACTTTTCATGTCAGACTTTTTTTCAGTTCTTGCAGTGGAACTGTAATGACTGAGTTCCCTCTCAAACCAGTATAGTTTGTTTGAATTTCTTGAGTGTATCTCTGGAATATAAAACAAAAAGAAATTCTCCTCAAAAGATGAGGTCTCACAAATGCCTAACAACTCCTAAGGCTAAGACCTAACTTAAGCTAATCACACTCCAGTTGCACTCTTTGCCATGAAATAGGAATAGTCCACTAATAAGAGGAGGCAACACCTACACAAGACTTCCTATACAGACCATGTTAGCTGCAAACTAATGCCACTTATCTAGTCAATAAGCAAAAGGTCCAAATGTGAACACTTAAAATTACATTTCTCTCCATGAATTTCCATTTCATGAACAAGGAAAGCATACCAATTGAATGACAGATGACCCCCTAATTCTATCACTGATATCATATTGTTCATGTATCCTGTGTTTTTCAAATTTAGTTAACATTCCCAGGGTTACACAATGAATGTTGCAAAAGTAACAACATACAAAAGTCTTGTATGAGGTCCAAAATCTTTTACTGATGTCTTCCAAAGGAAGGTGCTTTCATAAAAGAAAGCCATGGTGGAGGTACTTCCATGAAATCATGTACCTTAGCTTCTAATCCCAGGTGGTAAACTTACATTAATTTCTTTATAAGACAAGCAATCTTCCATGTAATTAATGAACTGCAAAATCCTGGTGTTATGTAGACAGATGTTCTCCTTTAAAGTTTTCTACAATTTGTAAAGTCTACCAAGGTTTTAATTGGCTGACCATAGAACATTTAATTTAGCTGGAGAAAAAAGAATTTCTTAAGAAGACAAGCAGTCTTTGTTCTGGATGATGGACTATCAAGGGTTGGTTAGCAGAGGGAAAAAAAAAATTCTAAAGAAGACATGCAATCTTTGCTAAGGATTATGGACTATCAAAGCTTGGTGTTACAAGATGTTCACCTATAAAGTCTTCAGTGATCTGTACAGTCTTTCTAAGTTTGAAGCAGGGTAGTCATAGCAAGTGATGGTTGGTTGCCAAAACCAGAATTCAGTCATCCATTTCAGTACAAAATTTGAGCTTGGATTCCCTATGACCTAAAATAGATTATGATCAACTGGGTACCATAGTTCCAGTAAACGACCATGTCTGGACATGGCATGTACACACCTCATGACCAGTAGGTTTTCATTTTGTGGAACTGTAGAGTTCAAGAACCTAACATCAAGCACTATTTAGCATGAATATATCAAAAAAAATCAAATCTATTTTCATAGAATTATACATTTTGGCCTCCTTTAAGACATCTAAAAACTTAAAACTATCCATAAAAAAATCAAAAATTTTGGCTCTCATTAAGAATTCATCAGTCAATTAACATTACTATTTTCTTTGAGCTGCCAATGGCCAAGCACTGAAGCTTTTATCATTTTGGGCTTTGAAACTTCCACCACTTTGCCCACTCTAGTGGCTGGACATTTACTCCTTTAGATAAACTTTAGCCCCTGCATGACCCACCCCTTCCCAACCCCCGCCTACAGAACAGCCCTCCCCTCACCCTTGCACTGCCCTCCCTTGCCTTGACCCAAACCACCTGCATCTCCCACCTCTCCCCTATCCCCACACAACCCTAATGCCTTACACAGCCTTCCCCTACACTGACTCTACATACATCTTGGCCCTTCCTTCACTCAACCCTCTATGCACTACCCTCCCCTCCAGCAATTCCCCATCCAACCAAAGCCCTTCACTTTAAAGAACCCCACTCCAGCAAGACCTCCCAAATCACGTTCCAAGCATTGACTTCCCCTTTGCCAAGACACCCACCAATTCACAGCACTCCCCCCCAGGAGTTGGTGAGAGAACAAGAGCAAGGGAATGAGTAGAACTACTCCTGAAACAGGAGTGGTGGGAGTATGTGATACAGTGTAAGAAAGTAAACTCTACATTGATATGGGTAAAATTGAAAGTTTATGGAGAGAGATGGGTGATTATTGATGCATATACACCTGGGCATGAGAAGAAAGATTATGAGAGGCAAGTGTTTTGGGAGCAGCTGAATGAGTGTGTTAGTGGTTTCGATGCACGAGACCGGGTTATACTGATCGGTGATTGGAATGCAAAGGTTAGTAATGTGGCAGTTGAGGGAAAAATTGGTATACATGGGATGTTCAGTGTTGTAAATGGAAATGGTGAAGAGCTTGTAGATTTATGTGCTGAAAAAAGACTGGTGATTGTGAATACCTGGTTTAAAAAGAGAAATATACATAAGTATACGTATGTAAAAATAGAAAATAAAAAATCCCACTGAAAAGTCTTCAAATCATTTATATATCCAATATGTTGCATTAATGAAACAAGTACATATTAACATGAACATTATGAAAAATCATTAGCCATGTCGCATGGAGATGAGTACCGAAGCTGTAGAGGTTGCCTAGGGTGAGATGGATGAGAATGCCACCAATAACAGCACAAACACCTCTCACAGTTTTCCTCAATTGTTGGCTGCATGTCACCTTCTCTTTCAAACAGGCAACCCTACAAAGAAAGAAATGACAGTTAATGCAAATGAGTTAAACTTGAAAAATAAGTGAAAAATATAGGGGAGGAAAAGCTTTATACAAGGTACAAGTTAAAGGTAAGGTGAAATTTTAAATGATTCACATATCTGTCGTAAATCTTAACAGTGGCTAACTGGTTCACCACACAAGAATAAAAGCAAGTAAGAAGAAATTATGTAATGTAATCTATCTGTCTATCTATATCCCTGTTGCCTGTTCCCTCCTAGAACTCCCTCAAGTAGGTGGCCAAAGCAACAGTCTCTCCATAACTAGTGCCTCACCCTTAACAGGCCATGGGCTGAGGGCAACTCTAGTACAGCATTGGCAGAGGCTTCTACCTAACGTGTAAAGCTAATGTTCCTGCCTAATGTCCCAACTTACTACTACCTAACACTCCCACCCATGTTCCTACCTACTACCTTATGTTTCTACCTATTATTCCTGCCCAAACGGTCCTACCAACTTCTATCAATTGCTCCTACCATTTTGCTAAAAGGTAAGACTAGCACATAGTGTTCACCACATGAGTTAAGTGCCATCGAGTTATGTGTGATAAGAAGAGGTTGCATGCTAGTGGACAAAATCCAGTACTCCATGTGTGAGTTAGGCAGAAAGAAAAGACAGCTACCTGAGTCAGAGGAGTGCATCTTGACAACCACTGAAGTGCTGGCTCAAGACATAGCCAATACCCAGGCAATACTGGTAATATATCTCCCTGGTCGATGGCTGTCTACCAACTACTACCAATTTATGTAAGACAATGTTATGTAATGTAGTCCTATCTATAATATACTGCACTACAAATAACAATGTTAAAGCCAATGAAAATAAAGTGACAAAGTTGTATATATTAACATCTATTAAGCTGATAAAGACTTCACTTATAAACATCAAGTAATACTTACATATACAAGCATTTTGAGAAACAAAACCAAAAAAAAATTTGTGCATGACATATAACAGTAATACAAATTAAAAATGTGTTTTACATCTCATAATTTCAGTGAACAATTCATTTTCATCAAACTCCTACAGTGTACAGAAAAACAGCAAAATCATTCTTTTCTCCAAAAACAATATAATACATTTTTAAGAACTGACTTAACCATTCCTGGTTTAGGAAAAAGCCATTATCTATTGTACCAGCCACTCATAATTGTGCATTTTTACATTCACATTTCATTACCTTCATCATACTTGAATGCCATTTCCTGCATTCATGAGGTAGCACCAGAAAACAGACGAAGAAAGACACATCCACCCAAATACACACACATATATACATACATATACACATAAGACCACAGGAGAATGAAACATAAGTTCCCAAGTGCACTTTCGTGTAATAATCACATCATAGAACAGTCAGATGATATACATGGAAAAGACGTAGCTAAGAAGTCACTGGTAAACAAGAATTACCAGAGGGTGGTGTTCGGGTTGGTGGTGTCCAGGTCTGGCATCATGCCTGTCATAAATTTTTTCATTACGTGGACAGGAAAGGGAACTGTTTACAAATTCTCCCTAAAACAAGGCTATCAAGTTTGTACTGACCTTCACTAATATTAATGATACAATCCTTTGTGTACCTAATAATTATCAAATACACAAAGAATTGTAACATTAATATTAGTGAAGGTCTATACAACTAGAGAGCTTTCTCATAGGGAAAAATTTGTAAACAGTTTCCTTTCCTGTTCACATAATAAAATAATTTTATGACAGGCATGATGCCAGACCCAAACACCACCATCCAGTAATGCTTGTTTACCAATGGCTTCTTAGCTATGTCTCTTACTTGTATATCAACTGACTGTTCTGTCTTCTATCTCGTTCTTGTAGCTCCCTTGATAATGTGATCATTACACAAAAGTGCAATTGGGAACCTTGTCTTGTTTCATTTTCCTGTGGTTTTATGCATATACTAGATCATGCACACCATTGTCACCTCTTGCAATACACATATATACACATAAACCGAAATATACACACACACACACACACACACACACACACACACATATATATATATATATATATATATATATATATATATATATATATATATATATATATATATATATATTTTTTTTTTTTTTTTTTACATACTTTGTCGCTGTCTCCCGCGTTTCCGAGGTAGCGCAAGGAAACAGACGAAAGAAATGGCCCAACTCACCCCCATACACATGTATATACATACGTCCACACACGCAAATATACATACTTCACAGCTTTCCATGGTTTACCCCAGACGCTTCACATGCCTTGATTCAATCCACTGACAGCACGTCAGCCCCGGTATACCACATCGCTCCAATTCACTCTATTCCTTGCCCTCCTTTCACCCTCCTGCATGTTCAGGCCCCGATCACACAAAATCTTTTTCACTCCATCTTTCCACCTCCAATTTGGTCTCCCTCTTCTCCTTGTTCCCTCCACCTCCGACACATATATCCTCTTGGTCAATCTTTCCTCACTCATCCTCTCCATGTGCCCAAACCACTTCAAAACACCCTCTTCTGCTCTCTCAACCACGCTCTTTTTACATCTCTCTTACCCTTACGTTACTCACTCGATCAAACCACCTCACACCACACATTGTCCTCAAACATCTCATTTCCAGCACATCCATCCTCCTGCGCACAACTCTATCCATAGCCCACGCCTCGCAACCATACAACATTGTTGGAACCACTATTCCTTCAAACATACCCATTTTTGCTTTCCGAGATAATGTTCTCGACTTCCACACATTCTTCAAGGCTCCCAGAATTTTCGCCCCCTCCCCCACCCTATGATCCACTTCTGCTTCCATGGTTCCATCCGCTGCCAGATCCACTCCCAGATATCTAAAACACTTCACTTCCACCAGTTTTTCTCCATTCAAACTCACCTCCCAATTGACTTGACCCTCAACCCTACTGTACCTAATAACCTTGCTCTTATTCACATTTACTCTTAACTTTCTTCTTCCACACACTTTACCAAACTCAGTCACCAGCTTCTGCAGTTTCTCATATGAATCAGCCACCAGCGCTGTGTCATCAGCGAACAACAACTGACTCACTTCCCAAGCTCTCTCATCCCCAACAGACTTCATACTTGCCCCTCTTTCCAAAACTCTTGCATTTACCTCCCTAACAACCCCATCCATAAACAAATATATATATATATATATATATATATATATATATATATATATATATATATATATATATCCCCCTTTTCCCTCGTACCACTCGCCACCTCCCGCAACAGGGGAGAAAGAATACTTCCCACGTATTCCCTGCGTGTCGTAAAAGGCGACTAAAAGGGGAGGGAGCGGGGGGCTGGATATCCTCCCCTCTCGTTTTTTTTTAATTTTCCAAAAGAAGGAACAGAGAACAAGGCCATGTAAGGATATTCCCTCAGAGGCCCAGTCCTCTGTTCTTAACGCTACCTTGCTAACGCGGGAAATAGCGAATAGTATGAAAGAAGAGAAGAAATATATATATATATATATATATATATATATATATATATATATATATATATATATATATATATATATATATATATATATATATATATCTTTTCTTTCAAACTATTCGCCATTTGCCGCATTAGCGAGGTAGCGTTAAGAACAGAGGACTGGCCTTTGAGGGAATACGTGGGAAGTATTCTTAATCCCCTATCCCCTATCTTTTTCTTTCAAACTATTCGCCATTTCCCGCCTTAGCGAGGTAGCGTTAAGGACAGAGGACTGGGCCTTGAGGGAATACCCTCACCTGGCCCAATTCTCTGTTCCTTCTTTTGGAAAATTAAAAAAAAAACGAGAGGGGAGGATTTCCAGAACCCCGCTCCCTCCCCTTTTAGTCGCCTTCTACGACACGCAGGGAATACGTGAGAAGAATTCTTTCTCCCCTATCCCCAGGGATAATATATATATATATATATATATATATATATATATATATATATATATATATATATATATATATATATATATATATATATATATGTATTGCATAATAGTACAATACAGTATATGTTGTGGTGGAAGATGAACCACAGGATTCATCTAGTATATCACTATAATCCAATAATGGTCATTAACTGGATGTTAGTAAATTTATGTCACTGTTAATTCTGTCTGTAAACAGAAGAGGTACTTAATCTAATTATGGTTGATTACATATATATATATATATATATATATATATATATATATATATATATATATATATATATATATATATATATATATACTATCCCTTTATCCCTGGGGATAGGGGAGAAAGAATACTTCCCACGTATTCCCTGCATGTCGTAGAAGGCGACTAAAAGGGAAGGGAGCGGGGGTCTGGAAATCCTCCCCTCTCGTTTTTTTTTTTTTAATTTTCCGAAAGAAGGAACAGAGAAGGGGGCCAGGTGAAGATACTCCCTCAAAGGACCAGTCCTCTGTTCTTAACGCTACCTCGCTATCGCGGGAAATGGCGAAAAGTATGAAAAAAAAAAATATATATATATATATATATATATATATATATATATATATATATATATATATATATATATATATATATATTGGGGAAGAGCAGTGTGGTTTCAGAAGTGGTAGAGGATGTGTGGATCAGGTGTTTGCTTTGAAGAATGTATGTGAGAAATACTTAGAAAAACAAATGGATTTGTATGTAGCATCTATGGATCTGGAGAACGCATATGATAGAGTTGAGAGAGATGCTCTGTGGAAGGTATTAAGAATATATGGTGTGGGAGGAAAGTTGTTAGAAGCAGTGAAAAGTTTTTATCGAGGATGTAAGGCATGTGTACGTATAGGAAGAGAGGAGAGTGATTGGTTCTCGGTGAATGTAGGTTTGCGGCAGGGGTGTGTGATGTCTCCATGGTTGTTTAATTTGTTTATGGATGGGGTTGTTAGGGAAGTAAATGCAAGAGTTTTGGAAAGAGGTGCAAGTATGAAGTCTGTTGGGGATGAGAGAGCTTGGGAAGTGAGTCAGTTGTTGTTCGCTGATGATACAGAGCTGGTGGCTGATTCATGTGAGAAACTGCAGAAGCTGGTGACTGAGTTTGGTAAAGTGTGTGGAAGAAGAAAGTTAAGAGTAAATGTGAATAAGAGCAAGGTTATTAGGTACAGTAGGGTTGAGGGTCAAGTCAATTGGGAGGTGAGTTTGAATGGAGAAAAACTGGAGGAAGTGAAGTGTTTTAGATATCTGGGAGTGGATCTGGCAGCGGATGGAACAATGGAAGCGGAAGTGGATCATAGGGTGGGGGAGGGGGCGAAAATTCTGGGAGCCTTGAAGAATGTGTGGAAGTCGAGAACATTATCTCGGAAAGCAAAAATGGGTATGTTTGAAGGAATAGTGGTTCCAACAATGTTGTATGGTTGCGAGGCGTGGGCTATGGATAGAGTTGTGCGCAGGAGGATGATTGTGCTGGAAATGAGATGTTTGAGGACAATGTGTGGTGTGAGGTGGTTTGATCGAGTAAGTAACGTAAGGGTAAGAGAGATGTGTGGAAATAAAAAGAGCGTGGTTGAGAGAGCAGAAGAGGGTGTTTTGAAGTGGTTTGGGCACATGGAGAGAATGAATGAGGAAAGATTGACCAAGAGGATATATGTGTCGGAGGTGGAGGGAACGAGGAGAAGAGGGAGACCAAATTGGAGGTGGAAAGATGGAGTGAAAAAGATTTTGTGTGATCGGGGCCTGAACATGCAGGAGGGTGAAAGGAGGGCAAGGAATAGAGTGAATTGGAACGATGTGGTATACCGGGGTTGACGTGCTGTCAGTGGATTGAATCAAGGCATGTGAAGCGTCTGGGGTAAACCATGGAAAGCTGTGTAGGTATGTATATTTGCGTGTGTGGACGTATGTATATACATGTGTATGGGGGGGGGTTGGGCCATATCTTTCGTCTGTTTCCTTGCGCTACCTCGCAAACGCGGGAGACAGCGACAAAGTAAAATAAAAAAATAAAATAAAAAAATATATATATATATATATATATATATATATATATATATATATATATATATATATATATATATATATATATATATATATATAGATACCTGGTTTAAAAACCGAGATATACATAAGTATACGTATGAAAGTAGGACAGATGGCCAGATAACGTTATTGGATTATGTGTTAATTGACAGGCGCGCGAAAGAGAGACTTTTGGATGTTAATGTGCTGAGAGGTGCAACTGGAGGGATGTCTAGTCATTATCTTGTAGAGGTTAAGGTGAAGATTTGTATGGGTTTTCAGAAAAGAAGACTGAATGTTGGGGTGAAGAGGGTGGTGAGAGTAAGTGAGCTTGGGAAGGAGACTTGTGTGAGGAAGTACCAGGAGAGACTGAATACAGAATGGAAAAAGGTGAGAACAATGGAAGTAAGGGGAGTGGGGGAGGAATGGGATGTATTTAGGGAATCAGTGATGATTGAGCAAAAGATGCTTGTGGCATGAGAAGAGTGGGAGGTGGGTTGATTAGAAAGGGTAGTGAGTGGTGGGATGAAGAAGTAAGATTATTAGTGAAAGAGAAGAGAGAGGCATTTGGACGATTTTTGCAGGGAAAAAATGCAATTGAGTGGGAGATGTATAAAAGAAAGAGGTAGGGGGTCAAGAGAAAGGTGCAAGAGGTGAAAAAGAGGGCAAATGAGATTTGGGGTGAGAGAGTATCATTAAATTTTACGGAGAATAAAAAGATGTTCTGGAAGGAGGTAAATAAAATGCGTAAGACAAGGGAGCAAATGGGAACTTCAGTGAAGGGCGCAAATGGGGAGGTGATAACAAGTAGTGGTGATGTGAATAGGAGAGGGAGTGAGTATTTTGAAGATTTGTTGAATGTGTTTGATGATAGAGTGGCAGATATAGGGTGTTTTGGTCGAGGTGGTGTGCAAAGTGAGAGGGTTACGGAAAATGATTTGGTAAACAGAGAAGAGGTAGTAAAAGCTTTGCGGAAGATGAAAGCCGGCAAGGCAGCAGGTTTGGATGGTATTGCAGTGGAATTTATTAAAAAAGTGGGTGACTGTATTATTGACTGGTTGGTAAGGTTATTTAATGTATGTATGACTCATGGTGAGGTGCCTGAGGATTGGCGGAATGCGTCCATAGTGCCATTGTACAAAGGCAAAGGGGATAAGAGTGAGTGCTCAAATTACAAAGGTATAAGTTTGTTGAGTATTCCTGGTAAATTATATGGGAGGGTATTGATTGAGAGGGTGAAGGCATGTACAGAGCATCAGATTGGGGAAGAGCACTGTGGTTTCAGAAGTGGTAGAGGATGTGTGGATCAGGTGTTTGCTTTGAAGAATGTATGTGAGAAATACTTAGAAAAGCAAATGGACTTGTATGTAGCATTCATGGATCTGGAGAAGGCATATGATAGAGTTGATAGAGATGCTCTGTGGAAGGTATTAAGAATATATGGTGTGGGAGGCAAGTTGTTAGAAGCAGTGAAAAGTTTTTATCGAGGATGTAAGGCATGTGTACGTGTAGGAAGAGAGGAAAGTCATTGGTTCTCAGTGAATGTAGGTTTGCGGCAGGAGTGTGTGATGTCTCCATGGCTGTTTAATTTGTTTATGGATGGGGTTGTTAGGGAGGTAAATGCAAGAGTTTTGGAAAGAGGGGCAAGTATGAAGTCTGTTGGGGATGAGAGAGCTTGGGAAGTGAGTCAGTTGTTGTTCGCTGATGATACAGCGCTGGTGGCTGATTCATGTGAGAAACTGCAGAAGCTGGTGACTGAGTTTGGTAAAGTGTGTGAAAGAAGAAAGTTAAGAGTAAATGTGAATAAGAGCAAGGTTATTAGGTACAGTAGGGTTGAGGGTCAAGTCAATTGGGAGGTGAGTTTGAATGGAGAAAAACTGGAGGAAGTGAAGTGTTTTAGATATCTGGGAGTGGATCTGGCAGCGGATGGAACCATGGAAGCGGAAGTGGATCATAGGGTGGGGGAGGGGGCGAAAATTCTGGAAGACTAGAAGAATGGGTGGAAGTCGAGAACATTATCTCAGAAAGCAAAAATGGGTATGTTTGAAGGAATAGTGGTTCCAACAATTTTGCATGGTTGCGAGGCGTGGGCTATGGATAGAGTTGTGCGCAGGAGGATGGATGTGCTGGAAATGAGATGTTTGAGGACAATGTGTGGTGTGAGGTGGTTTGATCGAGTAAGTAACGTAAGGGTAAGAGAGATGTGTGGAAATAAAAAGAGCGTGGTTGAGAAAGCAGAAGAGGGTGTTTTGAAATTGTTTGGGCACATGGAGAGAATGAGCGAGGAAAGATTGACCAAGAGGATATATGTGTCGGAGGTGGAGGGAACGAAGAGAAGTGGGAGACCAAACTGGAGGGGGAAAGATGGAGTGAAAAAGATTTTGTGTGATCGGGGCCTAAACATGCAGGAGGGTGAAAGGAGGGCAAGGAATAGAGTGAATTGGATCAATGTGGTATACTGGGGTTGACGTGCTGTCAGTGAATTCAATCAGGGCATGTGAAGCGTCTGGGGTAAACCATGGAAAGCTGTGTAGGTATGTGAATGTTCTGTGTAAGTATGTGTATGTTCTGGGAGCCTTGAAGAATGTGTGGAAGTCGAGAACATTATCTCGGAAAGCAAAAATGGGTATGTTTGAAGGAATAGTGGTTCCAACAATGTTGTATGGTTGCGAGGCGTGGGCTATGGATAGAGTTGTGCGCAGGAGGATGGATGTGCTGGAAATGAGATGTTTCAGTTCAATGTGTGGTGTGAGGTGGTTTGATCGAGTAAGTAACGTAAGGGTAAGAGAGATGTGCGGAAAAAAAAGAGCGTGGTTGAGAGAGGAGAAGAGGGTGTTTTGAAATGGTTTGGGCATATGGAGAGAATGAGTGAGGAAAGATTGACCAAGAGGATATATTTGTCAGAGGTGGAGGGAACTAGAAGTGGGAGACCAAATTGGAGGTGGAAAGATGGAGTGAAAAAGATTTTGTGTGATCGGGGCCTGAACATGCAGGAAGGTGAAAGGAGGGCAAGGAATAGAGTGAACTGGATCGATGTGGTATACCGGGGTTGACGTGCTGTCAGTGGATTGAACCAGGGCATGTGAAGAGTCTGGGGTAAACCATGGAAAGCTGTGTAGGTATGTATATTTGCGTGTGTGGACGTATGTATATACATGTGTATGGGGGTGGGTTGGGCCATTTCTTTCGTCTGTTTACTTGCGCTACCTCGCAAACGCTGATGACAGCGACAAAGCAAAAAAAAAATAAAAAAAAAATAAAAAAAAAAAAATATATTTATATTTATTTATATATTTTGCTTTGTCGCTGTCTCCCGCATTAGCGAGGTAGCGCAAGGAAACAGACGAAAGAATGGCCCAACCCGCCCATATACACATGTATATCCATACACGTCCACACACGCAAATATACATACCTATAAATCTCAATGTACACATATATATACACACACAGACATATACATATATACACATGCACATAATTCATACTGTCTGCCTTTATTTGTTCCCATCGCCACCCCGCCACACATGGAATAACAACCCCATTCCCCCTCATGTGTGCGAGGTAGCGCTAGGAAAAGACAACAAAGGCCCCATTCGCTCACACTCAGTCTCTACCTGTCATGTAATAATGCACCAAAACCACAGCTCCCTTTCCACATCCAGGCCCCACAGAACTTTCGATGGTTTACCCCAGATGCTTCACATGCCTTGGTTCAATCCATTGACAGCACGACGACCCCGGTATACCACACCGTTCCAATTCACTCTATTCCTTGCACACCTTTCACCCTCCTGCATGTTCAGGCCCTGATCACTCAAAATCTTTTTCACTCCATCTTTCCACCTAAAATTTCGTCTCCCACTTCTCCTCGTTCCCTCCACCTCTAAAACATATATCCTCTTTGTCAATCTTTCCTCACTCATTCTCTCCATGTGACCAAACAATTTCAAAACACCCTCTTCTGCTCGCACAACCACACTCTTTTTATTTCCACACATCTCTCTTACCCTTACGTTACTCACTCGATCAAACCACCTCACACCACACATTGTCCTCAAACATCTCATTTCCAGCACATCCATCCTCCAGCGCACAACACTATCCATAGCCCACGCCTCGCAACCATACAACATTGTTGGAACCACTATTCCTTCAAACATACCCATTTTTGCTTTCCGAGATAATGTTCTCGACTTCCACACATTCTTCAAGGCCCCCAGAATTTTCGCCCCCTCCCCCAATCTATGATCCACTTCCGCTTCCATGGTTCCATCCGCTGCCAGATCCACTCCCAGATATCTAAAACACTTCACTTCCTCCAGTTTTTCTCCATTCAAACTCACCTCCCAATTGACTTGACCCTCAACCCTACTGTACCTAATAACCTTGCTCTTATTCACATTTACTCTTAACTTTCTTCTTCCACACACTTTACCAAACTCAGTCACCAGCTTCTGCAGTTTCTCACATGAATCAGCCACCAGCGCTGTATCATCAGCGAACAACAACTGACTCACTTCCCAAGCTCTCTCATCCCCAACAGACTTCATACTTGCCCCTCTTTCCAAAACTCTTGCATTTACCTCCCTAACAACCCCATCCATAAACAAATTAAACAACCATGGAGACATCACACACCCCTGCCGCAAACCTACATTCACTGAGAACCAACCACTTTCCTCTCTTCCTATACGTACACATGCCTTACATCCTCGATAAAAACTTTTCACTGCTTCTAACAACTTTCCTCCCACACCATATATTCTTAATACCTTCCACAGAGCATCTCTTTCAACTCTATCATATGCCTTCTCCAGATCCATAAATGCTACATACAAATCCATTTGCTTTTCTAAGTATTTCTCACATACATTCTTCAAAGCAAACACCTGATCCACACATCCTCTACCACTTCTGAAACCACACTGCTCTTCCCCAATCTCATGCTCTGTACATGCCTTCACCCTCTCAATCAATACCCTCCCATATAATTTACCAGGAATACTCAACAAACTTATACTTCTGTAATTTGAGCACTCACTCTTATCCCCTTTGCCTTTGTACAATGGCACTATGCACGCATTCCGCCAATCCTCAGGCACCTCACCATGAGTCATACATACATTAAATAACCTTACCAACCAGTCAACAATACATTCACCCCCTTTTTTAATAAATTCCACTGCAATACCATCCAAACCTGCTGCCTTGCCAGCTTTCATCTTCCGCAAAGCTTTCACTACCTCTTCTCTGTTTACCAAATCATTTTCCCTAACCCTCTCACTTTGCACACCACCTCGACCAAAACACCCTATATCTGCCACTCTATCATCAAACACATTCAACAAACCTTCAAAATACTCACTCCATCTCCTTCTCACATCACCACTACTTGTTATCACCTCCCCATTTGCGCCCTTCACTTAAGTTCCCATTTGCTCCCTTGTCTTACGCACTTTATTTACCTCCTTCCAGAACATCTTTTTATTCTCCCTAAAATTTAATGATACTCTCTCACCCCAACTCTCATTTGCCCTTTTTTTCACCTCTTGCACCTTTCTCTTGACCTCCTGTCTCTTTCTTTTATACATCTCCCACTCAAGTGCATTTTTTCCCTGCAAAAATCGTCCAAATGTCTCTCTCTTCTCTTTCACTAATACTCTTACTTCTTCATCCCACCACTCACTACACTTTCTAATCAACCCACCTCCCACTCTTCTCATGCCACAAGCATCTTTTGCGCAATCCATCACTGAATCCCTAAATACATCCCATTCCTCCCCCACTCCCCTTACTTCCATTGTTCTCACCTTTTTCCATTCTGTACTCAGTCTCTCCTGGTACTTCCTCACACAGGTCTCCTTCCCAAGCTCACTTACTCTCACCACCCTCTTCACCCCAACATTCACTCTTCTTTTCTGAAAACCCATACAAATCTTCACCTTAGCCTCCACAAGATAATGATCAGACATCCCTCCAGTTGCACCTCTCAGCACATTAACATCCAAAAGTCTCTCTTTCGCACGCCTGTCAATTAACACATAATCCAATAACGCTCTCTGGCCATCTCTCCTACTTACATAAGTATACTTATGTATATCTCGCTTTTTAAACCAGGTATTCCCAATCATCAGTCCTTTTTCAGCACATAAATCTACAAGCACTTCACCATTTCCATTTACAACACTGAACACCCCATGTATACCAATTATTCCCTCAACTGCCACATTACTCACCTTTGCATTCAAATCACCCATCACTATAACCCGGTCTCGTGCATCAAAACCACTAACACACTCATTCAGCTGCTCCCAAAACACTTGCCTCTCATGATCTTTCTTCTCATGCCCAGGTGCATATGCACCAATAATCACCCACCTCTCTCCATCAACTTTCAGTTTTACCCATATTAATCGAGAATTTACTTTCTTACATTCTATCATATACTCCCACAACTCCTGTTTCAGGAGTATTCCTACTCCTTCCCTTGCTCTTGTCCTCTCACTAACCCCTGACTTTACTCCCCAGACATTCCCAAACCACTCTTCCCCTTTACCCTTGAGCTTCGTTTCACTCAGAGCCAAAACATCCAGGTTCCTTTCCTCAAACATACTACCTATCTCTCCTTTTTTCACATCTTGGTTACATCCACACACATTTAGGCACCCCACTCTGAGCCTTCGAGGAGGATGAGCACTCCCCGCGTGACTCCTTCTTCTGTTTCCCATTTTAGAAAGTTAATAGAAGGAGGGGAGGATTTCTGGCCCCCCGCTCCCGTCCCCTCTAGTCGCTTTCTACGACACGCGAGGAATACGTGGGAAGTATTCTTTCACCCCTATCCCCAGGGATAATATACATATATATACACATATACACATACACACACATACACATACATACGCACATATACACACACACACACATACATATATATACATATGAAAAATGTAAGAAACAATTCAGAAAACTGAAACTTCTAGCTTGAAATGAATGAAAAAATGAATGTCACACAATGGTTCAACCTCTGGCTATGGAAAAAGAAAATGTACAATTTATTTACACAAACGTCAATAGCAGTTCTCATCAATTTAACCACTGTATCAATAAGCTTCAATGTCTAAGCTACATTTTTCTCCAATTTCACTATATATATATATATATATATATATATATATATATATATATATATATATATATATGTAGGTTTGCGGCAGGGGTGTGTGATGTCTCCATGGTTGTTTAATTTGTTTATGGATGGGGTTGTTAGGGAGGTAAATGCAAGAGTTTTGGAAAGAGGGGCATGTATGAAGTCTGTAGGGGATGAGAGAGCTTGGGAAGTGAGTCAGTTGTTGTTCGCTGATGATACAGCGCTGGTGGCTGATTCATGTGAGAAACTGCAGAAGCTGGTGACTGAGTTTGGTAAAGTGTGTGGAAGAAGAAAGTTAAGAGTAAATGTGAATAAGAGCAAGGTTATCAGGTACAGTAGGGTTGAGGGTCAAGTCAATTGGGAGGTGAGTTTGAATGGAGAAAAACTGGAGGAAGTGAAGTGTTTTAGATATCTGGGAGTGGATCTGGCAGCGGATGGAACCATGGAAGCGGAAGTGGATCATAGGGTGGGGGAGGGGGCGAAAATTCTGGGGGCCTTGAAGAATGTGTGGAAGTCGAGAACATTATCTCGGAAAGCAAAAATGGGTATGTTTGAAGGAATAGTGGTTCCAACAATGTTGTATGGTTGCGAGGCGTGGGCTATGGATAGAGTTGTGCGCAGGAGGATGGATGTGCTGGAAATGAGATGTTTGAGGACAATGTGTGGTGTGAGGTGGCTTGATCGAGTGAGTAACGTAAGGGTAAGAGAGATGTGTGGAAATAAAAAGAGTGTGGTTGAGAGAGCAGAAGAGGGTGTTTTGAAGTGGTTTGGGCACATGGAGAGGATGAGTGAGGAAAGATTGACCAAGAGGATATATGTGTCGGAGGTGGAGGGAGCAAGGAGAAGAGGGAGACCAAATTGGAGGTGGAAAGATGGAGTGAAAAAGATTTTGTGTGATCGGGGCCTGAGCATGCAGGAGGGTGAAAGGAGGGCAAGGAATAGAGTGAATTGGAGCGATGTGGTATACCCGGGTTGACGTGCTGTCAGTGGATTGAATCAAGGCATGTGAAGCGTCTGGGGTAAACCATGGAAAGCTGTGTAGGTATGTATATTTGCGTGTGTGGACGTATGTATATACATGTGTATGGGGGGGGTTGGGCCATTTCTTTCGTCTGTTTCCTTGCGCTACCTCGCAAACGCGGGAGACAGCGACAAAGTATAAAAAAAAAAAAAATATACATATATATATATATATATATATATATATATATATATATATATATATATATATATATATATATTTTTTTTTTTTTTTTCATACTATTCGCTATTTCCCGCGATAGCGAGGTAGCGTTAAGAACAGAGGATTGGGCCTTTGAGGGAATATCCTCACCTGGACCTCTCCTCTGTTCCTTCTTTTGGAAAAAAAAAAAAAAAAAAAAACGAGAGGGGAGGATTTCCAGCCCCCCGCTCCCTTCCCTTTTAGTCGCCTTCTACGACACGCAGGGAATACGTGGGAAGTATTCTTTCTCCCCTATCCCCAGGGATGGTGTATATATATATATATATATATATATATATATATATATATATATATATATATATATATATATATATATATATATATATATATATATTCCCTGGGGATAGGGGAGAAAGAATACTTCCCACGTATTCCCTGCGTGTCGTAGAAGGCGACTAAAAGGGAAGGGAGTGGGGGGCTGGAAATCCTCCCCTCGTTTTTTTTTTTTTTTTAATTTTCCAAAAGAAGGAACAGAGAAGAGGTCCAGGTGAGGATATTCCCTCAAAGGCCCAGTCCTCTGTTCTTAACGCTACCTCGCTATCGCGGGAAATAGCGAATAGTATGAAAAAAATATATATATATATATATATATATATATATATATATATATATATATATATATATTTCACTAATTTTTTTTTTTTTCCATACTATCCGCCATTTCCCGCGACAGCGAGGTAGCGTTAAGAACAGAGGACTGGGCCTTTGAGGAAATATCCTCACCTGGCCCTCTTCTCTGTTCCTTCTTTTGGAAAATTAAAAAAGAAAAAAAAAAAACGAGAGGGGAGGATTTACAGCCCCCCGCTCCCTTCCCTTTTAGTCGCCTTCTACGACACGCAGGGAATACGTGGGAAGTATTCTTTCTCCCCTATCCCCTATCATTATTATTATCATTAGTATTTATTATGCTCAGAATCAAACACAAATTGTTTCTTCAGTTATCTACACCAGTTTACTTACCCACATCACCCACAAAAAGACTAAAAAAAATCTTCACAATCTATTAAATTTTCCTGTACGTAAATTTAGATTGGCCATTATTAATAACGTTAGGCAGGAGACTTGGTGTAGGAATGTGAGAGAAAAACAAGCGGTGGTCGTGCGTTTAGATTAAGGAAGGAAGAATGTTATAATAACTTCATTAATAATAACCTGGAGCCACCACCATCTCTTCTTGCCCTCAAAATCAATGTGGCTATTTTTTTTCCCCATCACGAGCCAAAGTCGGGAATGTGGGCAGAAGCTGGATGCTTTTTTTTAAACGTCAAGTCTTATGAACATTGGGAAAGATGGAGAAGGAAAAAATAGTGAAGAAAGTAGTGATTTCGAATATTAAAAATGATTGAAATCTACAAACATTTCGTAAAGGCGTTTAAAGTGTTTTTAGCTATTTCATTCGCGTTTTTAATATGAGCATTTAAACTTTTTTTTTTGGCTTAAAAAAAGAAAGCGTTTTTAGCTGAGAATATGTAAACATATTGATGGAAATTTCAAAAAGATAGACAGATAGATAGAGAGAGAGAGAGAGAGAGAGAGAGAGAGAGAGAGAGAGAGAGAGAGAGAGAGAGAGAGAGAGAGTACATCCAGATGGATATAATCCATATATTACAATAAGGATCATTAAGGCATACTTCAAAGGATATAACTTTGGTCTTACAATTCTTGGACCCAACTCTACATAGAACATGGGAATTTACAATGTCAGCAGGACTCTACGTGACTCTACATGTATGAGATGGCTCTAGTAGATGACTCTCTGCTCCTGGTCATGACACTCTTCTTAATGGGGGGGAAGTACTCTACACGTGGGTGTTAACGGAAACACTGTGGTCCTTGCATGGGGGGAAGACTACAGTGGTCCTTGCATGGGGGGAACTCTACAGTGGTCTTTGCATGGGGGGAAGACTACAGTGGTCCTTGCATGGGGGGAAGACTACAGTGGTCTTTGCATGGGGGGAAGACTACAGTGGTTCTTGCATGGGGGGAAGACTACAGTGGTTCTTGCATGGGGGGAAGACTACAGTAGTTCTTGCATGGGGGGAAGACTACAGTGGTCTTTGCATGGGGGGGAAGACTACAGTGGTCCTTGCATGGGGGGAAGACTACAGTGGTTCTTGCATGGGGGGAAGACTACAGTGGTTCTTGCATGGGGGGAAGACTACAGTGGTCCTTGCATGGGGGGAAGACTACAGTGGTCCTTGCATGGGGGGAAGACTACAGTGGTTCTTGCATGGGGGGAAGACTACAGTGGTTCTTGCATTTCACTATATATATATATATATATATATATATATATATATATATATATATATATATATATATATATATCATTTTGTTTCACACTTGCTTGCCATCTCCTGTGTTAACAAGGTTGTGCCAGGAACAGACGAAAACCGCTTCATTCACTGACACACACACACACACACACACATTTTTTTACCCCAGGTGTTCACTATTTCCAGCATGAGCAAGATAATGTCAGAATATATGACTGAGCCTTTTGGAAAGTAATACGGGAGGGTATGATTTCCACCTCCCCACTTCTGTCCCTCAGGAGCAAGTCGGGGCTGGTAGTTTCTCTCTCCAGTACTATTACTTTCCAAACACAGGAACAGAGGAGACATGCAAGATCCTCCTCAAAGGCTCAAACTAGAGTAACAAAATATGCATGGATGTAACCATCTTTGTGGGATACAGTATATGGCATGAAATACAAATTTCCTTAAAAGTAAAATTAAAAGAAAATTGAAGCATATATACAATATTCAGCTCCTATACACTTTCTCAGAAAGATCCAAAAATATTCAGTATTTACACACTTCTTATTACGCAACATTTCCTGCATATTAACCAGTTTTTTTTTTTTTTTTTTTTTTTTTAATTTTCCAAAAGAAGGAACAGAGAAGGGGGCCAGGTGAGGATATTCCCTCAGAGGCCCAGTCCTCTGTTCTTAACGCTACCTTGCTATTGCGGGAAATGGCGAATAGTTTGAAAGAAAAAGAAAAGAAAGAAATATATATATATATATGTTATCCCTGGGGATGGGAGAAAGAATACTTCCCACATATCCCCTGCGTGTCGTAGAAGGCGACTAAAAGGGGAGGGAACGGGGGGCTGGAAATCCTCCCCTCTCATTATTTTTTTTTAATTTTCCAAAAGAAGGAACAGAGAAGGGGGCCAGGTGAGGATATTCCCTCAAAGGCCCAGTTCTCTGTTCTTAACGCTACCTCGCTAATGAGGGGAAATGGCGAATAGTTTGAAAGAAAAGAAAAAGATATATATATATATATATATATATATATATATATATATATATCCCTGGGGATAGGGGAGAAAGAATACTTCCCACGTATTCCCTGCGCGTCGTAAAAGGCGACTAAAAGGGGAGGGAGCGGGGGGCTGGAAATCCTCCCCTCTCGCTTTTTTTTTAATTTTCCAAAAGAAGGAACAGAGAAGGGGGCCAGGTGAGGATATTCCCTCAAAGGTCCAGTCCTATGTTCTTAACGCTAACTCGCTAACGCGGGAAATGGCATATAGTTTGAAAGAAGAATATATATATATATATATATATATATATATATATATATATATATATATATATATATATATATATAAGTAAAGTGTTTTAAATATCTTGGAGTGGATTTGGCAGCGGATGGAACCATGGAAACGGAAGTGAACCATAGGCTGGGGGAGGGGGCAAAAATTCTGGAAGCCTTGAAGAATGTTTGGAAGTCAAAAACATTATCTCGGAAAGCAAAAATGGGTATGTTTGAAGGAAAAGTGGTTCCAACAATGTTGTATGGCTGCGAGGCGTGGGCTATGGATACACTTGTGCGCAGGAGGGTGGATGTGCTAGAAATGAGATGTTTGAGGACAATATGTGGTGTGAGGTGGTTTGATTGAGTAAGTAATAATAGGGTAAGAGAGATGTGTGGAAATAAAAAGAGCGTGGTTGAGAGAGCAGAAGATGGTGTTTTGAAATGGTTTGGTCACATGGAGAGAATGAGTGAGGAAAGATTGACAAAGAGGATATGTGTATCAGAGGTGGAGGGAACGAGGAGAAGTGGGAGACCAAATTGGAGGTGGAAAGATGGAGTGAAAAAGATTTTGAGTGATTGGGGCCTGAACATGCAGGAGGGTGAAAGGCCAGCAAGGAATAGAGTGAATTGGAACAATGTAGTATACTGAGGTCGACGTGCTCTCAATGGATTGAACCAGGGCATGTGAAGAGTCTGGGGTAAACCATGGAAAGTTCTGTGGGGCCTGGATGTGGAGGGGGAGCTGTGGTTTCGGTGCATTATTGCATGACAGCTAGAGACTGAGTGTGAACGACTGGGGCCTTTGTTGACTTTTCCTTGCACTACCTCAGACACATGAGGGGGGAGGGGGTTGTTAGTCCATGTGTGGCAAGGTGGCGATGGGAATAAATAAAGGCAGACAGTATGAATTATGTACATGTGTATATATGTCTGTGTGTGTATATATATGTGTATATTGAGATGTATAGGCATATATATTTGCGTGTGTGGACGTGTATGTATATACATGTGTGTGTGGGTGGGTTGGGCCATTCTTTCATCTGCTTCCTTGCGCTAACACAGGAGACAGTTGTTGTTCGCTGATGATACAACGCTGGTGGCTGATTCATGTGAGAAACTGCAGAAGCTGGTGACTGAGTTTGGTAAAGTGTGTGAAAGAAGAAAGTTAAGAGTAAATGTGAATAAGAGCAAGGTTATTAGGTACAGTAGGGTTGAGGGTCAAGTCAATTGGGAGGTGAGTTTGAATGGAAAAAAACTGGAGGAAGTGAAGTGTTTTATATATCTGGGAGTGGATCTGGCAGCGGATGGAACCATGGAAGCAGAAGTGGATAATAGGGTGGGGGAGGGGGCGAAAATTCTGGGAGCCTTGAAGAATGTGTGGAAGTCGAGAACATTATCTCGGAAAACAAAAATGGGTATGTTTGAAGGAATAGTGGTTCCAACAATGTTGTATCGTTGCGAGGCGTGGACTATGGATAGAGTTGTGCGCAGGAGGATGGATGTGCTGGAAATGAGATGTTTGAGGACAATGTGTGGTGTGAGGTGGTTTGATCGAGTAAGTAACGTAAGGGTAAGAGAGATGTGTGGAAATAAAAAGAGCGTGGTTGAGAGAGCAGAAGAAGGTGTTTTGAAATGGTTTGGTCACATGGAGAGAATGAGTGAGGAAAGATTGACCAAGAGGATATATGTGTCGGAGGTGGAGGGAACGAGGAGAAGAGGGAGACCAAATTGGAGGTGGAAAGATGGAGTGAAAAAGATTTTGTGTGATCGGGGCCTGAACATGCAGGAGGGTGAAAGGAGGGCAAGGAATAGAGTGAATTGGAGCAATGTGGTATACCGGGGTCGACGTGCTGTCAGTGGATTGAATCAAGGCATGTGAGGCGTCTGGGGTAAACCATAGAAAGCTGTGTAGGTATGTATATTTGCGTGTGTGTGGACGTATGTATATACATGTGTATGGGGTGGGTTGGGCCATTTCTTTCGTCTGCTTCCTTGCGCTACCTCGCAAACACGGGAGACAGCGACAAAGCAAAAAAAAAAATATATATATATATTTTTTTTTTTTTTTTTTTTTTTGGTAAACAGAGACGAGGTAGTGAAAGCTTTGCGGAAGATGAAAGCCGGCAAGGCAGCAGGTTTGGATGGTATTGCAGTGGAATTTATTAAAAAAGGGGGTGAATGTATTGTTGACTGGTTGGTAAGGTTATTTAATGTATGTATGACTCATGGTGAGGTGCCTGAGGATTGGAGGAATGCGTGCATAGTGCCATTGTACAAAGGAAAAGGGGATAAGAGTGAGTGCTCAAATTACAGAGGTATAAGTTTGTTGAGTATTCCTGGTAAATTGTATGGGAGGGTATTGATTGAGAGGGTGAAGGCATGTACAGAGCATCAGATTGGGGAAGAGCAGTGTGGTTTCAGAAGTGGTAGAGGATGTGTGGATCAGGTGTTTGCTTTGAAGAATGTATGTGAGAAATACTTAGAAAAGCAAATGGATTTGTATGTAGCATTTACGGATCTGGAGAAGGCATATGATAGAGTTGATAAAGATGCTCTGTGGAAGGTATTAAGAATATATGGTGTGGGAGGCAAGTTGTTAGAAGCAGTGAAAAGTTTTTATCGAGGATGTAAGGCATGTGTGCGTGTAGGAAGTGTAGGAAGAGAGGAAAGTGATTGGTTCTCAGTGAATGTAGGTTTGCGGCAGGGGTGTGTGATGTCTCCATGGTTGTTTAATTTGTTTATGGATGGTGTTGTTAGGGAGGTGAATGCAAGAGTTTTGGAAAGAGGGGCAAGTATGAAGTCTGTTGGGGATGAGAGAGCTTGGGAAGTGAGTCAATTGTTGTTCACTGATGTTACAGCCCTGGTGGCTGATTCATGTGAGAAACTGCAGAAGCTGGTGACTGAGTTTGGTAAAGTGTGTGAAAGAAGAAAGTTAAGAGTAAATGTGAATAAGAGCAAGGTTATTAGGTACAGTAGGGTTGAGGGTCAAGTCAATTGGGAGGTAAGTTTGAATGGAGAAAAACTGGAGGAAGTAAAGTGTTTTAGATATCTGGGAGTGGATCTGGCAGCGGATGGAACCATGGAAGTGGAGGTGAATCATAGGGTGGGGGAGGGGGCGAAAATCCTGGGAGCCTTGAAGAATGTGTGGAAGTTGAGAACATTATCTCAGAAAGCAAAAATGGGTATGTTTGAAGGAATAGTGGTTCCAACAATGTTGTATGGTTGTGAGGCGTGGGCTATGGATAGAGTTGTGCGCAGGAGGGTGGATGTGCTGGAAATGAGATCGATGTGGTATACTCCAGTATACCACATCGATCCAATTCACTCTACTCCTTGCCCTCCTTTCACTCTCCTGCATGTTCAGGCCCCAATCACACAAAATCTTTTTCACTCCATCTTTCCACCTCCAATTTGGTCTCCCACTTCTCCTCGTTCCCTCCACCTCCGACACATATATCCTCTTGGTCAATCTTTCCTCACTCATTCTCTCCATGTGACCAAACCATTTCAAAACACCCTCTTCTGCTCTCTCAACCACGCTCTTTTTATTTCAACACATCTCTCTTACCCTTACGTTACTTACTCGATCAAACCACCTCACACCACACATTGTCCTCAAACATCTCATTTCCAGCACATCCATCCTCCTGCGCACAACTCTATCCATAGCCCACGCCTCACAACCATACAGCATTGTTGGAACCACTATTCCTTCAAACATACCCATTTTTGCTTTCCCAGATAATGTTCTCGACTTCCACACATTCTTCAAGGCTCCCAGAATTTTCGCCCCCTCCCCCACCCTATGATCCACTTCCGCTTCCATGGTTCCATCCGCTGCCAGATCCACTCCCAGATATCTAAAACACTTTACTTCCTCCAGTTTTTCTCCATTCAAACTTACCTCCCAATTGACTTGACCCTCAACCCTATTGTACCTAATAACCTTGATCTTATTCACATTTACTCTTAACTTTCTTCTCTCACACACTTTACCCAACTCAGTCACCAGCTTCTGCAGTTTCTCACATGAATCAGCCACCAGCGCTGTATCATCAGCGAACAACAACTGACTCACTTCCCAACAGACTTCATGCTTGCCCCTCTTTCCAAAACTCTTGCATTCACCTCCCTAACAACCCCATCCATAAACAAATTAAACAACCATGGAGACATCACGCACCCCTGCCGCAAACCTACATTCACTGAGAACCAATCACTTTCCTCTCTTCCTATACGTACACATGCCTTACATCCTCGATAAAAACTTTTCACTGCTTCTAACAACTTGCCTCCCACACCATATATTCTTAATACCTTCCACAGAGCATCTCTATCAACTCTATCATATGCCTTCTCCAGATCCGTAAATGCTACATACAAATCCATTTGCTTTTCTAAGTATTTCTCACATACATTCTTCAAAGGAAACACCTGATCCACACATCCTCTACCACTTCTGAAACCACACTGCACTTCCCCAATCTGATGCTCTGTACATGCCTTCACCCTCTCAATCAATACCCTCCCATATAATTTACCAGGAATACTCAACAAACTTATACCTCTGTAGTTTGAGCACTCATTCTTTGCCTTTGTACAATGGCACTATGGACACATTCCGCCAATCCTCAGGCACCTCACCATGAGTCATACATACATTAAATAACCTTACCAACCAGTCAATAATACAGTCACCCCCTTTTTTAATAAATTCCACAGCAATACCATCCAAACCTGCTGCCTTGCTGGCTTTCATCTTCCGCAAAGCTTTTACTACCTCTTCTCTGTTTACCAAATCATTTTCCCTAACCCTCTCACTTTGCACACCACCTCGACCAAAACACCCTATATCTGCCACTCTAGCATCAAACACATTCAACAAACCTTCAAAATACTTACTCCATCTCCTTCTCACATCACCACTACTTGTTATCACCTCCCCATTTGCACCCTTCACTGAAGTTCCCATTTGCTCCCTTGTCTTACGCACTTTATTTACCTCCTTCCAGAACATCTTTTTATTCTCCCTAAAATTTAATGATACTCTCTCACCCCAACTCTCATTTGCCCTCTTTTTCACCTCTTGCACCTTTCTCTTAACCTCCTGTCTCATTCTTTTATACATCTCCCACTCAATTGCATTTTTTCCCTGCAAAAATTGTCCAAATGCCTCTCTCTTCTCTTTCACTAATAATCTTACTTCTTCATCCCACCACTCACTACCCTTTCTAATATATATATATATATATATATATATATATATATATATATATATATATATATATATATATATATGTATATATATTTCTTTCTTTCTTTCATACTATTCGCCATTAGCGAGGTAGCGTTAACAACAGAGGACTGGGCCTTTGAGGGAATATCCTCATCTGGCCCCCTTCTCTGTTCCTTCTTTGAGAAAAACAAAAAAAAAACAAGAAGGGAGGATTTCCAGCCCCCCACTCCCTTCCCTTTTAGTCGCCTTCTACGACACGCAGGGAATACGTGGGAAGTATTCTTTCTCGCCTTTCTCCCCTATCCCCAGGGATATATATATATATATATATATATATATATATATATATATATATATATATATATATATATATATATATATATTATCCCTGGGGATAGGGGATTAAGAATACTTCCCACGTATTCCCTGCGTGTCGTAGAAGGCGACTAAAAGGGGAGGGAGCGGGGGGCTGGAAATCCTCCTCTCTCTTTTTTTTTTTTTTTAATTTTCCAAAAGAAGGAACAGAGGGGGCCAGGTGAGGATATTCCAAAAAAGGCCCAATCCTCTGTTCTTAACGCTACCTCGCTATCGCGGGAAACGGCGAATAGTATGAAAAAAAAAAAAAAAAAATATATATATATATATATATATATATATATATATATATATATATATATATATATATATATTTTTTTTTCTTTTTCTTTTAAACTATTTGCCATTTCCCGCATTGGCGAGGTAGCGTTAAGAACAGAGGACTGAGCCTTTTTTGGAATATCCTCACCTGGCCCCCTCTGTTCCTTCTTTTGGAAAATTAAAAAAAAAAACGAGAGGGGAGGATTTCCAGCCCCCCGCTCCCTCCCCTTTTAGTCGCCTTCTACGACACGCAGGGAATACGTGGGAAGTATTCTTAATCCCCTATCCCCAGGGATAATATATATATATATATATATATATATATATATATATACATATATATATATATATATATATATATATATATATATATATATATATATATATATATATATATATACAAACCTATAAATACATATACCCATTCATACAAATACCTATACATACACACATATATATACACGAATATAGTCACATGAAAGTACACTTTCATAGAACACATAACCCTCCAACAGTCAGGATCTGAACCTATGTCCTTATGTGTGGCAAGCAGGATTGCAACAGCTAAGCTATAATTGCCCTTAAAATAAGGAAATGACTTCATTTATTGCCCCTAGAATAAAGAAATGACTATTCGATTATAAGTAATCGAATACCTTTCATTTCACATACATGAGCAACAGGGTCTACATCAGCCAAATCTCATCAGGCTCGCACAACCAGCAGCTAGCCTTTTACTGAACCTAACTATACAAACGCAGAGAAATATGAACATGAATATAATGCATATGAACATGCACTTTCACAGAACACATAAACCCTCCAATAACCAGGATTCAAACTCAGGTCCTTATGCAAGGTAGGCAGGTTCGCTACCACTAGGCTACGACTGCCCCACACAAAAGGACCTGGGTTCGAATTTTAGCTGTTGGAGGGTTTGCGTGTTCCATGAAACTGCGCATTCATATGCACTATATTCATGTTCATATACCTCCACATTCATATAGTTACCTTCTGAAAAATGCGAGCAGCTGGCTGTGTGAGCCTGATGGGATTTGACAAGTCTAGACCCCACTGCTCATGTAAGTGTGATGAAGGGTATTCGATTACAGGCCACATCTGCTCACATTAATACTCAAGCTGTCATGTGTAATGCACCCAAATCATGGCTCCCTATAAACATCCAAACCCCACGGACCTTTCCATGATTTACCCCAGATGTTTCACTTGCCTTGGTTCAGTCTACTGACAGCACATTGACCCCAGCATACCACAATGTTCCAATTCACACCATTCCATGCACACCCTTCACCCTCTTCCATCTCTTATTTGGTCTACCCACTCTCCTTGTTCCTCCACTTCTGACACATAAATCCTCTTTGTCAATCTTTCATCACTCACTCTCTCCATGTGTCCAAACCATTTCAACACAACCTCCTCTGTTCTCTCTACCACACTCTTTTCATTTCATTACTAATCTGTTTATTATATGATTAAGCATTAAAAACTATCAAAACCACTGATATTATTTCATAAATTAAAAATCAAGCATTTGTAGTCTAGGAAAAACACAGTTATTGACGTAAATCATAAGTACCACAGTGCGGGCACAGTGGTCGGCGCTATGAAAAGGTGCATTACCATGCGCCTTGGTCACTAGCAAGTTATACTGAAGCATCCAAGCACCTCTAATGACTCATTCTTCGTTAGGTTGCCATCTATAGCCAGCCAACATTATGGAGGCATTCATAGCAAAGAAATCCATCTCAGGATTCACTTCTCAAGATCCACTTGACAACAGCTGTCCCTAGTATCATCTTAAATACTTGTGCTGCAGCCTTTAGGTAAATATAATGCTTAAATAAAATGTTTCTTTGAGGATACTGTGGTAAGAATGTAATATACTGTTTTCTAAGATGAATGGCAAAAACCCCTATTCATTAAAAACTGCAGAATTATGGTGTTGTCCACAATAAACTCGACCCCTCAACCCAAATCTAAATCATTCACAAAAGGAACACCCAGGAAGCATTAGTTCTTTCTTTTTGATATGCCAACAAATAAGCACCTTACTCCATACTCATACTTAAATGTAACCCTCCAAAGAAAGGTAGATCCAACCAAGGCCTGCAGCAGCTGTCCAAACACCAATGAGTCTAAAGGGGATATACAAGCCATAGGTTTTTGCAAATTCTCTTTTGCCAAAACACCATTCCAGTTTCACAGAGCCCTTGAGGATTATCTCTTAATGCACCTTTCTCTTTCTGGAAAGAACCTGTTCACCTATAATACCATTCTTTTGGCTAGCAGCTTGATTGAATCTTCACATATCACTCTAAAACTGAATTTCCTTGCCAATATTATAGCAAGAGATAAGATGCCAATTTGAAGTCTTAAAGGGCAATTGTCATTACTAAATAAACTAAACTTGTCTAATGGTTGCTGAAGTGAACCACTTCTGGAGCATTGATTGATCCTGATTCAAGTGAGCTGCTGATCTTGAACAATCTTAGACTCCCATATTAAAGATAAAACCTGGATTTTGGAAAAAAAATGAAGATTAAGTAATCTCGCCAGACAACTCCTTTCAAATGGAACTTTCCACTGTATAATGACAGAGTTAAGTTTCTGTAAAACCCATTACTAAGAAAAATATTACACAAGTAACTGAAACCCAATATATATGGGGGGGGGTTACATTCTTGAGCACTAATTATCCATAAATAACTCTTAACTCTGGAACAAACAAGCAGCACCTTAGACTACGACATACCTACCACAGAAATACTTCTGTTAACCAACTGGTTGCTGACAGCTGGTGAAATCTTTGGGGATATGTCACCCCCATAGCCCATGCTATGATCGACCAAATTGTTGTAAGTCTCAGCCCACAGGCCCCTATAACCCCCACAGCCTCACCAGTCTGGTGCACTTTGTAAGTACTTGTTCAGGACCCTTAAACTTTTCTACTATGCACCCCATGGTGTTTCTGACTATAGTTAGCAAAGTGCTGTAAAGAGGTCTTGGGCCCCGGAGGTTAAAGCTGTTCCTACTTTTTTGTATACTGCATTTCTGGATTTCAGAAGTAGTATTTTCCAAAGTCCTCCATGCCTCTCATGTCAGTAGAATTTATTTCCAAAAGTAACTTAGGAACCATTCCTTCTCGGATTTTCCAGGTATAGATAATGATATACTTCTGTATGCACTCCGGGGAGTACAGCCTCAGAGATTTCTGCTGTTCCCAGTAAATTAGTTCCTTTACCACACTAATATGGGCAGTGAAAGATCTCTGCATACTTTCTAATTCTACAATTTTGCCTGTCTTGTAGGGTGATGTTAGAAGACAGCAATATTCAACTCATGAAATAATTAGTGCCACGAATAATATCATTATTGCTTTTTCTTATCTTGTCTTGAAGTCTGCAGGATTCAATCCACCATCCTTCTGTAAGAGGAAACCACTGTTCTATTGTGTTTGCTGAGGGTTAGGTCATCATATATCATTATCATACTGCTTTATAACAGTATTTGCATCTGTCTAGTATTTTGTATATCTTTTATTTCTTCATTTTCCCCATACCAGAGAAGTTGAAACTCACCCTAATTGAAAAGCATGTTGTTCTTGGCTGTCCATCTTAAGACTTTATTTATATCTCTTAGCCTTTCAGCATCCTTTACTGATGTGATTTTCATATTTATTTTTGTATCATATGTAGTGGGTATGAAACTGTGGCTTGTGTTGGCATCAATGTCAAATATAAGAATGAGAAACAGAAAGGTTGCAAACACAGTTCCTTGGGGTCTGAGCTTTCTACCACAGAGGCACTGAAGATGGCATGGCATACAACTATATGTTGTAATCTGGTAGCTGAAAAGTTGTATCTCCAACACCTAATTCTTCCCAATATCCGTATCTTGCACACTTTATGTGCTATGACACAATGGTCATATTTTTCAAGTGCTTTTTCAAAGTTTACGTAAATCACCGCAGTATTCTGTTTATTTTCCAGAGCTTCAACCATTCAATTGTAGAGGTCAAGCAACTGAGAGAGGCAAGAATCTTCTCATCCTGAAACCATGCTGTCCTGGGGTATGTAGACTGTTCTATCTATATATTCATATTTTTAACAACCGTTCCCTTAGGGAACTCCCTCAAGGGGATGGCCAAGGCAAAAGAGTCTCCATAACTGTTCAACTGTAGATTGTTCATGTCCATAAATTCGGTCAATGTGCCTCATCAGACTCTTTCAAGGATTTCAACAATGTACAATATTAATGCTAATAGTCAACAAATTTTTGGGACTGTTTTGCTTCCACCACTGTGGAATGGGAAGATGTGAGTCAGCCTCAGACTCTCATGAATAATGCCAGAATCTATACTTTTTCTCCCTTTGATATTTAGTGCTCACAATAAAGGTATTATGCATTTCTTCAAGAGGACTAAGTTTCATGAGTCCAAGCCTGGGGCTGAGTGCATGGGCATGATATATGGTATATGTAACATTGGGAGATTGCTATTCAGTAAGAAGTCTACCGGGTCATTTATCTTTAAAGTGTCTTTCACTCACTGAATACATATCCATATTACACAGGGAACAGAGGCCCTAATGAAGGCCACCTCATTAACGCAATATATATATATTTATCTATTCATTATACTTTGTCGCTGTCTCCAGTGTTAGTGAAGTATCGCAAAGAAAAAGATGAAAGAATGGCCCAACCCACCGATATGCACATGTATATACACCCACATGCACATCTACATACCTATACATTTCACATACGCAGTCATATACAAAGATGCACATATACATATTCATACATGCTGCCTTCATCCATTCTCGCCGCCACCCTGCAACACATGAAATGATAATCCCCTCCCCCCATATGGGAGCGAGGTAGCATTAGGAAAAGACAACAAAGGTCACATTCGTTCACACTCAGTCTCTAGCTTACACCAATAATGTACCAAAACCAAAGCTCCCTTTCCATATCCAGGCCCCAAAAAACTTTCCATGGTTTACCCCAGATGCTTCATATGCCCTGGTTCAATCCACTGACAGCATGTCGACCCCGGTATACCACATTGTTCCAATTCACTATATTCCTTGCACGCCTTTCACCCTCCTGTATGTTCAGGCCCCGATCACTCAAAATCTTTTTCACTCCATACTTCCACCTCCAATTTGGTCTCCCACTTCTCCTTATTCCCTCCACCTCTGACACATATATCCTCTTTGATAATCTTTCCTCACTCATTCTCTCAATGTGGCCAAACCATTTCAATACTCCACCTTCTACTCTCTCAACCACACTCATTTTATTACCACACATGTCTCTTACCCTTTCATTACTTACTCGATCAAACAACCTCACGCCACACACTGCTCTCAAACATCTCATTTCCAACACATCCACACTCCGCACAACCCTATCTATAGCCAATGCCTAGCAAATATATAACATTATTGGAACCAATATTCCTTCAAAAATACCCATTCTTGCCCTCCGAGATAACGTTCTCGCCTTCCACACATTCTTCAATGCTCCCAGAACCTTCGCCTCCTCCCCCACCCTGTGACACACTTCCACTTTCATGGTTCCATCCGATATCCACTCGCAGACACCTAAAGCATTTCACTTCCTCCAGTTTTTATTCATTCAAACATACCTCCCAACTGACTTGTTCCTCAACCCTACTGTACCTAATAACCTTGCTTTTCATTCATATTTACTCTCAGCTTTCCTCTTTCACACATTTTAGCAAACTCAGTCACCAGCTTCTACAATTTCTCACCTGAATCAGCCACCAGCATTATATCATCATCGAACAACTGACTCACTTCCACAACCGACTGCATACTTGCCCCTCTCTCCAATATTCTTCCATTCACCTCCCTAACAACCCCAACCATAAACAATTTAACAACCATGGAGACATCACGCACCCATCCCGCTAACCGAAATTCACTGGGAACCAATCACTTTCCTCTCTTCCTACTCATACACATGCCTTACATCCTCAATAAAAACTTTTCACTACTTCTAGCAACTTGCCTCCCATACCATATACTCTTAATACCTGCCACAGAGCATCTCTTATCAACTCAATCATATGCCTCCTCCAGATCTATAAATGCTACATACAAATCCATTCGCTTTTCTAAGTATTTCTCATATACATTCTTCAAAGTAAACACCTGATCCACACATCCTCTACCACTTCTGAAACAACACTGCTCTTCCCCAATCTGATGCTCTGTACATGCCTTAACTCTCTCAGTCAATACCCTCCCATATAACTTCCCAGGAATACTCAACAAACCTATAACTCTGTAATTTGAACACTCACCTTTATCCCCTTTGCTTTTGTACAATGGCACTATGCATGCATTCTGCCAATCCTCAGGCACTTCACCATTAGCCATACATACAGTGAATATACTCACCAACCAGTCAACAACACAGTCACCCCATTTTTTAATAAATTTCACAGCAATGACATCCAAAACCGCCGCCTTGCAGGCTTTCATCTTCCGCAAAGCTTTCACTACCTCTTCTATGCTTACCAAACCATTCTCCCTGACCCTCTCACTTCACACACAACCTCAAATAAAACAACCTATATCTACCACTCTATCATCTAACACATTCAACAAACTTTCAAAATACTCACTCCATCCCCTTCTCACATCACCACTACTTGTTATCACCTCCCTATTAGCCCTTTTCACCGATGTTCCCATTTGTTCTCGTCTTATGCACTTTATTTACCTCCTTCCAAAACATCTTTTTATCCTCCCTGAAATTTAATGATACTCTCTCATCACATCTCTCATTTGCCCTCTTTTTCACCAATTACACCCTTCTCTTGACCTTCTGCCTCTTTCTTTTATACATCTCCCAGTCATTTCCACTATTTCCCTGCAAAACTCACCAAATGCCTCTCTCTTCTCTTCCACTAATAATCTTACTTCTTCATCCCACCACTCACTACCCTTTCTAACCTACCTACCTCCCACACTTCTCATGCCACAAGCATCTTTTGTGCAAGCCATCACTGCTTCCCTAAATACATTCCATTCCTTCCCCACTCCCCTTACGTCCTTTCCTCTCACCTTTTTCCATTTTGCACTGTCTCTCCTGGTACTTCCTCACACATGTTTCCTTCCCAAGCTCACTTACTCTCACCACTCTCTTCACCCCAATATTTTCTCTTCTTTTCTGAAAACCCATACAAATCTTCACCTTCACCTCCACTAGATAATGATCAGACATCACTCCAGTTGCACCTCTCAGCACATTAACATCCAAAAGTCTCTCTTTCACGAGCCTACCAAGTAAAACATAATCCAATTATGCTCTCTGACCATCTCTCCTACTTACATATGTATACTTATGTATATCTCTATTTTTAAACCAGGTATTCCCAATCACCAGTCCTTTTTTAAGCACATAAATCTACAAGCTCTTCACCATTTCCAATTACAACACTGAACACCCCATGTACACTAATCATTCCCTCAACTGCCACATTATTCACATTTGCATTCAAATCACCCATCACTATAGCCCGGTCTCGAGCATCAAAACTACTAACACACTCATTCAGCTGCTTCCAAAAATCATGCCTCTCATGATCTTTCTTCTCATGCCCAGGTGCATAGGCACCAATAATCACCCATCTCTCTCCATCCACTTTCAGTTTTACCCATATCAATCTGGAGTTTACTTTCTTACACTCTATCAAATTCTCCCACAACTCCTGTTTCAGGAGTAGTGCTACTCCTTCCTTTGCTCTTGTCCTCTCACCAACCCCTGACTTTACCCCCAAAACATTCCAAAATCACTCTTTCCCTTTACTCTTCAGCTTCGTTTCACTCAGAGCCAAAACATCCAAGTTCCTTTTCTCAAACATACTACCTATTTCTCCTCTTTTCTCATCTTGGTTACATCCACACATATTTAGACACCCTAATCTGAGCCTTCAAGGAGGAAGAGCACTCTGTGCATGACTCCTTACTCTGCTTCCCCTTTTAGAAAGTTAAAATACAAAGAAGGGAGGGTTTCTAGCCCCCTCCCACCCCACTCCTGTCCCCTTTAGCTGCCTTACACGACACGCGGGGAATGTGTGGGAAGTATTCTCTCTGTCCTATCCCCTGGGATAGGACAGAGTGCCTTTGTACAATGCATGCATAGTGCCTTTGTACAATGGCACTATGCATGCATTCTGCCAATCCTCAGGCACTTCACCATTAGCCATACATACAGTGAATATACTCACCAACCAGTCAACAACACAGTCACCCCCATTTTTTAATAAATTTCACAGCAATGACATCCAAAACCGCCGCCTTACAGGCTTTCATCTTCCCCAAAGCTTTCACTACCTCTTCTATGCTTACCAAACCATTCTCCCTGACCCTCTCACTTCACACACAACCTCGAATAAAACAACATATATCTGCCACTCTATCATCTAACACATTCAACAAACCTTCAAAATACACACTCCATCTCCTTCTCACATCACCACTACTTGTTATTACCTCCCTATTAGCCCTTTTCACCGATGTTCCCATTTCTTCTCTTGTCTTATACACTTTATTTACCTCCTTCCAAAACATCTTTTTATCCTCCCTGAAACTTAATGATACTCTCTCACCCTATCTCTCATTTGCCCTCTTTTTCACCTATTACACCCTTCTCTTGACCTGTCTCTTTCTTTTATACATCTCCCAGTCATTTCCACTATTTCCGTGCAAAACTCACCAAATGCCTTCCTCTTCTCTTCCACTAATAATCTTACTTCTTCATCCCACCACTCACTACCCTTTCTAATCTACCTCCCTCCTACACTTCTCATGCCACAAGCATCTTTTGCGCAAGCCATCAATGCTTCCCTAAATACATTCCATTCCCTCCCCACTCCCCTTACGTCCTTTCCTCTCACCTTTTTCCATTTTGCACTGTCTCTCCTGGTACTTCCTCACACAAGTTTCCTTCCCAAGCTCAATTACTCTCACCACTCTCTTCACCCCAATATTTTCTCTTCTTTTCTGAAAACCCATACAAATCTTCACCTTCGCCTCCACTAGATAATGATCATACATCCCTCCAGTTGCACCTCTCAGCACATTAACATCCAAAAGTCTCTCTTTCACGAGCCTACCAATTAAAACATAATCCAATTATGCTCTCTGACCATCTCTCCTACTTACATATGTATACTTATGTATATCTCTATTTTTAAACCAGGTATTCCCAATCACCAGTCCTTTTTTGGCACATAAATCTACAAGCTCTTCACCATTTCCATTTACAACACTAAACACCCCATGTACATCAATTATTTCCTCAACTGCCACATTATTCACATTTGCATTCAAATCACCCATCACTATAGCCCAGTCTCGAGAATCAAAACTACTAACACACTCATTCAGCTGCCTCCAAAAATCATGCCTCTTATGATCTTTCTTCTCATACCCAGGTGCATAGGCACCAATAATCACCCATCTCTCTCCATCCACTTTCAGTTTTACCCATATCAATCTGGAGTTTACTTTCTTACACTCTATCAAATTCTCCCACAACTCCTGTTTCAGGAGTAGTGCTACTCCTTCCTTTGCTTTTGTCCTCTCACCAACCCCTGACTTTACCCCCAAAACATTCCAAAATCACTCTTTCCCTTTACTCTTCAGCTTCGTTTCACTCAGAGCCAAAACATCCAAGTTCCTTTTCTCAAACATACTACCTATTTCTCCTCTTTTCTCATCTTGGTTACATCCACACATATTTAGACACCCCAACCTGAGCCTTCAAGGAGGATGAGCATTCTGCGCATGATCCTTCCTCTGCTTCCCCTTTTAGAAAGTTAAAATACAAAGTAGGGAGGGTTTCTAGCCCCCTCCCACCCCACTCCTGTCCCCTTTAGTTGCCTTACACGACACGCGGGGAATGTGTGGGAAGTATTCTCTCTGTCCTATCCCCGGGGATAGGACAGAGTGCCTTTGTACAATGCATGCATAGTGCCTTTGTACAATGGCACTATGCATGCATTCTGCCAATCCTAAGGCACTTCACATTAGCCATACATACAGTGAATATACTTACCAACCAGTCAACAACACAGTCACCCCCATTTTTTAATAAATTTCACAGCAATGACATCCAAACCCGCCGCCTTGCAGGCTTTCATCTTCCACAAAGCTTTCACTAACTCTTCTATGCTTACCAAACCATTCTCCCTGACCCTCTCACTTCACACACAACCTCGAATAAAACAACCTATATCTACCACTCTATCATCTAACACATTCAACAAACCTTCAAAATACTCACTCCATCTCCTTCTCACATCACCACTACTTGTTATTACCTCCCTATTAGCCCTTTTCACCGATGTTCCCATTTCTTCTCTTGTCTTATGCACTTTATTTACCTCCTTCCAAAACATCTTTTTATCCTCCCTGAAGTTTAATGATACTCTCTCATCACATCTCTCATTTGCCCTCTTTTTCACCTCTTGAACCTTTCTCTTGACCTCCTGCCTCTTTCTTTTATACATCTCCCAGTCATTTCCACTATTTCCTTGCAAAACTCACCAAATGCCTCTCTCTTCTCTTCCATTAATAATCTTACTTCTTCATCCCACCACTCACTACCCTTTCTAACCTACCTCCCTCCCACACTTCTCATGCCACAAGAATCTTTTGCACAAGCCATCACTGCATCCCTAAATACATTCCATTCCTTCCCCACTCCCCTTACGTCCTTTCCTCTCACCTTTTTCCATTTTGCACTCAGTCTCTCCTGGTACTTCCTGGGATAGGACAGAGTGCCTTTGTACAATGCATACATAGTGCCTTTGTACAATGGCACTATGCATGCATTCTGCCAATCCTAAGGCACTTCGCCATTAGCCATACATACAGTGAATATACTCACCAACCAGTCAACAACACAGTCACCCCCATCTTTTAATAAATTTCACAGCAATGACATCCAAACCTGCAGCCTTGCAGGCTTTCATCTTCCGCAAAGCTTTCACTACCTCTTCTATGCTTACCAAACCATTCTCCCTGACCCTCTCACTTCATACACAACCTCAAATAAAACAACCTATATCTACCACTCTATCATCTAACACATTCAACAAACCTTCAAAATACTCACTCTATCTCCTTCTCACATCACCACTACTTGTTATTACCTCCCTATTAACCCTCTTCACCGATGTTCCCATTTGTTCTCTTGTCTTATGCTACTCTCTCACCCCATCTCTCATTTGCCCTCTTTTTCACCTATTACACCCTTCTCTTGACCTTCTGCCTCTTTCTTTTATACATCTCCCAGTCATTTCCACTATTTCCCTGCAAAACTCACCAAATGCCTTTCTCTTCTCTTCCACTAATAATCTTACTTCTTCATCCCACCACTCACTACCCTTTCTAATCTACCTCCCTCCTACACTTCTCATGCCACAAGCATCTTTTGAGCAAGCCATCACTGCTTCCCTAAATACATTCCATTCCTTCCCCACTCCCCTTACGTCCTTTCCTCTCACCTTTTTCCATTTTGCACTGTCTCTCCTGGTACTTCCTCACACAAGCTTCCTTCCCAAGCTCACTTACTCTCACCACTCTCTTCACCCCAATATTTTCTCTTCTTTTCTGAAAACCCATACAAATCTTCACCTTCACCTCCACAGGATAATGATCAGACATCCCTCCAGTTGCACCTCTCAGCACATTAACATCCAAAAGTCTCTCTTTCACGAGCCTACCAATTAAAACATAATCCAATTATGCTCTCTGACCATCTCTCCTACTTACATATGTATACTTATGTATATCTCTATTTTTAAACCAGGTATTCCCAATCACCAGTCCTTTTTAGCACATAAATCTACAAGCTCTTCACCATTTCCATTTACAACACTAAACACCCCATGTACACCAATTATTTCCTCAACTGCCACATTATTCACATTTGCATTCAAATCACCCATCACTATAGCCCGGTCTCGAGCATCAAAACTACTAACGCACTCATTCAGCTGCTTCCAAAAATCATGCCTCTCATGATCTTTCTTCTCATGCCCAGGTGCATAGGCACCAATAATCACCCATCTCTCTCCATCCACTTTCAGTTTTACCCATATCAATCTGGAGTTTACTTTCTTACACTCTATCAAATTCTCCCACAACTCCTGTTTCAGGAGTAGTGCTACTCCTTCCTTTGCTCTTGTCCTCTCACCAACCCCTGACTTTACCCCCAAAACATTCCAAAATCACTCTTTCCCTTTACTCTTCAGCTTCATTTCACTCAGAGCCAAAAAATCTAAGTCCCTTTCCTCAAACATACTACCTATTTCTCCTCTTTTCTCATCTTGGTTACATCCACACATATTTAGACACCCCAATCTGAGCCTTCAAGGAGGATGAGCACTCTGTGCGTGACTCCTTCCTCTGCTTCCCCTTTTAGAAAGTTAAAATACAAGGAAGGGAGGGTTTCTAGCCCCCTCCCACCCCACTCCTGTCCCCTTTAGTTGCCTTCCACGACACGCGGGAATGTGTGGGAAGTATTCTCTCTGTACTATCCCCTGGGATGAATAAATAATCTATTTCTTTATATTTATTTTGCTTTGTCCCTGTCTCCCGCGTTAGCAAGGTAGCGCAAGGAAACAGACGAAAGAAATGGCCCAACCCACCCATATACACATGTATTACATACACATCTACACACGCATATATACGTACCTATACATCTCAATGTATACATATATATACACACACAGACATATACATATATACACAGGCACATAATTCATACTGTCTGCCTTTATTCATTCCCATCGCCACCCTGACAGACATGAAAATAACCACCCCCTCCCCCAAATGTGCACGAGGTAGCACTGGGAAAAGACAACAAAGGACACTTTCGTTCACATTCAGTCTCTAACTGTCATGAAATAATGCACCGAAACCACAGCTCCCTTTCCACATCCAGGCCCCATAGAACTTTCCATAGTTTACCCCAGACGCTTCACATGCCCTGGTTCAATCCACTGACAGCACATCGACCCCGGTATACCACATCGTTCCAATTTACTCTATTCCTTGCACACCTTTCATCCTCCTGCATGTTCAGGCCCCGATCACTCAAAATCTTTTTCACTCAATCTTTCCACCTCCAATTTGGTCTCCCACTTCTCCTCGTTCCCTCCACCTCTGACACATATATCTTCTTGGTCAATCTTTCCTCACTCATTCTCTCCATGTGACCAAACCATTTCAAAACACCCTCTTCTGCTCTCTCAACCACACTCTTTTTATTACCACACATCTCTCTTACCCTATTATTACTTACTCGATCAAACCACCTCACACCACATATTGTCATCAAACATCTCATTTCCAGCACATCCACCCTCCTCCGCACAACTCTATCCATAGCCCACACCTCGCAACCATATAACATTGTTGGAACCACTATTCCTTTAAACATACCCATTTTTGCTTTCCGAGACAATGTTCTCGACTTCCGCACATTCTTCAACGCTCCCAGAACTTTTGCCCCCTCCCCCACCCTATGATTCACTTCCGCTTCCATGGTTCCATCCGCTGCCAAATCCACTTCCAAATATCTAAAACACTTCACTTCCTCCAGCTTTTCTCCATTCAAACTTACCTCCCAATTGACTTCTCCCTCAACCCCACTGTACCTAATAACCTTGCTCTTATTCACATTTACTCTCAGCTTTCTTCTTTCACACACTTTACCAAACTCAGTCACCAGCTTCTGCAGTTTCTCACACGAATCAGCCACTAGCGCTGTATCGTCAGTGAACAACAATTGACTCACTTCCCAAGATCTCTTGTCCACAACACACTGCATACTTGCCCCTCTTTCCAAACCTCTTGCATTCACCTCCCTAACAACCCCATCCATAAACAAATTAAACAACCACGGAGACATCACACACCCCTGCCGCAAACCTACATTCACTGAGAACCAATCACTTTCCTCTCTTCCTACACGAACACATGCCTTACATCCTCGATAAAAACTTTTCACTGCCTCTAACAACTTGCCTTCCACACCATATATTCTTAATACCTTCCACAGAGCATCTCTATCAATTCTATCATATGCCTTCTCCAGATCCATAAATGCTACATACAAAGCCATTTGCTTTTCTAAGTATTTCTCACATATATTCTTCAAAGCAAACACCTGATCCACACATCCTCTACCACTTCTGAAACCACAATGCTCTTCCCCAATCTGATGCTCTGTACCTGCCTTCACCCTCTCAATCAATACCCTCCCATATAATTTCCCAGGAACAGTCAACAAACTTGTACCCCTGTAATTTGGGCACTCACTCTCTTATCCCCTTTGCCTTTGTACAATGGCACTATGCAAGTATTCCGTCAATCCTCAGGCACCTCACCATGAGTCATACATACATTAAATAACCTTACCAACCAGTCAACAATACAGTCACCCCCTTTTTAAACAAATTCCACTGCAATACCACCCAAACCTGCTGCCTTGCCGGCTTTCATCTTCTGTAAAGCTTTTACTACCTCTTCTCTGTTTACCAAATCATTCTCCCTGACCCTCTCACTTTGCACACCACCTCGACCAAACAAAACACCCTCTATCTGCCACTCTATCATCAAACACATTCAACAAACCTTCAAAATACTCACTCCATCTCCTTCTCACATCACCACTACTTGTTATCACCTCCCCATTAGCCCCCTTCACCGAAGTTCCCATTTGTTCCCTTGTCTTATGCACCTTATTTACCTCCTTCCAGAGCATCTTTTTATTCTCCCTAATTTTTGGTGATACTCTCTCACCCCAACTCTCATTTGCCCTATACTTCACCTCTTGCACCCTTCTCTTGACCTCCTGCCTCTTTCTTTTATACATCTCCCACTCATTTGCATTATTTCCCTACAAAAATTGTCCAAATGCCTCTCTCTTCTCTTTCACTAATAATCTTACTTCTTTATCTCACCACTCACTACCCTTTCTAATCTGCCCACCTCCCACACTTCTCATGCCACAAGCATCTTTTGCGCAAGCCATCACTGCTTCCCTAGATACATCCCATTCCTCCCCCACTCCCCTTACATCCTTTGTTCTCACCTTTTTCCATTCTGTACTCAGTCTCTCCTGGTACTTTCTCACACAAGTCTCCTTCCCAAGTTCACTTACTCTCACCAATCTTTTCATCCCAACATTCTCTCTTCTTTTCTGAAAACCACTACAAATCTTCACCTTCGCCTCCACTAGATAATGATCAGACATCCCTCCAGTTGCACCTCTCAGCACATTAACATCCAAAAGTCTCTCTTTTACGCGCCTATCAATTAACACGTAATCCAATAACGCTCTCTGGCCATCTCTCCTATTTACATACGTATACTTATGTATATCTCTCTTTTTAAACCAGGTATTCCCAATCACCAGTTCTTTTTTAGCATATAAATCTACAAGCTCTTCACCATTTCCATTTACAACACTGAACACCCCATGTACACCAATTATTCCCTCAACTGCCACATTAATCTCCTTTGCATTCAAATCACCCATCACTATAACCCGGTCTCGTGCATCAAAACTACTACCACACTCAATCAGCTGCTCCCAAAACACTTGGCTCTCATGATCTTTCTTCTCATGCCCAGGTGCATATGCACCAATAATCACCCATCTCTCTCCATCCACTTTCAGTTTTACCCATATCAATCTAGAGTTTACTTTCTTACACTCAATCACATTTTCCCACCACTCCTGTTTCAGGAGTAGTACTACTCTTTCCCTTGCTCTTGTCCTCTCACTAACCCCTGATTTTACTCCCAAGACATTCCCAAACCACTCTTCCACTTTACCCTTGAGCTTCGTTTCACTTAGAGCCAAAACATCCAGGTTCCATTCCTCAAACATACTACCTATCTCTCTTTTTTCTCATTTTGGTTACATCCATACACATTTACACACCCCAATCTGAGCCTTCGAGGAGGATGAGCACTCCCCGCGCAACTCCTTCTTCTGTTCCCCTTTCGGAAAGTTAAAATACAAGGAGGGGAAGGTTTCCAGCCACCCGCTCCCATCCCCTTTAGTCGCCTTTTACAACACGTGAGGAATGCGTGTGAAGTATCCTTTCTCCCCTATCCCCAGGGATATATAATATATATAAATATATATAAATATATAAATATATATTCTCAGTGAATGTAGGTTTGCGGCAGGGGTGTGTGATGTCTCCATGGTTGTTTAATTTGTTTATGGATGGGGTTGTTAGGGAGGTGAATGCAAGAGTTTTGGAAAGAGGGGCAAGTATGAAGTCTGTTGGGGATGAGAGAGCTTGGGAAGTGAGTCAGTTGTTGTTCGCTGATGATACAGCGCTGGTGGCTGATTCATGTGAGAAACTGCAGAAGCTGGTGACCGAGTTTGGTAAAGTGTGTGAAAGAAGAAAGTTAAGAGTAAATGTGAATAAGAGCAAGGTTATTAGGTACAGTAGGGTTGAGGGTCAAGTCAATTGGGAGGTGAGTTTGAATGGAGAAAAACTGGAGGAAGTAAAGTGTTTTAGATATCTGGGAGTGGATCTGGCAGCGGATGGAACCATGGAAGCGGAAGTGGATCATAGGGTGGGGGAGGGGGCAAAAATTCTGGGAGCCTTGAAGAATGTGTGGAAGTCGAGAACATTATCTCGGAAAGCAAAAATGGGTATGTTTGAAGGAATAGTGGTTCCAACAATGTTGTATGATTGCAAGGCGTGGGCTATGGACAGAGTGGTGCGCAGGAGGATGGATGTGCTGGAAATGAGATGTTTGAGGACAATGTGTGGTGTGAGGTGGTTTGATCGAGTAAGTAACGTAAGGGTAAGAGAGATGTGTGGAAATAAAAAGAGCGTGGATGAGAGAGCAGAAGATGGTGTTTTGAAATGGTTTGGGCACATGGAGAGAATGAGTGAGGAAAGACTGACCAAGAGGATATATGTGTCGGAGGTGGAGGGAACGAGGAGAAGAGGGAGACCAAATTGGAGGTGGAAAGATGGAGTGAAAAAGATTTTGTGTGATCGGGGCCTGAACATGCAGGAGGGTGAAAGGAGGGCAAGGAATAGAGTGAATTGGAGCGATGTGGTATACCGGGGTTGACGTGCTGTCAGTGGATTGAATCAGGGCATGTGAAGCGTCTGGGGTAAACCATGGAAAGCTGTGTAGGTATGTATATTTGCGTGTGTGGATGTATGTATATACATGTGTATGGGGGTGGGTTGGGCCATTTCTTTCGTCTGTTTCCTTGCGCTACCTCGCAAACGCGGGAGACAGCGACAAAGCAAAAAAAAAATAAAATAAAAATATATATATATCCATGGAAAGTTTTTTGGGGCCTGGATGTGAAAAGGGAGCTGTGGTTTTGGTGCATTACACATGACAGCTAAAGACTGAGTGTGAAGAAATGTGGCCTTTGTTGTCTTTTCCAAGCACTACCTTGCATGCACGCAGGGGGAGGGGGGTGCCATTTCATGTGTGGTAGGGTGGCGGCGGGAATGGATGTAGGGAAAAAAGGAGTCATGCGGGGAGTGCTAATCCTCCTCGAAGGCTCAGATTTAGGTGTCTAAATGTAGGTGGACATAACCAAGACGAGATAAAAGGAGATAGATAGTATGTTTGAGGAAAGGAAGCTGGATGTTTTGGCTCTGAGTGAAACAAAGCTCAAGGGTAATGGGGAAGAGTGGCTTGGGAATGTTTTGGGAGTTTGAGAGTAAAGTCAGGGATTGGTGAGAGGACAAGAGCTGTCAATGGACTGAACCAGGTGATATAAAGCACTTGTGAGAAGCCACAGAAAGGTCTACGACACCTAATTGTGGATGGGGTTTAGTTATGCTTCAGTATAGATGGTAGAGTGGATGAAAGCATTTGATACCATTTGTCTGATGCTTCCTTGCTAATTTGCTATTGCAGAAAACTATAATGTGTAAAAATATAAAATTATTATTTCATTTCTTCCTTTTCTCCAACAGTTATGTAGTTACACATGAATGAGCCTTACAGATAAAAATTCCTGCTTGACTGCTATACGTGTTCCCTCTTTTGCCAAGTAATAAAGAATGGGACGAGCATACACATATGTAAGCAGTAATCATTTCTCCCCATCCCGAAAAATTCATACCCCTTAAATGTCCAATCACTCCCACTCAAGAAATTATTCTGGGCATCTCATACAACACACATGACATTTCCTCACCACACCAAAAACCAACACGAGCAAAAAACAAACCAAATACCCTTAGAGCATTAACTGGTACCAGATTTAGACAAGATAAAGAATCCCTTAGTATCCTCTATAGACACCTCATTCATTCCATGATAAACAGTGACTCACCTACTGGGTTATCAACACTACTAAAAGCAAACAGAACTAGAAACCACATAACTGAGTGCTCGGAACAATGACTGGCAGTCTAGCAACTACAAACACTCACCAACTACACAAAATCAATTCTACCAATCCCACTTCAAAATACTTGGCACCAAGTTCCTTGCAACAGCACTATACATTTCACATCCAAATTACTCCATAACTAACCACCAATCCATAAGTAGAAATGAAAAGCTTACCCCAACCCAGCTTCACTTATTAGCAACCTATACTCACAGTTCTCCCTTCTCTAACAAACACTAAACTGATATTTTTTCTATACAAGATTGTTACTCCCCAAGTTAGAGTGCCAGCAACAGACGAAGAAAGGCCACATCCATTCAAAAGCTGTCACGTTGTGTAATACACCAAAACCACAGATCCTTATCCACATCCTGGCACCACTAATCTTTCCATGGTTTACTCCGTTAGTTTTACACGTCCTGGTTTGGTCCACTGATAGAATGCTGACACTAGTATATCACATCATTCCAGTACATTATCCTGCACATACCTTTTACTCTTCTGCATGTTCAGGCCCTGATCGCTCAAAAATTTTTCACTCCATGCTTCTATCTCTAATATGATCTCACTCCACTATACAGCTGTCCTCCAAACTCTTTCTTAAACACCATCCCACTAGTCATACATTATTGTTCAACCACACTTCCCAGGTATGTACGAGCTATGCTTTCTCATTAACATTCTGGACGTCACCCATCCCTGCAACGCTACAAGTACCAATTCAGACTATGTGAAGCCCTTCATGCCCATGATGAAACTACCATTACGAAGATGCTGAACACTCACTGTTAAATTACCACAGTCATACACACAGCATCACTAAACTATGAACTTAAACCTATGCAATGCACTGCAGGGGCCCTAAAGAAAGGAGGTTGAGCAGCAGGTCTATGTATGAATATACTGTAGTATATACTGTTCTTTGTGTCACATACAACTTGAGATTCACGCCCCACACCATTACCCTAAAGAAAGCAATAAACAAATTAATGACCCCAAATTTGGAAAAGAAAATAATCCCTCAACATCCTATACCAATAATTCATCCATTCCACTTTATTCTTCACCTGCCCAGTCTTCCAACCTCTCAAAAGCAAATAAAACAAAAGCTACAAATTACAAAATAGTATGTTTGAAGGAATAGTGGTTCCAACAATGTTGTATGGTTGCGAGACGTGGGCTATGGATAGAGTTGTGCGCAGGAGGATGGATGTGCTGGATATGAGATGTTTGAGGACAATGTGTGGTGTGAGGTGGTTTGATCGAGTAAGTAACGTAAGGGTAAGAGAGATGTGTGGAAATAAAAAGAGCGTGGTTGAGAGAGCAGAAGAGGGTGTTTTGAAATGGTTCGGGCACATGGAGAGAATGAGTGAGGAAAGATTGACCAAGAGAATATATGTGTCGGAGGTGGAGGGAACGAGGAGAAGAGGGAGACCAAATTGGAGGTGGAAAGATGGAGTGAAAAAGATTTTGTGTGATTGGGGCTTGAACATGCAGGAGGGTGAAAGGAGGGCAAGGAATAGAGTGAATTGGAGCGATGTGGTATACCGGGGTTGACGTGCTGTCAGTGGATTGAATCAGGGCATGTGGGGCGTCTGGGGTGGGCCATGGAAGGCTGTGTGGGTATGTATATTTGCGTGTGTGGACGTATGTATATACATGTGTATGGGGGTGGGTTGGGCCATTTCCTTCGTCTGTTTCCTTGCACTACCTCGCAAACGCGGGAGACAGCGGAAAAAAAAAAAAAAAAAAAAATCACTGGCTGCCTCTCAAAAGCAAATATAAAAAAGCCGCAAATCACAAAATAGCACTGCATCAATCACTGGCTGCTTAGCAACCACCAACACTGAAAACCTTCACAAATGAGAAACAAATCCTCCAACGTACAGCTTCACCTCAACATGCTTGGCAATCAATTCTATGAAACCGCAATGGGTCTTTCACCCTTACCACTCAATAAGTAACCACCAACCACCAAAGAAAAAAGAAAAACTTGCCCCTTACCTATTCACAGATGCCCTACCCAATGATGAATACAACACTGAGAAAATACATATACACACAAAAAAAAAAAACACTACACTAGTGACCCCTCAAATCAGTCAAATGCTCCAACTCTCCAAATGTACAATCATCACAAACCATGCTCCCCACACAAACATGAGCACACACTCCTGCTTACACTCTGGACATCATTCATCACCACAGCAGTACAAACACAGTATCAGCACACCTTAATACCCTTCATGCCCATGATGCAACCACCATAAAGAGACAGATCACTTACTAATCAGTTGCCCTGAACTTTCAGCACATAGATGTATACACATCTCCACAACATTCTATGGCCTGTAGTCCTGACCAGTGGACATGGCCAGCTTTCCAAGTGTTGCAGTAGACTTACATGAATAGAAGACACTCTTGGGAAAACAATGCGAGTTAAGGTACTGTAGTAATTCACACACACACACACACAAGCTGCTGCTCACATTTTCATTTACTGTTGGTACCCCATGGTACCTCTCAATTATACCTTCAACTGCCCCATCACCCACTCTCCCATTCAAACCACATCAAGGAGGACTTTATCATGCAAATCAAAATTTCTTCAGACCTCTCTCTGCCCCTCTCAGAACAGTTCCCGTCTTCCTCACTCCTCTCACTACCACATGCATAAGCAATAACAATCATATACCTCTTACATTCTATTTTTATTCTCATCCACTTAAATCCAAGTTTCAACCTAACTGGACATGAAAAAAAATCTATGGGAGTTCAACATTTTAATGAAGAACATAATGGTCATAAACACATGTAATCTATCTTACAACTTTTAATATTCAAAAGTATTTGTTCTAAAAACATACTCCAACATAAAATCACATTAGTAATTTACACTACGGCAGTTTTTAAAATTGAAAATAAATTGGCAAAATATATACTTTGATATCCTACTATCTTTTTTCCAATAGTTAAGTAGTTATACATGAATGAGCATTCGATAAAAATTCCTGCTTGGCTGCTATATGTGTTCCCTCTTTTGCCAAGTAATACAGAATGGATTGAGCATGTACATATGTGAGCAGTAACCATTTCTCCCCATCCCTAAAAATTCATACCCCTTAAATGGCCAATCACTCCCACTCGAGAAATTATTCTGGGCATCACATACAACACACGACATTCCCTCCCTACATCACAAACCAACACAAGCAAAAAAAAAAAAAACTAAACACCCTTAGAACATTAACTGGTACCAGACTTAAACAAGATAAAGAATCCCTTAGTATCCTCTATTGACACCTCATTTATTCCATGATAAACAATGCCTCACCTACTGGGTTATCAACACTATTAAAAGCAAACAGAACTGGAAAACACACAACTGAGTGCTCAGAACAATGACTTGCAGTCTAGCAACTACAAACTCTCACCAACTACATAGAATTAATCCAACCAATCCCATCTCAAAATATCAGCACCAAGTTCCTCGCAACAGCACTATACATTTCACATCTAAACTACTCCATAACTAACCACCAATCCTCAAGTAGAAATAAAAAGTTTACCCCAACCAAGCTTCTTTTTTCAGCAACCTATACCCAGTTCTCCCTTCCCTAATGAACACAAAACTGATATTTTTTTTCTACACTCGATTGTTGTTCCCCAAGTTAGTGAGACAGTGCCAGCAACAGATGAAGAAAGGCCACATCCACTCACATCCATCATCAAACTGTCATGTTGTGTAATGCACCAAAACCACAGCTCCCTATCCACATCCTGGCACCGCAAACCTTTCCATGATTTACTACGAAAGCTTTACATGTCCTGGTTTAGTCCAATGATAGCATGTCAACCCTAGTACACCACATCACTCCAATTCATTATCCTGTGCATACCTTTCACCCTTCTGCATGTTCAGGACCTCATCACTCAAAATTTTTTCCCTCCAGCCTTCCATCTCTAAATTGATCTCACTAAAATGCTCCAAGGACAGATGATTTGACATCTGATGTCTGACGGGTCATTGTACTTTACTTCCAGTTAGACTGCCTCAAGGAATCAAGGTTACTTATGATAATGCCATCTCCAACAAAATTCAAATTTTGTTTTTCAGGCATTTGGTCTCAGGGTAGTTTTTAACAGGATCCGACAGGCCCCATGTTCCCACTCTTTCACTTATTTCCATACCACAGACACTACTTGTAGGCAATGTCATGCCTCTCATATCATACACTCCAGTATACAGCTGTCCTCCCAACTCTTTCTTAAACACCATCCTACTAGTAATACATTACTGTTCAACCACACTTCCAGGGTATGTACAAGCTATGCTTTCTTATGAACATTCTGGACATCATCCATTCCTGCAACACTACAAGCACCAATTCAGACTATGTGAAGCCCTTCATGCCCATGATGAAACTACCACTGTGAAGATGCTGAACACTGCCAAATTACCACAGTCATACACACAGCATCACTAAACTATGAACTTAAACCTATGCAATGGACATGGGAGCCTTCCTGAGCACTGCGGGGGCCCTAAAGAAAAAAGGTTGAGCGGTAGGTCTATGTATGTATATACTGTAGTTTATGCAGCATACTCTGACAAATTCATATTTTCATACAAAACATTATGGCCCATTTCCCAACATTCTCTCTTCTTTTCTGAAAACCTCTACAAATCTTCAACTTAGCCTCCAAAAGATAATGATCAGACATCCCTCCAGTTGCACCTCTCAGCACATTAACATCCAAAAGTCTCTCTTTCGCACGCCTATCAATTAACACGTAATCCAATAACACTTTCTGTCCATCTCTCCTACTTATATAAGTATACTTATGTATATCTCTCTTTATAAACCAGGTATTCCCAATCACCGGTCCTTTTTCAGCACATAAATCTATAAGCTCTTCAAAATTTCCATTTACAACACTGAACATCCCATGTACACCAATTATTCCCTCAACTGCCACATTACTCTCCTTTGCATTCAAAGCACCCATCACTATAACCCGATCTCGTGCATCAAAACTACTACCACACTCACTCAGCTGCTCCCAAAACACTTGACTCTCATGATCTTTCTTCTCATGCCCAGGTGCATATGCACCAATAATCACCCATCTCTCTCCATCCACTTTCAGTTTTACCCATATCAATCTAGAGTTTACTTTCTTACACTCAATCACATACTCCCACCACTCCTGTTTCAGGAGTAGTACTACTATTTCCCTTGCTCTTGTCCTCTCACTAACCCCTAACTTTACTCACAAGACATTCCCAAACCACTCTTCCCCTTTACCCTTGAGCTTCATTTCACTTAGAGCCAAAACATCCAGGTTCCATTCCTCAAACATACGACCTATCTCTCCTTTTTTCTCATCTTGGTTACATCCACACACATTTATACACCCCAATCTGAGCCTTCGAGGAGGATGAGCACTCCCCGCGCAACTCCTTCTTCTGTTTCCCCTTTTAGAAAGTTAAAATACAAGGAAGGGAAGGTTTCCAGCCTCCCGCTCCCGTCCCCTTTAGTCACCTTTTACAACACGTGAGGAATGCATGGGAAGTATTCTTTCTCCCCTATCCCCAGGGGTATATAATATATATATAGCATGGGAGGCAAGTTGTTAGAAGCAGTGAAAAGTTTTTATCGAGGATGTAAGGCATGTGTACGTGTAGGAAGAGAGGAAAGTGATTGGTTCTCAGTGAATGTAGGTTTGCGGCAGGGGTGTGTGATGTCTCCATGGTTGTTTAATTTGTTTATGGATGGGGTTGTTAGGGAGGTGAATCCAAGAGTTTTGGAAAGAGGGGCAAGTATGAAGTCTGTTGTGGATGAGAGAGCTTGGGAAGTGAGTCAGTTGTTGTTCGCTGATGATACAGCGCTGGTGGCTGATTCATGTGAGAAACTGCAGAAACTGGTGACTGAGTTTGGTAAAGTGTGTGAAAGAAGAAAGTTAAGAGTAAATGTGAATAAGAGCAAGGTTATTAGGTACAGTAGGGTTGAGGGTCAAGTCAATTGGGAGGTAAGTTTAAATGGAGAAAAACTGGAGGAAGTGAAGTGTTTTAGATATCTGGGAGTGGATCTGGCAGCGGATGGAACCATGGAAGCGGAAGTGGATCATAGGGTGGGGGAGGGGGCGAAAATCCTGGGAGCCTTGAAGAATGTGTGGAAGTCGAGAACATTATCTCGGCAAGCAAAAATGGGTATGTTTGAAGGAATAGTGGTTCCAACAATGTTGTATGGTTGCGAGGCGTGGGCTATGGATAGAGTTGTGCGCAGGAGGATGGATGTGCTGGAAATGAGATGTTTGAGGACAATGTGTGGTGTGAGGTGGTTTGATCGAGTAAGTAACGTAAGGGTAAGAGAGATGTGTGGAAATAAAAAGAGCGTGGTTGAGAGAGCAGAAGAGGGTGTTTTGAACTGGTTTGGGCACATGGAGAGAATGAGTGAGGAAAGATTGACCAAGAGGATATATGTGTCGGAGGTGGAGGGAACGAGGAGAAGTGGGAGACCAAATTGGAGGTGGAAAGATGGAGTGAAAAAGATTTTGTGTGATCGGGGCCTGAACATGCAGGAGGGTGAAAGGAGGGCAAGGAATAGAGTGAATTGGAGCGATGTGGTATACCGGGGTTGACGTCCTGTCAGTGGATTGAATCAAGGCATGTGAAGCGTCTGGGGTAAACCATGGAAAGCTGTGTAGGTATGTATATTTGCGTGTGTAGACGTATGTATATACATGTGTATGGGGGTGGGTTGGGCCATTTGTTTCATCTGTTTCTTGCACTACCTCGCAAACACGGGAGACAGTGACAAAAAAAAAAATATATATCATCCCTGGGGATAGGGGAGTAAGAATACTTCCCACGTATTCCCTGCGTGTCATAGACGGCGACTAAAAGGGGAGGAAGCGGGGGGGGGCTGGAAATCCTCCCCTCTCGTTTTTTTTTAATTTTCCAAAAGAAGGAACAGGGGGGGCCAGGTGAGGATATTCCAAAAAAGGCCCAGTCCTCTGTTCTTAACGCTACCTCGCTAATTCCCGTTCTTATACTATATTTATGTTGCTTAAGTCTAACAGAAAGATCCTTACCAGTCTGACCAACATAAAATTTATCACAGTTTCGACAAGGCACTTTATAGATGCAACCAAGAGAATTTTCTGGTGAATTCCTGATTAAGATATTCTTTATAGTATTATTGTTGCTAAAGGCAACATTTACATTAAAGGATTTAAGCAACATGGGAAGCAAAGTGAAATTATTATCAAAAGGGAGAACTAGAAGATTCTTGGTGTCAATGGGAGGTTTGGGCTCAACTCTATAAAATGATTTCTTTGCTAACTTAAGGGATTTATCAATGAAAGATCTAGGGTACTTTAACTTAGATCCAATAGAATATATCTTCTTAAACTCATCATCAATAAACTCTGGACTGCAAATACGTAATGCCAGTCCAGCGTTTATTGATGCAGAAGCTGGTGACTGAGTTTGGTAAAGTGTGTGAAAGAAGTAAGCTGAGAGTAAATGTGAATAAGAGAGTTATTAGGTACAGTAGGGTTGAGGGACAAGTCAAGTGGGAGGTAGGTTTGAATGGAGAAAAACTGGAGGAAGTGAAGTCTTTTAGATATCTGGGAGTGGATTTGGCAGCGGATGGAACCATGGAAGCAGAAGTGAATCATAGGGTGGGGGAGGGGGCGAAATTTCTGGGAGCATTGAAGAATGTGTGGAAGTCGAGAACATTATCTCGGAAAGCAAAAATGGATATGTTTGAAGGAATAGTGGTTCTAACAATGTTATATGGTTGCGAGGCGTGGGCTATGGATAGAGTTGTGCGGAGGAGAGTGGATGTGCTGGAAATGAGATGTTTGAGGACAATATGTGGTGTGAGGTGGTTTGATCAAGTGAGTAATGAAAGGGTAAGAGAGATGTGTGGTAATAAAAAGAGTGTGGTTGAGAGAGCAGAAGAGGGTGTTTTGAAATGGTTTGATCAATTAAACCATGAAGAGATGAGTGAGGAAAGATTGACAAAGAGGATATATGTATCAGAGATAGAGTGAACAAGAAGTGGGAGACCAAACTGGATGTGGAAAGATGAAGTGAAAAAGATTTTGAGCAATTGGGGTCTGAACATTCAGGAGGGTGAAAGGCGTGCAAGGAATAAAGAGCATTGGAACGATATGGTATACCAGGGTCGACGTGCTGTCAATGGATTGAACCAGGGCATGTGAAGCGTCTGGGGTAAACCATGGAAAGGTCTGTGGGGCCTGGATGTGGAAAGGGAGCTGTGGTTTCAGTGCATTATACATGACAGCTAGAGAATGAGTGTGAACGAATGTGGCCTTTGTCGTCTTTTCCTAGTGCTACCACATGCGCATGCGGGGGGAGGGGGTTTTCATTTCATGTGTGTTAGAGTGGCGACAAGAATGAATAAAGGCAGCAAGCATGAATTATGTATGTGTGTATGTATGTATATGTCTGAGTATATATATATATATATATATATATATATATATATATATATATATATATATATATATATATATATATATATATATATTTTTTTTTGCTTTGTCGCTGTCTCCCGCGTTTGCGAGGTAGCACAAGGAAACAGACGAAAGAAATGGCCCAACCCACCCCCATACACATGTATATACATACGTCCACACAGGCAAATATACATACCAACACAGCTTTCCATGGTTTACCCCAGACGCTTCACATGCCTTGATTCAATCCACTGACAGCACGTCAACCCCGGTATACCACATCGATCCAATTCACTCTATTCCTTGCCCTCCTTTCACCCTCCTGCATGTTCAGGCCCCGATCACACAAAATCTTTTTCACTCCATCTTTCCACCTCCAATTTGGTCTCCCTCTTCTCCTCGTTCCCTCCACCTCCGACACATATATCCTCTTGGTCAATCTTTCCTCACTCATTCTCTCCATGTGCCCAAACCAGTTCAAAACACCCTCTTCTGCTCTCTCAACCACGCTCTTTTTATTTCCACACATCTCTCTTACCCTTACGTTACTTACTCGATCAAACCACCTCACACCACACATTGTCCTCAAACATCTCATCTCCAGCACATCCATCCTCCTGCGCACAACTCTATCCATAGCCCACGCCTCGCAACCATACAACATTGTTGGAACCACTATTCCTTCAAACATACCCATTTTTGCTTTCCGAGATAATGTTCTCGACTTCCACACATTCTTCAAGGCTCCCAGAATTTTCGCCCCCTTCCCCACCCTATGATCCACTTCCGCTTCCATGGTTCCATCCGCTGACAGATCCACTCCCAGATATCTAAAACACTTCACTTCCTCCAGTTTTTCACCATTCAAACTCACCTCCCAATTGACTTGACCCTCAACCCTACTGTACCTAATAACCTTGCTCTTATTCACATTTACTCTTAACTTTCTTCTTCCACACACTTTACCAAACTCCGTCACCAGCTTCTGTAGTTTCTCACATGAATCCGACACCAGCGCTGTATCATCAGCGAACAACAACTGACTCACTTCCCAAGCTCTCTCATCCCCAACAGACTTCATACTTGCCCCTCTTTCCAAGACTCTTGCATTTACCTCCCTAACAACCCCATCCATAAACAAATTAAACAACCATGGAGACATCACACACCCCTGCCACAAACCTACATTCACTGAGAATGTAGATAATGATAATATATACCTGAATGTGGGGTTTACGTGAAAGCACAAAATACACTTGTAAAACATAAACAGAACCTATACAATCTCACCTAGTGATATATAATAGCAGAAATATACTACTATTGTATTAATTGCTTGCTGACCATCATAACAATAGCTTAGCCTGCCAGCTGTTGGGAATTGGCACTGATTTGGCTGTGCATATTCATAAGTGTGACTAAAATACAGCATAACAAGATAAAGCTTAAATGCCTACGAAGTTATATGATTTGTTTCATAGGTTCTGTTAATCTTTTACAAGTGTATTACTACTTTTACATCAGTTAAAGGTAATATTCATGAAAAGGATCACATTATAAAACCATCACACATTATAACTGTTACATACTGACAACAGATGGAGTTCTTATACTGTAAGCTTCTTGCACAGAGGAGGATTTTAGAGATAGCAACTCCTGTAATACAGATTCAATATAAAGTAAATCTTGGCCCCTACATGAGGTGAAGTTCTCATAGGTTCTGCTAATTGTTGGTTTTGGGTAAGTTCATAAGTCTATTAGATTAAAGGGACTTAATTACTGCATCATTTAAACTGCCAGCTGCTGATGTTCAGTATATTTACTCCACAATTTCCCTCTACTTCGAAGCCCTGTTCATTTTACAAACAGTTGAAAATGATGGAAGTAAAGTTGCTACTCTTAAAATTCCAGTCTATATCAACTCAACACACTGATAGAAATTTACTGGTACCAACTTAGGAAAATTCTATCATCTACAAAACGTGCGTCTGTCTTATTGGTATCTGACAGGACCTTATAAATTCAGAATTACCCTTAAGTCTTTATAATAAACACGGTGTACTCAATCATATGACAATGATTCAACTTACATTCTGAATTGTTTGCAAACAGGGAAACAGGCCTTCAATAGAAAAATAATCCCAAAATATTTGCTATTTTTTGGTACTCTTCTACCATTCACATGTGTCATACCAACAATCTTTACTATCCAAGCTTAAAGCAGAAAGTTCCTTCACTTATGCAAGACGAACATATGTTTCACAGACGAGCATATGTTTCACAAACTTAACAGATGGAGCGCTGCATTTTCAAAGCTCTCAACGTTTAATATTGTTTTTATGCTGGCGAACAACTAATGCTCTCTGTGAAGGTAGCGAACCAAGACTTAAACATACGAGCGCCTACAATTACTAACAAATACACAACTGATACTTGGGGGTTATCGCTTCACGTAAAACTCCATCCATTACAAAGGTCTCAAGTGCCTATGCGGAAATATGTTATTATAAAGACAACACATTCGAGCAGCGAGTCTTCACTGAAGCAGATATATCTATAGAATATTTCAAAAAATGTCACATAAAAGTTGTGAGTAAAATCAATGTTTGAGGACATGCCTTGGCTAATGTAAAACAATATAGACTAGACTAGAAAACTTTAAGAGCGGCGAATCTTCAGATGATCCATTATAAAAATAATTCCCATAACGAATGTGACAGCAAAGAATACGTTTAGCGCCCTCCAGCACCTCAAGACTTTTTTTTTCTTTTTGGTATCATAAACGACAAGGCACTGGAAAGCATGCTCAAAGTAATCTCTGGTGAACGAAAAAAGTAAAAGAAATTAGTAATTAATCAGGACTCCGCAGATCTTTGTATATCGGATTCTTAAATGAAGAAAGGATATATGAAGAGGGTGAGACAAGAGAAGGAAGAGAATTCCACAGCTCAGCTGTTCGAGGGAAGGAGGTATGATAAAATCCAATCCTCGAGTGCCCGGATTCCACAAAGAATCTGTGGGAAGCAACAACCAAGAGCGCACCATGGGTCCAAACCTCTGGGTGTGGGGACACATTCAGACAACCCACTAGAATAGCGGCCGTGACGATACCTATAAAACTGAGAAAGAGCAACAGCACGGCGTACGGAAAGGGAAGGTTGAGGAGAGGTGATGTTAGGAGAATTAATGAGATGGAAGGCTTTTGATTCCATTCTAGTCGACGAAGAGGTGGAGGACAAGCCACACAAGATGTGTACGTAGTATTCTATACTTGGGCGAACATAACCCCTTTAGGTAAGAAATAATTGCTCACTAGAAAGAAAATTACGGCCCATATATAACATTGCCAACTTCTGGGAAGCAGACTTTGTGATGATTATGTGAGGTTTCCAGGACAGAGTGGAGGATATGGTTATGCCAAACATGTTAATGTTATTACAGGGTTGAAAAGTGTTTTGAAATTGAACAGAGGGAACCAAATGATTCTGAGAGAGATATAAGGGGAAACTGCGTTTTAACACTATCAAAATTTACTGGGTTAATTCTTACCTACTCCAGAATGCTACAACAGACCAATCTTCAACCAGAGCGACTCACCCTTCCCTCTGCCTCTTCGCGCACACACTTTTGAATCTCGACAGAAATTTCTTATTGCTTCTAATACCCTTCCTCCCACACCATTTATTCTTAAGACCTTCCACAAAGCATCTCTATCAATCCCATCATATGCTTTCTTCAGGTTCAAAAATGCCACAAATAATTTCATCTGTCTCTTTAAGTATTTTTCATACACAGTCTTTAAACTAAACACCTGATCAATAAATCCTCTGCCACTCATAAAACACCATTATGTCCCCAGTCGAATGCTCTGTTCATGCCATCACCCTCTCACTCACCAATCTCAAATCCCACCCTTCAGTCACACTCAGCAAATCTATACATATGTAATTTGAACACTCACCTTTCCCTCATTTCCGTTGACACGATACATGCATTTCATCAATCCTCAGGCAACTTACCATGATCTTTAAGTACACTGAAAATCCTAGCTAACCAATCAGCAATAGTCACCCACTTTCGTAAGAAATTCAACTGTAATACCATCCATTCCGGCCGCCTTGCCGCATTTTATCGTTTGCAAGGCTTTTATTAGATCTTCTTTCGTCACAAAACCACTTTCCACGACTCACTTCGCATACCACCCTGACCCAAACACCATACATCTACCACTCTGTCATCAAACACATTCAACAATACTTCTGAATACTCGCTCTATCTCTTCCTCACCTCATCAAGTACTTGCTACCTCTCTCCCATTTTCCCCTTACACTGATGTCTCCACTTGTACTTTAGATTTTCTCCCACTGCTATCATTCTTCCCAAATAGCTTCTCATTCTTCCTGAAGTTTGCTGATAATCCCTCATCCCAACTCTCATGTGCCCTGTTTTCAACTCCTGCACCTTACTCTTGACCTCCTGCCGTTTTCTCTTGTATGTACATCTGACAATTATTTACACTCCTTCCTAATAAGTACCGCCCAAACTCCTCTTTTTTTTCTCTTTCAATAGGAACTTTACATCGTCATCCCACCACTCACTACCCTCTTACCAACCAATGTTCGTTCAGACAGATACAAGAATAGTCATATACCTACTGTTATGAACATCATAACAGTCCATGAACAACTGCATAGTTAAGAAAGCAAATAACTTAGTTTCCCATTGTTATACATATGCACATTACAGTATTACTGTAACGCAACCAACGAGAAAATATTCATCACTTAATGTTTACCATTATATACATCACTTTATGTTCACCTATCAACAACAAATGTATACTGTATAAACCACAGAATTTGTTCTGTAAAACATTCTGTATTGTGTAGATACACCTCACTCATGCGCTTATCCATAACGAAGAAAAATCCAACTCCACCTTGATCTTAAACTCTTTTGTAATTGATATTATCATTATGACCCTCAAGTTCTGTAATTTCTCAACCATATATTTTCCCTTCTGCCAAATGGTAGCCTGTATTCAGTGTGCCGTTCGTTACTTATTTGTCTATCTTTTACCCTTCCTCACCCGCCCACCTACCACCTTCCACATGCTACAGCTTCTCTCGCACATACCAGCACGACTTCCTAAGATATCTTTCATTACTTGCCCGTTCCCCTAGCTTCATTTAATGTCTCCATTTCCCATTTCTCGCTCAATCTCTCTTTCTCTCTTGTCCCATGATTCCGGCTTCAGCAGTAATGCTACAATTTCCTTCGCTTTTGCCCTCACACGAACCCCTATAATTACCCCTACGACATTCTTAAACCATTCTTTCCCCTTCACATTTTAGTTTTGTTTTACTCAGAGCTAGAACATCCGGATTCCTTGCCTTTGTTTTTACTCATATCCACTTTGTAGTTTGTACACTTCTTACTCAGCTCACCAGGATAAAGTAAACCAGTCCTTGTCCACCATAATGTTGCTTGGTGCGCAGAGCATTTGCAGTCCAGAATTTCTTGATGATAAAATTAGTAAATTTTATGAAATTGCATCGCCCTTGAAATATCCAAAGACCTTCATTGACAATTCTTTGTATAATGCTAAAAAAGAGAGATTTTTCAACTCAAAATCCAAGGAACCTGATAACAATAACAGATTTCTATCATGACGAAAGAAATCTCCGAAGGATTAATAACAAATCACCTTGTTATACCAAAAAGAGCTGTAGAGGGCATAGTTTCTTTGGGCAAAAATGGCATTTTGCTCATGAGTACCGGGCAAGGACGGGCCTACTGGGGGAATTGCCCCACTACTACCACTACCAATTATGTTATGCCCTGTGACCCGACCCCTGCCGGTGGATTATTCATGTGAGAAACTGCAGAAGCTGGTGACTGAGTTTGGTAAAGTGTGTGAAAGAAGAAAGTTAAGAGTAAATGTGAATAAGAGCAAGGTTATTAGGTACAGTAGAGTTGAGGGTCAAGTGAACTGGGAGGTAAATTTGAATGGAGAAAAACTGGAGGAAGTAAAGTGTTTTAGATATCTGGGAGTGGATCTGGCAGCGGATGGAACCATGGAAGCGGAAGTGAATCATAGCGTGGTTGAGAGAGCAGAAGAGGGTGTTTTGAAATGGTTTGGGCACATGGAGAGAATGAGTGAGGAAAGATTGACCAAGAGGATATATGTGTCGGAGGTGGAGGGGACGAGGAGAAGTGGGAGACCAAATTGGAGGTGGAAAGATGGAGTGAAAAAGATTTTGAGTGATCGGGGCCTGAACATGCAGGAGGGTGAAAGGCGGGCAAGGAATAGAGTGAATTGGATCGATATGGTATACCGGGGTTGACGTGCTGTCAGTGGATTGAATCAGGGCATGTGAAGCGTCTGGGGTAAACCATGGAAAGTTGTGTGGGGCCTGGATGTGGAAAGGGAGCTGTGGTTTCGGTCATTATTGCATGACAGCTAGAGACTAAGTGTGAACGAATGGGGCCTTTGTTGTCTTTTCCTAGCGCTACCTCGCACACATGAGGGGGGAGGGGGATGGTATTCCATGTGTGGCGAGATGGCGATGGGAATGAATAAAGGCAGACAGTGTGAATTGTGTGCATGGGTATATATGTATGTGTCTGCGTGTGTATATATATGTGTACATTGAGATGTATAGGTATGTATATTTGCGTGTGTGGACGTGTATGTATATACATGTGTATGGGGGTGGGTTGGGCCATTTCTTTCGTCTGTTTCCTTGCGCTTGGGGATAGGGGATTAAGAATACTTCCCACGTATTCCCTGCGTGTCTTAGAAGTCGACTAAAAGGGGAGGGAGCGGGGGGCTGGAAATCCTCCCCTCTCGTTTTTTTTTTTTTTGTTAATTTTCCAAAAGAAGGAACAGAGGGGGCCAGGTGAGGCTATTCCAAAAAAGGCCCAGTCCTCTGTTCTTAACGCTGCCTTGCTAACGCGGGAAATGGCGAATAGTTTAAAAGAAAGAAAGAATATATATATATATATTATTTATTATACTTTGTCGCTGTCTCCCGCGTTTGCGAGGTAGCGCAAGGAAACAGACGAAAGAAATGGCCCACCCCCCCCCCATACACATGTATATACATACGTCCACACACGCAAATATACATACCTACACAGCTTTCCATGGTTTACCCCAGACGCTTCACATGCCTTGCTACAATCCACTGACAGCACGTCAACCCCGGTATACCACATCGCTCCAATTCACTCTATTCCTTGCCCTCCTTTCACCCTCCTGCATGTTCAGGCCCCGATCACACAAAATCTTTTTCACTCCATCTTTCCACCTCCAATTTGGTCTCCCTCTTCTCCTTGTTCCCTCCACCTCCGACACATATATCCTCTTGGTCAATCTTTCCTCACTCATCCTCTCCATGTGCCCAAACCACTTCAAAACACCCTCTTCTGCTCTCTCAACCACGCTCTTTTAATTTCCACACATCTCTCTTACCCTTACGTTACTCACTCGATCAAACCACCTCACACCACACATTGTCCTCAAACATCTCATTTCCAGCACATCCATCCTCCTGCGCACAACTCTATCCATAGCCCACGCCTCGCAACCATACAACATTGACCACTATTCCTTCAAACATACCCATTTTTGCTTTCCGAGATAATGTTCTCGACTTCCACACATTCTTCAAGGCCCCCAGGATTTTCGCCCCCTCCCCCACCCTATGATCCACTTCCGCTTCCATGGTTCCATCCGCTGCCAGATCCACTCCCAGATATCTAAAACACTTCACTTCCTCCAGTTTTTCTCCATTCAAACTTACCTCCCAATTGACTTGACCCTCAACCCTACTGTACCTAATAACCTTGCTCTTATTCACATTTACTCTTAACTTTCTTCTTCCACACACTTTTCCAAACTCAGTCACCAGCTTCTGCAGTTTCTCACATGAATCAGCCACCAGCGCTGTATCATCAGCGAACAACAACTGACTCACTTCCCAAGCTCTCTCATCCCCAACAGACTTCATACTTGCCCCTCTTTCCAAAACTCTTGCATTTACCTCCCTAACAACCCCATCCATAAACAAATTAAACAACCATGGAGACATCACACACCCCTGCCGCAAACCTACATTCACTGAAAACCAATCACTTTCCTCTCTTCCTACACGTACACATGCCTTACATCCTCGATAAAAACTTTTCACTGCTTCTAACAACTTTCCTCCCACACCATATATTCTTAATACCTTCCACAGAGCATCTCTATCAACTCTATCATATGCATCTCCAGATCAATAAATGCTACATACAAATCCATTTGCTTTTCTAAGTATTTCTCACATACATTCTTCAAAGCAAACACCTGATCCACACATCCTCTACCACTTCTGAAACCACACTGCTCTTCCCCAATCTGATGCTCTGTACATGCCTTCACCCTCTCAATCAATACTCTCCCATATAATTTGCAGGGAAAAAATGCAATTGAGTGGGAGATGTATAAAAGAAAGAGACAGGAGGTCAAGAGAAAGGTGCAAGAGGTGAAAAAAAGGGCAAATGAGAGTTGGGGTGAGAGAGTATCATTAAATTTTAGGGAGAATAAAAAGATGTTTTGGAAGGAGGTAAATAAAGTGCGTAAGACAAGGGAGCAAATGGGAACTTCAGTGAAGGGCGCAAATGGGGAGGTGATAACAAGTAGTGGTGATGTGAGAAGGAGATGGAGTGAGTATTTTGAAGGTTTGTTGAATGTGTTTGATGATAGAGTGGCAGATATAGGGTGTTTTGGTCGAGGTGGTGTGCAAAGTGAGAGGGTTAGGGAAAATGATTTGGTAAACAGAGAAGAGGTAGTGAAAGCTTTGCGGAAGATGAAAGCCGGCAAGGCAGCAGGTTTGGATGGTATTGCAGTGGAATTTATTAAAAAAGGGGGTGACTGTATTGTTGACTGGTTGGTAAGGTTATTTAATGTATGTATGACTCATGGTGAGGTGCCTGAGGATTGGCGGAATGCGTGCATAGTGCCATTGTACAAAGGCAAAGGGGATAAGAGTGAGTGCTCAAATTACAGAGGTATAAGTTTGTTGAGTATATATATATATATATATATATATATATATATATATATATATATATATATATATATATATATATATATATATATATATATATATATCTTTCTTCTTTCTTTCTTTTAAACTATTCGCCATTTCCCGCATTAGCGAGGTAGCGTTAAGAACAGATGACTGGGCCTTTGAGGGACTACCCTCACCTGGCCCAATTCTCTGTTCCTTCTTTTGGAAAATTAAAAAAAAAACGAGAAGGGAGGATTTCCAGCCCCCCGCTCCCTCCCCTTTTAGTCGCCTTCTACGACACGCAGGGAATACGTGGGAAGTATTCTTGCTCCCCTATCCCCAGGGATAGTATTGCAGTGGAATTTATTAAAAAAGGGGGTGACTGTATTGTTGACTGGTTGGTAAGGTTATTTAATGTATGTATGACTCATGGTGAGGTGCCTGAGGATTGGCGGAATGCGTGCATAGTGCCATTGTACAAAGGCAAAGGGGATAAGAGTGAGTGCTCAAATTACAGAGGTATAAGTTTGTTGAGTATTCCTGGGAAATTATATGGGAGGGTATTGATTGAGAGGGTGAAGGCATG
>NC_092242.1:29794047-29846547 GCF_036320965.1 Panulirus ornatus
TTACCATAATTGTCTGTATGTTTACACAACGGCTCTGTATATTTACCAAATTGCTCTGCATGTTTATCATTCTGATTTGTATGTATATTTACCATACCGGACTGTGTATCTATCATGTGGCTCTATACGTTTATTATACTGGTGTGATGAGTAACATACTAGTATTTACGATTATCATACAACTCTGTATTTCTAACCTGTTTTTCTGTATATCTAACATACTGCTTTGAATGCTCACCATATTTGCCTGTATGTTTATCACGCTGATTTCTAAGTGTACAGTACCGCTCTCTATGTTTACCACACAGGTCTAGTATGTTAACCTTATGGTTGCATGTTAACCATATTAGTCTTTATTTTTACACATTAGTTAGTATCTTCCTTGCTGGTCTCTGTGTTATCAATACTGCCCACTATTTTTACCATATTCGTGTTTATGTTTATAAAAAGATCTGCATGTTTTCATACTGGTGTTTATGTTTACCATAGTGCTATGTATAATAATCAAACTATGGGTAAGTTCACCATACTGCTCTGTATGTTACTTGTGCTGCTCTGTATCCTTACCATACTGCTCTGTATATTTTCCCTGCTGCTCTGCATCCTTACCATACTGCTCTGTATGCTTACCACACTTGCTTTTATGTTTATAATATAGGTCTCTCTATCAACCATACTGTCTGTATATGTTCGTTTGACATATATCTTGACCGTTTCGGATTAATGACTAAAAATCAAGAGTCTTTAAATCTAGGAACATAAACACTGTGTGTCTATGACTGTACACACACACACACACACACACACACACACACACACACCTACACATATATATATATATATATATGTATATATATAAGTAAGTTTGAATGGAGAAAAACTGGAGGAAGTAAAGTGTTTTAGATATCTGGGAGTGGATCTGGCAGCGGATGGAACCATGGAAGCGGAAGTGGATCATAGGGTGGGGGAGGGGGCGAAAATCCTGGGAGCCTTGAAGAATGTGTGGAAGTCGAGAACATTATCTCGGAAAGCAAAAATGGGTATGTTTGAAGGAATAGTGGTTCCAACAATGTTGTATGGTTGCGAGGCGTGGGCTATGGATAGAGTTGTGCGCAGGAGGATGGATGTGCTGGAAATGAGATGTTTGAGGAAAATGTGTGGTGTGAGGTGGTTTGATCGAGTAAGTAATGTAAGGGTAAGAGAGATGTGTGGGAATAAAAAGAGCGTGGTTGAGAGAGCAGAAGAGGGTGTTTTGAAATGGTTTGGGCACATGGAGAGAATGAGTGAGGAAAGATTGACCAAGAGGATATATGTGTCGGAGGTGGAGGGAACGAGGAGAAGTGGGAGACCAAATTGAAGGTGGAAAGATGGAATGAAAAAGATTTTGTGTGATCGGGGCCTGAACATGCAGGAGGGTGAAAGGAGGGCAAGGAATAGAGTGAATTGGATCGATGTGGTATACCGGGGTTGAAGTGCTATCAGTGGATTGAATCAGGGCATGTGAAGCGTCTGGGGTAAACCATGGAAAGCTGTGTAGGTATGTATATTTGCGTGTGTGGACATATGTATGTACATGTGTATGGGGGTGGTTTGGGCTATTTCTTTCGTCTGTTTCCTTGCGCTACCTCGCAAACGCGGGAGACAGCGACAAAGCAAAAAAAAGAAGAAAAAAAAAAATATATATATATATATATATATATATATATATATATATATATATATATATATATATATATATATATATATATGGTATTGCAGTGGAATTTATTAAAAAAGGGGGTGACTGTATTGTTGACTGGTTGGTAAGGTTATTTAATGTATGTATGACTCATGGTGAGGTGCCTGAGGATTGGCGGAATGCGTGCATAGTGCCATTGTACAAAGGCAAAGGGGATAAGAGTGAGTGCTCAAATTACAGAGGTATAAGTTTGTTGAGTATTCCTGGTAAATTATATGGGAGGGTATTGATTGAGAGGGTGAAGGCATGTACAGAGCATCAGATTGGGGAAGAGCAGTGTGGTTTCAGAAGTGGTAGAGGATGTGTGGATCAGGTGTTTGCTTTGAAGAATGTATGTGAGAAATACTTAGAAAAGCAAATGGATTTGTATGTAGCATTTATGGATCTGGAGAAGGCATATGATAGAGTTGATAGAGATGCTCTGTGGAAGGTATTAAGAATATATGGTGTGGGAGGCAAGTTGTTAGAAGCAGTGAAAAGTTTTTATCGAGGATGTAAGGCATGTGTACGTGTAGGAAGAGAGGAAAGTGATAGGTTCTCAGTGAATGTAGGTTTGCGGCAGGGGTGTGTGATGTCTCCATGGTTGTTTAATTTGTTTATGGATGGGGTTGTTAGGGAGGTAAATGCAAGAGTTTTGGAAAGAGGGGCAAGTATGAAGTCTGTTGGGGATGAGAGAGCTTGGGAAGTGAGTCAGTTGTTGTTCGCTGATGATACAGCGCTGGTGGCTGATTCATGTGAGAAACTGCAGAAGCTGGTGACTGAGTTTGGTAAAGTGTGTGGAAGAAGAAAGTTAAGAGTAAATGTGAATAAGAGCAAGGTTATTAGGTACAGTAGGGTTGAGGGTCAAGTCAATTGGGAGGTGAGTTTGAATGGAGAAAAACTGGAGGAAGTGAAGTGTTTTAGATATCTGGGAGTGGATCTGGCAGCGGATGGAACCATGGAAGCGGAAGTGGATCATAGGGTGGGGGAGGGGGCGAAAATTCTGGGGGCCTTGAAGAATGTGTGGAAGTCGAGAACATTATCTCGGAAAGCAAAAATGGGTATGTTTGAAGGAATAGTGGTTCCAACAATGTTGTATGGTTGCGAGGCGTGGGCTATGGATAGAGTTGTGCGCAGGAGGATGGATGTGCTGGAAATGAGATGTTTGAGGACAATGTGTGGTGTGAGGTGGTTTGATCGAGTGAGTAACGTAAGGGTAAGAGAGATGTGTGGAAATAAAAAGAGCGTGGTTGAAAGAGCAGAAGAGGGTGTTTTGAAGTGGTTTGGGCACATGGAGAGGATGAGTGAGGAAAGATTGACCAAGAGGATATATGTGTCGGAGGTGGAGGGAGCAAGGAGAAGAGGGAGACCAAATTGTAGGTGGAAAGATGGAGTGAAAAAGATTTTGTGTGATTGGGGCCTGAACATGCAGGAGGGTGAAAGGAGGGCAAGGAATAGAGTAAATTGGAGCGATGTGGTATACCGGGGTTGACGTGCTGTCAGTGGATTGAATCAAGGCATGTGAAGCGTCTGGGGTAAACCATGGAAAGCTGTGTAGGTATGTATATTTGCGTGTGTGGACGTATGTATATACATGTGTATGGGGGGGGGGGGGGGGCAGGGCCATTTCTTTCGTCTGTTTCCTTGCGCTACCTCGCAAACGCGGGAGACAGCGACAAAGTATAAAAAGAAAAGAAAAAAAATATATATACATATATATATATATATATATATATATATATATATATATATATATATATATATATATATATATATATATATATATATATATATATACATATATATATATATATATATATATATATATATATATATATATATATATATATATATATATATATATATATATATATATATATATATATATATATATACATATATATATATATATATATATATATATATATATATATATATATATATATATATATATATATATATATATATATATATATATATATGCAAGAGTTTTGGAAAGAGGGGCAAGTATGAAGTCTGTTGGGGATGAGAGAGCTTGGGAAGTGAGTCAGTTGTTGTTCGCTGATGATACAGCGCTGGTGGCTGATTCATGTGAGAAACTGCAGAAGCTGGTGACGGAGTTTGGTAAAGTGTGTGGAAGAAGAAAGTTAAGAGTAAATGTGAATAAGAGCAAGGTTATTAGGTACAGTAGGGTTGAGGGTCAAGTCAATTGGGAGGTGAGTTTGAATGGAGAAAAACTGGAGGAAGTGAAGTGTTTTAGATATCTGGGAGTGGATCTGGCAGCGGATGGAACCATGGAAGCGGAAGTGGAGCATAGGGTAGGGGAGGGGGCGAAAATTCTGGGAGCCTTGAAGAATGTGTGGAAGTCGAGAACATTATCTGGGAAAGCAAAAATGGGTATGTTTGAAGGAATAGTGGTTCCAACAATGTTGTATGGTTGTGATCGGGGCCTGAACATGCAGGAGGGTGAAAGGAGGGCAAGGAATAGAGTGAATTGGATCGATGTGGTATACCGGGGTTGACGTGCTGTCAGTGGATTGAATCAAGGCATGTGAAGCGTCTGGGGTAAACCATGGAAAGCTGTGTAGGTATGTATATTTGCGTGTGTGGGCGTATGTATATACATGTGTATGGGGGGGGGGGGGGGCTGGGCCATTTCTTTCGTCTGTTTCCTTGCGCTACCTCGCAAACGCGGGAGACAGCGACAAAGTATAATAAAACAGAAAAATAAAAAAAAAATATATATATATATATATATATATATATATATATATATATATATATATATATATATATATATATATATATATATATATATATATATATATATATATATATATACGAATAAAGTGCATATGAACGCGCACCTTCATAGAACATACAAACCTCCAACAGCCAGGATCGAACCCGGGACCCCTGTGCAATATATATATATATATATATATATATATATATATATATATATATATATATATATATATATTGCACTTTCGTGTAATAATCACATCAGGGGAGACACAAGAGAGAAATATAAGTCAGTTGATATACATCGAAGTGCACTTGGGAACTTATCGTGTTTCATTTTCCCCGTGGACTCATAGGAATATCTTGATCACGCGCAAAATTGTGATCCTTTCCAATATATATATATATATATATATATATATATATATATATATATATATATATATATATATATATGTATATATACATATATATATATATATATATATATATATATATATATATATATATATATATATATATGTATATATATATATATATATATATATATATATATATATATATATATATATATATATATATATATATTTCATTTATTGGTTTTCCTTTGTCGCTGTCTCCCGCGTTTGCGAGGTAGCGCAAGGAAACGGACGAAAGAAATGGCCCAACCCACCCCCCATACACATGTATATATATACACGTCCACACACGCAAATATACATACCTATACATCTCAATGTACACATATATATAGACACACAGACATATACATATATACACATGTACATAATTCATACTGTCTGCCTTTATTCAGTCCCATCACCACCTCGCTACACATGGAATAGCATCCCCCTCCCCCCTCATGTGTGCGAGGTAGCGCTAGGAAAAGACAACAAAGGCCCCATTCGTTCACACTCAGTTTCTAGCTGTCATGTAATAATGCCCGAAACCACAGCTCCCTTTCCACATCCAGGCCCCACACAACTTTCCATGGTTTACCCCAGACGCTTCAGATGCCCTGGTTCAATCCATTGACAGCACGTCGACCCCGGTATACCACAGCGATCCAATTCACTCTATTCCTTGCCCGCCTTTCAACCTCCTGCATGTTCGGGCCTCGATCACTCAAAATCTTTTTCACTCCATCTCTCCACCTCCAATTTGGTCTCCCACTTCTCCTCGTTCCCTCCACCTCCGACACATATATCCTCTTGGTCAATCTTTCCTCACTCATTTTCTCCATGTCCCCAAACCATTTCAAAACACCCTCTTCTGCTCTCTTAACCACGCTCTTTTTATTTCCACACATCTCTCTTACCCTTACATTACTTACTCGATCAAACCACCTCACACCACATATTGTCCTCAAACATCTCATTTCCAGCACATTCACCCTCCTGCGCACAACTCCATCCATAGCCCAAGCCTCGCAGCCATACAACATTGTTCGAACCACTATTCCTTCAAACATACCCATTTTTGCTTTCTGAGATAATGTTCTCGACTTTCAAACATTCTTCAATGCTCCAAGAATTTTTGTCCCCTCCCCCACCCTATGATTCACTTCCGATTCCATGGTTCCATCCGCTGCCAGATCCACTCCCAGATATCTAAAACACATTACTTCCTCCAGTTTTTCTCCATTCAAACTTACCTCCCAATTGACTTGACCCTCAACCCTACTGTACCTAATAACCTTGCTCTTATTCACATGCAGTCTTAACCTTCTTCTTTCACATAGCTTCTGCAGTTTCTCACATGAATCAGCCACCAGTGCTGTATCATCAGCGAACAACAACTGACTCACTTCCCAAGCTCTCTCATCCACAACAGACTGCATACTTGCCCCTCTTTCCAAAACTCTTGCATTCACCTCCCTAACAACTCCATCCATAAACAAATTAAACAACAATGGAGACATCACACACCACTACCACAAACCTACATTCACTGAGAACCAATCACTTTCCTCTCTTTCTACACGTACACATGCCTTACATCCTCGATAAAAACTTTTCATTGCTTCAAACTACTTGCCTCCCAAACAATATATTCTTAATACCTTCCACAGAGCATCTCTATCAACCCTATCATATGCCTTCTCCAGATCCATAAATGCTACATACAAATCCATTTGCTTTTCTAAGTATTTCTCACATACATTCTTCAAAGCAAACACCTGATCCACACATCCTCTACCACTTTTGAAACCACACTGCTCTTCCCCAATCTGATGCTCTGTACATGCCTTCACCCTCTCAATTAATACCTTCCCATATAATTTCCCAGGAATACTCAACAAACTTATACCTCTGTAATTTGACACTCACTCTTATCCCCTTTGCCTTCGTACAATGGCGCTATGCACGCATTCCGCCAATCCTCAGGCACCTCACCATGAGTCATACATACATTAAATAACCTTACCAACCAGTCAACAATACAGTCACCCCCCTTTTTTAATAAATTCCACTGCAATACCATCTAAACCTGCTGCCTTGCCGGCTTTCATCTTCCGCAAAGCTTTTACTACCTCTTCTCTGTTTACCCAACCATTTTTTCCTAACCCTCTCACTTTGCACACCACCTCGACCAAAACACCTTATATCTGCCACTCTATCATCAAACACATTCAACAAACCTTCAAAATACTCACTCCATCTCCTCACATCACCACTACTTGTTATCATCTCCCCATTTGCCCCCTTCACTGAAGTTCCCATTTGCTCCCTTGTCTTACGTACTTTATTTACCTCCTTCCAAAACATCTTTTTATTCTCCGTAAAATTAAATGATACTCTCTCACCCCAACTCTCATTTGCCCTCTTTTTCACATCTTACACCTTTCTCTTGACCTCTTGCCTCTTTCTTTTATACATCCCCCACTCATTTGCATTTTTCCCTGCAAAAATCGTCCAAATGCCTCTCTCTTCTCTTTCACTAATAATCTTACTTCTTCATCCCACCACTCACTACCCTTTCTAATCAACCCACCTCCCACGCTGCTCATGCCACAAGCAACTTTTGCGCAAGCCATCACTGCTTCTCTAAATATATCCCATTCCTCCCCCACTCCCCTTACCTCCTTTGTTCTCACCTTTTTCCATTCTGTACTCAGTCTCTCCTGGTACTTCCTCATACAAGTCTCCTTCCCAAGCTCATTTACTCTCATCACTCTCTACACTCCAATATCCTCTCTTCTTTTCTGAAAACCCCTACAAATCTTCACCTTCGCCTCCACAAGATAATGATCAGACATCCCTCCAGTTGCACCTCTCAGCACATTAACATCCAAAAGTCTCTCTTTCGCGCGCCTATCAATTAAAACGTAATCCAATAACGCTCTCTGGCCATGTCTCCTACTTACGTACGTATACTTATGTATATCTCGCTTTTTAAACCAGGTATTCCCAATCACCAGTCCTTTTTCAGTACATAAATCTACAAGCTCTTCACCATTTCCATTTACAACACTGAACACCCCATGTATACCAATTATTACCTGAACTGCCACATTACTCAGCTTTGCATTCAAATTACCCATTACTATAAGCCGGGCTTGTGCATCAAAACGACTAATCTTTTTTCTCATGCCCAGGTGCATAGGCACCAATAATCACCCATCTCTCTCCATCAACTTTCAGTTTTACCCATATCAATCTAGAATTCACTTTCTTACACTCTATCACATACTCCCACAACTCCTGTTTCAGGAGCAGTGCTACTACTTCCCTTGCTGTTGTCCTCTCACTAACCCCTGACTTTACTCCCAAGACATTCCCAAACTACTTATATATATATATATATATATATATATATATAAATATATATATATATATATATATATATATATATATATATATATATATATATATATATATATATATATATATATATATATATATATATATATATATATGAGAGATGCAACTGGAGGGATGTCTGATCATTATCTTGTGGAGGCGAAGGTGAAGATTTGTAGAGGTTTTTCAGAAAAGAAAAGAGAATTTACAGAATTGAAAAAGGTGAGAAGAAAGGACGCAAGGGGAGTGGAGGAGGAATGGGATGTATTTAGGGAAGCAATGATGGCTTGTGCAAAAGATGCTTGTGGCATGAGAAGCGTGGGAGGTGCGCAGATTAGAAAGGGTAGTGAGTGGTGGGATGAAGAAGAAACATTATTAGTGAAAGAGAAGAGAGAGGCATTTGGACGATTCTTGCAGGGAAATAATGCAAATGACTGGGAGATGTATAAAAGAAAGAGGCAGGAGGACAGGAGAAAATGCAAGAGGCGAAAAAGAGGGTAAATGAGAGTTCGGGTGAGAGAGTATTATCAAATTTTAGGGAGCAGAAAAAGATGTTTTGGAAGGAGGTAAATAAAGTGCGTAAGACTAGGGAACAAATGGGAATATTGGTGAAGGGGGCAAATGGGGAGGTGATAACAAGTAGTGGTGATGTGAGAAGGAGATGGAGTGAGTATTTTAAGGGTTTGTTGAATGTGTTTGACGATCGAGTGGCAGATATAGGGTGTTTATGTTGGGGTTGTGTGCAAAGTGAGAGGGTTAGGGATAATGATTTGGTAAACAGAGAAGAGGTAGTAAAAGCTTTGCGGAAGATGAAAGCTGACAAGGCAGCGGGTTTGGATGGTATTGCAGTAGAATTTGTTAAAAAAGGGGGTGACTGTATTGTTGACTGGTTGGTGAGGTTATCTAATATATTTATGACTCATGGTGAAGTGCCTGAGGACTGGCGGAATGTTTGCATAGTGCCATTGCACAAAGGCAAAAGGGACAAGAGTGAGTATTCAAATTACAGAGGTATACGTTTGTTGAGTATTCCTGGGAAATTATATGGGAGGGTATTGATTGGGAGGGTGAATGCTTGTACAGAGCATCAGATTGGGGAAGAGCAGTGTGGTTTCAGAAGTGGTAGAGGATGTGTGGATCAGGTGTTTGCTTTTAAAAATATATGTGAGAAATACTTAGAAAAGCGAATGGATTTGTATGTAGCATTTATGGATGTGGAGAAACCATGTGATAGAGGTGATAGAGATGCTCTGTGGAAGGTATTAAGAACATATGGTGTGGGAGGTAAGTTGTTAGAAGCAGTGAAAAGTTTCTATCGAGGATGTAAGGCATATGTACGTGTAGGAAGAGAGGAAAGTGATTGGTTCTCAGTGAATATCTGTTTGCAGCAGGGGTGCGTGATACCTCCATGGTTGTTAAATTTGTTTATGGATGGGGTTGTTAGGGAGGTGAATGCAAGAGTTCTGGAAAGAGGGGCAAGTATGCAGTCTGTTGTGTATGAGAGAGCTTGGGAAGTGAGTCAGTTGTTGATCGCTGATGATACAACACTGGTGGCTGATTCGTCTGAGAAACTGCAGAATCTGGTGACTGAGTTTGGTAAACTGTGAAAGAAGAAAGCTGAGAGTAAATGTGAATAAGAGCAAGGTTATTAGGTACAGTAGCGTTGAGGGACAAGTCAATTGTGAGGTAAGTTTGAATGGAGAAAAACTGGAGGAAGTGAGGTGTTTTAGATATCTGTGAGTGGATTTGGCAGCGGATGGCACCATGGAAGCTGAAGTGAATTATAGGATGGGGGAGGGGGCGAAAGTTCTGGGAGCGTTGAAAAATGTGTCGAAGTCGAGAACGTTACCTTGGAAAGCAAAAATGGGCATGTTTGAAGGAATAGTGGTTCCAACAATGTTATATGGTTGCGAGGCGTGGGCTATGGATAGAGTTGTGTGGAGAAGGGTGGATGTGATGGAAATATGATGTATGAGGACAATATGTGGTGTGAGGTGGTTTGATCGAGTAAGTAATGTAAGGGTAAGAGAGATGTGTGGAAATAAAAAGAGCGTGGTTGAGAGAGCAGAAGAGGGTGTTTTGAAATGGTTTGGGCACATGGAGAGAATGAGTGAGGAAAGATTGACCAAGAGGATATATGTGTCGGAGGTGGAGGGAACGAGGAGAAGTGGGAGACCAAATTGAAGGTGGAAAGATGGAGTGAAAAAGATTTTGTATGATCGGGGCCTGAACATGCAGGAGGGTTAAAGGAGGGCAAGGAATAGAGTGAATTGGATCGATGTGGTATACCGGGGTTGACGTGCTGTCAGTGGATTGAATCAGGGCAAATGAAGCGTCTGGGGTAAACTATGGAAAGTTGTGTGGGGCCTGGATGTGGAAAGGGAGCTGTGGTTTCGGGCATTATTGCGTAGCAGCTAGAGACTGAGTGTGAACGAATGGGGCCATTGTTGTCTTTTCCTAGTGCTACCTCGCACACATGAGGGGGGAGGGGGATGGTATTCCATGTGTGGCGAGGTGGCGATGGGAGTGAATTGGGGCAGACAGTGTGAATTGTGTGCATGGGTATATATTTATGTGTCTGTGTATGTATATATATGTGTGTACATTGAGATGTATAGGTATGTTTTTCTGTGCGTGTGTGGACGTGTGTGTGTGTATACATTCTGTATGGGGGTGGGTTGGGCCATTTCTTTCGTCTGTTTCCTTGCGCTACCTCGCAAACGCGGAGACAGCGACATATATATATATATATATATATATATATATATATATATATATATATATATATATATATATATATATATATATATATATATGTATATATATTTATTTATTTACTTATTTATTTATTTTGCTTTGTCGCTGTCTCCCGCGTTTGTGAGGTAGCGCAAGGAAACAGACGAAAGAAATGGCCCAACCCACCCCCATACACATGTATATACATACACGTCCACACACGCAAATATACATACCTATACATCTCAATGTAGACATATATATACACACACAGACACATACATATATACCCATGCACACAATTCACACTGTCTTCCTTTATTCATTCCCATCGCCACCTCGCCACATATGGAATACCATCCCCCTCCCCCCTCATGTGTGCGAGGTATCGCTAGGAAAAGACAACAAAGGCCCCATTCGTTCACACTCAGTCTCTAGCTGTCATGCAATAATGGCCGAAACCACAGCTCCCTCTCCACATCGAGGCCCCACAGAACTTTCCATGGTTTACCCCAGACGCTTCACATGCCCTGATTCAATCCACTGACAGCACGTCAACCCCGGTATACCACATCGATCCAATTCACTCTATTCCTTGCCCGCCTTTCACCCTCCTGCATGTTCAGGCCCCTATCACTCAAAATCTTTTTCACTACATCTTTCCACCTCAAATTTGGTCTCCCATTTCTCCTCGTTCCCTCCACCTCCGACACATATATCCTCTTGGTCAATCTTTCCTCACTCATTCTCTCCATGTGCCCAAACCATTTCAAATATATATATATATATATATATATATATATATATATATATATATATATATATATATATATATATATATATATATATATATATATATATATATATGAAAATATAAGAAATAATTTAGAAAACAAACTTCTAGCTGGAAATGAAATGAAAAATGAATGTCACATAATGGTTCAACCTCTGGCTATGGAAAAGGGAAATGTATAATTTATTTACACAAACGTCAATAGTAGTTTTCATCAATTGAACCACTGTATCATACTGCCTGGTCCACTTCTTCTCTTATCATGAAACTGGAATATTGGCTTATGATGTTTCTCAATTGTCTTCACTACACAAAGTACAACCATATCTTTGGATACATGAGGGTAGATAGTTGGTCATCCGCCATAATAAAGTCTTGGCAGACCAAAAGTTTATCTGGACCTCAAGTTTTCCAGTACATTCATGAAAAAACACCTTTTTGCTTTCCATCTCTATCACGTTGGGTCTGCTGCCGCCACGGATCATCGAAGAAGTGCAGGGTGGACAGACTTTCTGTTTAAATGTGTAGCTGTTTTCTGCAGTTCGTCTAATGTTGACTTCATCTCATTAACTCTTTGCTCTCCTGTGTAGTCTGGGTCTTCTGGGTACAAATCATCACCAGTGTGTGTGTGTGTGTGTGTGTGTGTGTGTGCGCGCGTTGCATGACTCTCAATAAGTCCGTCCAGTTGACTGAAGGATCCCATTGTTGATATACATAAAGTCGTCGTCTCCCTCCTCCTCCTCCTCCTCCTCCTGCAGTGGGATCATTACCCAACCTGGAGATACGGTGCGGGTATATTTCCAGCTCGACGACAGGTTCTTTTCCCAGGCCGGTAACTGGGTTTTTCTCTCTACGTCAGATTCTTTCTGTTGTATTATTTAGGTCACTAGTTATCCACTTTATCTATTAATATCACGTGCACTATTCATTTTATTTGTGAAAATCACTTCCATTATTCACTTTGTGGAAATCACTTGTACCCTTTTAGTCGCCTTCTACGACACGCAGGGAATACGTGGGAAGTATTCTTTCTCCCCTATCCCCAGGGATATATATATATATATATATATATATATATATATATATATATATATATATATATATATATATATATATATATATATATATATGTATATATATATATATATATATATATATATATATATATATATATATATATATATATATATATATATATATATATATATATATATATATATATATATATATGAACCATTATGTGACATTCATTTTTTTTTTTCATTCATTTCAAGCTAGAAGTTTCAGTTTTCTAAATTGTTTCTTACATTTTTCATATGTATATATATGTATGTGTGTGTGTGTGTGTATATGTGCGTATGTATGTGTATGTGTGTGTATGTGTATATGTATATGTATATGTATATTATCCCTGGGGATAGGGGTGAAAGAATACTTCCCACGTATTCCTCGCGTGTCGTAGAAAGCGACTAGAGGGGACGGGAGCGGGGGGCCAGAAATCCTCCCCTCCTTGTATTAACTTTCTAAAATGGGAAACAGAAGGAGTCACGCGGGGAGTGCTCATCCTCCTCGAAGGCTCAGAGTGGGGTGCCTAAATGTGTGTGGATGTAACCAAGATGTGAAAAAAGGAGAGATAGGTAGTATGTTTGAGGAAAGGAACCTGGATGTTTTGGCTCTGAGTGAAACGAAGCTCAAGGGTAAAGGGGAAGAGTGGTTTGGGAATGTTTGGGGAGTAAAGTCAGGGGTTAGTGAGAGGACAAGAGCAAGGGAAGGAGTAGCAATACTCCTGAAACAGGAGTTGTGGGAGTATGTGATAGAATGTAAGAAAGTAAATTCTCGATTAATATGGGTAAAACTGAAAGTTGATGGAGAGAGGTGGGTGATTATTGGTGCATATGCACCTGGGCATGAGAAGAAAGATCATGAGAGGCAAGTGTTTTGGGAGCAGCTGAATGAGTGTGTTAGTGGTTTTGATGCACGAGACCGGGTTATAGTGATGGGTGATTTGAATGCAAAGGTGAGTAATGTGGCAGTTGAGGGAATAATTGGTATACATGGGGTGTTGAGTGTTGTAAATGGTAATGGTGAAGAGCTTGTAGATTTATGTGCTGAAAAAGGACATTCCTTGGGAATACCTGGTTTAAAAAGCGAGATATACATAAGTATACTTATGTAAGTAGGAGAGATGGCCAGAGAGCGTTATTGGATTACGTGTTAATTGACAGGCGTGCGAAAGAGAGACTTTTGGATGTTAATGTGCTGAGAGGTGCAACTGGAGGGATGTCTGATCATTATCTTGTGGAGGCTAAGGTGAAGATTTGTATGGGTTTTCAGAAAAGAAGAGTGAATGTTGGGGTGAAGAGGGTGGTGAGAGTAAGTGATCTTGGGAAGGAGACCTGTGTGAGGAAGTACCAGGAGAGACTGAGTACAGAATGGAAAAAGGTGAGAACAATGGAAGTAAGGGGAGTGGGGGAGGAATGGGATGTATTTAGGGAATCAGTAATGGATTGCGCAAAAGATGCTTGTGGCATGAGAAGAGTGGGAGGTGGGTGGGTTGATTAGAAAGGGTAGTGAGTGGTGGGATGAAGAAGTAAGAGTATTAGTGAAAGAGAAGAGAGAGGCATTTGGACGATTTTTGTAGGGAAAAAATGCAATTGAGTGGGAGATGTATAAAAGAAAGAGACAGGAGGTCAAGAGAAAGGTGCAAGAGGTGAAAAAAAGGGCAAATGAGAGTTGGGGTGAGAGAGTATCATTAAATTTTAGGGAGAATAAAAAGATGTTCTGGAAGGAGGTAAATAAAGTGCGTAAGACAAGGGAGCAAATGGGAACTTCAGTGAAGGGCGCAAATGGGGAGGTGATAACAAGTAGTGGTGATGTGAGAAGGAGATGGAGTGAGTATTTTGAAGGTTTGTTGAATGTGTTTGATGATAGAGTGGCAGATATAGGGTGTTTTGGTCGAGGTGGTGTGCAAAGTGAGAGGGTTAGGGAAAATGATTTGGTAAACAGAGAAGAGGTAGTGAAAGCTTTGCGGAAGATGAAAGCCGGCAAGGCAGCAGGTTTGGATGGTATTGCAGTGGAATTTATTAAAAAAGGGGGTGACTGTATTGTTGACTGGTTGGTAAGGTTATTTAATGTATGTATGACTCATGGTGAGGTGCCTGAGGATTGGCGGAATGCGTGCATAGTGCCATTGTACAAAGGCAAAGGGGATAAGAGTGAGTGCTCAAATTACAGAGGTATAAGTTTGTTGAGTATTCCTGGGAAATTATATGGGAGGGTATTGATTGAGAGGGTGAAGGCATGTACAGAGCATCAGATCGGGGAAGAGCAGTGTGGTTTCAGAAGTGGTAGAGGATGTGTGGATCAGGTGTTTGCTTTGAAGAATGTATGTGAGAAATACTTAGAAAAGCAAATGGATTTGTATGTAGCATTTATGGATCTGGAGAAGGCATATGATAGAGTTGATAGAGATGCTCTGTGGAAGGTATTAAGAATATATGGTGTGGGAGGAAAGTTGTTAGAAGCAGTGAAAAGTTTTTATCGAGGATGTAAGGCATGTGTACGTGTAGGAAGAGAGGAAAGTGATTGGTTCTCAGTGAATGTAGGTTTGCGGCAGGGGTGTGTGATGTCTCCATGGTTGTTTAATTTGTTTATGGATGGGTTTGTTAGGGAGGTGAATGCAAGAGTTTTGGAAAGAGGGGCAAGTATGAAGTCTGTTGGGGATGAGAGAGCTTGGGAAGTGAGTCAGTTGTTGTTCGCTGATGATACAGCGCTGGTGGCTGATTCATGTGAGAAACTGCAGAAGCTGGTGACTGAGTTTGGTAAAGTGTGTGAAAGAAGAAAGTCAAGAGTAAATGTGAATAAGAGCAAGGTTATTAGGTACAGTAGGGTTGAGGGTCAAGTCAATTGGGAGGTGAGTTTGAATGGAGAAAAACTGGAGGAAGTGAAGTGTTTTAGATATCTGGGAGTGGATCTGGCAGCGGATGGAACCATGGAAGCGGAAGTGGATCATAGGGTGGGGGAGGGGGCGAAAATTCTGGGGGCCTTGAAGAATGTGTGGAAGTCGAGAACATTATCTCGGAAAGCAAAAATGGGTATGTTTGAAGGAATAGTGGTTCGAACAATGTTGTATGGTTGCGAGGCGTGGGCTATGGACAGAGTTGTGCGCAGGAGGATGGATGTGCTGGAAATGAGATGTTTGAGGACAATGTGTGGTGTGAGGTGGTTTGATCGAGTGAGTAACGTAAGGGTAAGAGAGATGTGTGGAAATAAAAAGAGCGTGGTTGAGAGAGCAGAAGAGGGTGTTTTGAAGTGGTTTGGGCACATGGAGAGAATGAGCGAGGAAAGATTGACCAAGAGGATATATGTGTCGGAGGTGGAGGGAACGAGGAGAAGAGGGAGACCAAATTGGAGGTGGAAAGATGGAGTGAAAAAGATTTTGTATGATCGGGGCCTGAACATGCAGGAGGGTGAAAGGAGGGCAAGGAATAGAGTGAATTGGAGCGATGTGGTATACCGGGGTTGACGTGCTGTCAGTCGATTGAATCAAGGCATGTGAAGTGTCTGGGGTAAACCATGGAAAGCTGTGTAGGTATGTATATTTGCGTGTGTGGACGTGTGTATATACATGTGTATGGGGGTGGGTTGGGCCATTTCTTTCGTCTGTTTCCTTGCGCTACCTCGCAAACGCGGGAGACAGCGACAAAGTATAATAAAAAAAAAATATATATATATATATATATATATATATATATATATATATATATATATATATATATATATATATATATTGGAAAGGATCACAATTTTGCACGTGATCAAGTATATTCCTATGAGCCCACGGGGAAAATGAAGCACGATAAGTTCCCAAGTGCACTTTCGTGTAATAATCACATCATCAGGGGAGACACAGGAGAGAAATATAACAGTCAATTGATATACAACGAAGAGACGTAGCTAGGAGGCCATTTGGTAAACATGCGATTGTCCAAGACAGACAACGAGTGTATCATAAACTTATCATTTTACAAATTTTATGAACAATAAAGTTATCTAATTTGTACAGACCATCACTATCATTTAGACTATAATTCTTTGTGTACCAAGTAATAGAGGATTCAATGACATTTCTCGTGGTAATAGAGTTAGTGTTGATAACTGAGATGGCATTACTCCAGTCAACACAATGATCATAGTTTTTGACGTGATTAAACAAGGCATTTGATTCTTGTCCCGTTTTTATACTGTATTTATGTTGCTCAAGTCTAACAGAAAGATCCTTACGAATCTACCCAACATAAAACTTATAATAATTTCTACATGGCACTTTATAGATGCACCCAGGAGAATTTTTTGGTGAATTCCTGATTAAGATGTTCTTTATAGTATTATTGTTGCTGAGGGCAACATTTACGTTAAAGGATTTAAGCAACATGGGAAGTAAAGTGAAATTATTATTAAAAGGGAGAACTAAAAGATTCTTAGTGTCATTGGGAGGTTTGGGTCCAATTCTATAAAATGATTTCTTTGCTAACTTAAGGGATTTATCAATGAAAGATCTAGGGTACTTTAACTTAGATCCAATAGAATATATCTTCTCAATCTCATCATCAATATACTCTGGACTGCAAATACATAATGCCTTAAGGATCATAGATTGAAATGATGATAATTTAACTCTGTCATGCTGAGATGAGTAATAATGGATATATGAGCATACATTGGTAGGTTTTCTGTATATGCTAAACTTAAACATGTTTCCTTGCCTATGGATCATGCAATCTAAAAATGGTAACATGTCATTATTTCCATTTTCTACAGTAAATTTGATGGAAGGTACTAAATTGTTAAGCAAGGAGAGAAATATTTGTAAATTTTCATTTGTTGGCCAAACACAAAGAACATCATCTACATACCTAAACCAAATTGCATGAGAAGGTAAGACATCCTTTGATAATTTTGTTTAAAGAAATTCCATTTAAAGATTACTAAGTACAGGTGAAAGAGGATTACCCATTGCAAGGTTATTAGGTACGGTAGGGTTGAGGAACAAGGCAACTGGGAGGTAAGTTTGAATGGAGAAAAACTGGAGGAAGTGAAGTGTTTTAGATATCTGGGAGTGGATCTGGCAGCGGATGGAACCATGGAAGTGGAAGTGAGTCACCTGGTGGGGGAGGGGGCGAAAGTTCTGGGAGCGTTGAAAAATGTATGGAAGGCGAGAACATTATCTCGGAAAGCAAAAATGAGTATGTTTGAAGGAATAGTGGTTCCAACAATGTTATTTGGTTGTGAGGCGTGTCCTATAGATAGTGTTGTGCGGAGGAGGTTGGATGTGTTGGAAATGAGGTTTTTGAGGACAATATGTGGTGTGAGGTGATTTGATCGAGTAAATAATGAAAGGGTAAGAGAGATGTGTGGTAATATAAAAGAGTGTGGTTGAGAGAGCAGAAGAGGGTGTATTGAAATGGTTTGGTCACAGGGAGAGAATGAGTGAGGAAAGATTGACAAAGAGGATATATGTGTCAAAGGTGGAGGGAACGAAGAGAAGTGGGAGACCAAATTAGAGGTGGAAAGATTGAGTGAAAATTATTTTTGAGCGATCTGGGCCTAAACATGCAGGAGGGTGAAAGGCGTTCAAGGAACAGAGTGAATTGGTATACCGGGGTCGACGTGCTGTCAATGGATTGAACCAGGGCATGTGAAGCGTCTGTGGTAAACCAAGGAAAGTTTTGTGAGGCCTTGATGTGGAAAGGGAGATGTGGTTTCGGTGCATTATACATGACAGCTAGAGACTGAGTGTGAACGAATGTGGCCTTTGTTGTCTTTTCATAGCGCTACCTCGCGCACATGCGGGGGCAGGGGGTTGTCATTTTATGTGCAGCAGGGGGTTGTCATTTTATGTGTAACGGGGTGGCGACGGGAATGAATAATGGCAGCAAGTATGAATTATGCACATGTGTATATATGTATATGTCTGTGTATGTATGTGTATGCATTCGTTGAAACGTATGGGCATGTATTGTGCGTATGTGGACGTGTATGTATATGTATGTGTATGTGGGTGGGTTGGGCCAGTCTTTCGTCTGTTTCCTTGCGCTACCTCCTAACGACATCATAACGCGGGAGACAGCGACAAAGTATAATAATACAAATAAATAGGTAATACATATATATCTATATATATATATATATATATATATATATATATATATATATATATCCCTGGGGATAGGGGAGAAAGAATACTTCCCACGTATTCCCTGCGTGTCGTAGAAGGCGACTAAAAGGGGAGGGAGCGGGGGGCTGAAAATCCTCCCCTCTCGTTTTTTTTTTTTTTTTTTTTTTTTTTTTTTTTCCAAAAGAAGGAACAGAGAATTGGGCCAGGTGAGGGTATTCCCTCAAGGCCCAGCCCTCTGTTCTTAACGCTACCTCGCTAATGCGGGAAATGGCGAATAGTTTGAAAGAAAGAAAAAGAAATATATATATATATATATATATATATATATATATATATATATATATATATATATATATATATATATATATATATATATATATATATATATATATATATATATATATATATATATATATATATATATATATATATATATATATATATATATATATATATATATTATATATATATATATATATATATATATATATATATATATATATATATATATATATATATATATATATATATATATATGACGCTGGGAGATTCCCTTTTGGGAGAGTTTATAAGTCGATCCGTTTTCGACTCAACTCCGTCAAGTAAGGATGAAGAGGTAGAACCAGCCCAGATGTGAGGGCATTACTACATACAAGAACAGACAACTCATTTGTATAACTGGAACAACTGTACGGAAGAAGAGAAATTTCGACATCTAAGTTGGACTCCCAGTTTCAAAGAAGAGATTACAAATGTGGTGGAGGTGCTGTTGGAGGGGCCCTTGGATACTGTCGACAACCGGCTGGTGGCGTGGCTGCGATAGGGCGGAGAAGAATCTTCCTTCCGTCCGACCTGCCCTACAACATCACCGTGGACAACACTGGCGGCTGGAGAGACTCCCCCGTGTGGAAGTTTTACGTCAAGATGATCAACAGTTACTTCGGCAAGAAGGTACTTAGACTGTCTAGTAAGAAGGGAACGAGAAGGATAGAAACTAAGGGGAGAAGTGAGTATGTTTGGGTTAATGATTGTCGTGGTATGAGCTACATGATGAGGGCCCGCCAGCAGGGACGGGATGGGTTAGCACAAAGACTACATAGAAAGACAGGAAATTGAAATAAAGAGATGTCATGACACTGACAATGAATTTGAGTTGCTCATATATGGAGAACATTATGAATGAAAACCAGAATGCACTGTCATTCGGAAACTGATGATGAATGTGCTCTGGGTCAGTGTCATTTTTAAACAAATGACATATTTATGTGCTCTTACACCCATTTTTGTGTATTGCTTCCGAATTCCAAAGTAAAGACCAAAACACTATCTGTTTACTGTTTGATATACACGAAGAAAACGGAAATGACGCTAGCGTCATCTTCTGAGCCGCCAGTTATCAGAACTCTGGGAATCACATGAAACAAGAGATTTCCTGTCCTCTGTGTGGTTGTGGTTAAGGGTCTCAGCTCAGCTACCTCCAACACAATGACGTTTCCCGAAGCCTGAACACAGACGGTTTTTGTCAGCCATATAGAATACTTTCTTCAGTGACATTAAAGCTGATTTGAAATACAAAAAGTAATCATTTTCACCAATTATACCTTTAATGATACAGTTTGTGTTTAAACATTTATAACTTTTGGGATACAGTCTGAGTACAAATATCTATAGGTTTCGGGATACAGGCTATGGTTTTAAACATCTATGTTTTAGGGATACAGTCTATCTGTTGAAACATTTGTGCATTTTGAGACAATTTATGTGCTTAAACATTTATGTCTTTTGAAACATGATCTATTTTCTCGTTGTGTAGCGACAGAAGTGATTCAGGCCAACATCAAAGACGACCACCTGATAACACGGTGGCCAGGACGGTAGGTAAGAAGGGTTGACTTAACTTTGACTGGACAGGTTATCCAGTGTATCATCAAGGAAGGTAATGAGAAGCAACTAGAGAGAGACATTATGTCATTAAGGAAGTCCAGGCAAAGGAGGAAGACATCAAGGGCATCCGCAGGTACATCATTAGGATTTAGCGCTAACTCTTGCTTCATCTCCAGCATTTAGACCCAACTCTTGCTTCATCACCAGAATTTAGACCTAACTTTTGCCTCATTCTCTGGCCATTAGGGCTATTTCTTGACTCATCAACCATCCTTTCCTTCGGTATCTTAGAAAGTAAGGAATGATGTGTATTATTTGGATACTAACCATACGCCAGTAACGAAAGTTCCCAAATCATTAGATATATTAATGGAACTGAGCTTCCCAGAACCCCCAAGGGAAAATGTATGGCATACACACGTGTAGATGACCTGATGTTTACTATTTTGAAAATTTTGCCCTTTTAAACATTATTTACGTATGTTCAAGGTTCCAGTGACGGTTAAAAGTCATCACCAAGGTCTGGCCGTAAGAGATTAGGCGTTACCCAAGACTTCTCAGAAAGTGGAAGGTTTACTTTTTCCAAAGCGGCAGGATGTAACGGTTATAGAATTATGATCCTTAATGAAAAACTGTGAGAAAACGCCTGAGAAGCTAGGAGGTAGATAGGTGAGAAGCATATACCAGTATGGTATGTGTAGGAAAACTATCTCAGGACGAACTTGGTGACTCAGGTTTAATGACACTTAAAAAGACCAGCAACCTAATTACATGGAGAGTTCCGGGCGGCTGCTGTCTGCAACTCTGACTTAGACATAAGACGATTCCGGCCATTATTAAGTTACGACGGTAATACTTTCCTTGGCGACAGCTGTTCACAGAAATAGAAAAATCACATTTCCAGTTGCTAAAATGGCTATTTAGAATCTGGAAGACTAACTCGTGTTACAAATGATGGCACATTACAGAATACTTAACGGTAATTTGGTTGAGCAGCAGCAATTAGTACAGAGAATAAACTAGGGTGTGACACCTTGGATGATTATCCTAAACTTCACATGTAACTTACAAGGGTAGTTCTTGGTTTAACCGAATGAAAATGAAAATCAAATTTCATATACCTCTGGTGGAGAACATTTGTGTTATGACATTTGGTTTAGGGATGTAGACGAAACATTTCTCCCTTTACTTAACAATCTATTGCTTTATTCAACTTTACTGTGAAAGTGGAAAATAATTGAATTTTGTCATTTTCAGATAGCATGATCCATGGGGATAAAAACATGCTTAAGTCTAGCATATACAGAAAACCCACCAATGTTTGTTCATATATTCGTCATTACTCAGCTCAACATGACAGTAAAACTATCATCAATCCAGTCTATGTTCCTTAGGGCATTACGTACATGCAGTTCAGGATTTATTGATGATCAGTCTTACCTTTTAGTGATGATATTACATTACTTCCCATGTTGCTTAAATCCTTTGATGTGAATGTAGCCTTCAGCAACAACAATACTGTAAAGAATATCAATCAAACTAAACAGAAAATTCTGCGGGCTGTGTTTACAGAATCCCTTGTAAAAATTGTGATATATTTCATGTTGGGCAGGCTGGTAAGGAGCTTTATGTTAGACTTTAGCAACAAAATATATTGTAAGATCAGGACAAGAATCAAATACTTTGTTTAATCATGTTAGAAATCAAAACCATCGTATTAACTGGAGAAAAGTAAATTCACTTATCAACTGTCACTTTTTAATCATGAGAAGTATCATTGAACCTTCTAAAACTAAATACACAAAGAATTGTAACATTAAAAGAAGTGAAGGTGCGTACAAAATGAATAGCTTTGTCATGGGCAAAATTTGCGAAAAGTTCCCTTTCTCGTCCACATAGAAATCTTATGACAGGCACGATGCCAGACTCGAACAAAAATAACTCGAACACCACCATCCGGTAACGCTTGTTTACCAATGGCACCTTAGCTAGGTGTCTTCTTTGTATATCAACTGAATACTCTATTACTTCTGTCTTATTCTTGTATCTCCCCTGACGATGTAAGCATTACACGAAAGTGCACTTGGGAACTTGTAGCGTTTCATTTTTCTGTTGTTTTATATATATATATATATATATATATATATATATATATATATATATATATATATATATATATATATATATATATATGTATATGGGCATGAGAAGAAAGATCATGAGAGGCAAGTGTTTTGGGAGCAGCTGAGTGAGACTGTTAGTAGTTTTGATGGACGAGACTGGGTTATAGTGATAGGTGATCTGAATGTAAAGGTAAGTAATGTGGCAGTTGAGGGAATAATTGGTGTACATGGGGTGTTCAGTGTTGTAAAAGGAAATGGTGAACAGCTTGTAGATTTATGTGCTGAAAAAGGACTGATGATCGGGAATACCTGGTTTAAAAAGAGAGATATACATAAGTATACGTATGTAAGTAAGAGAGATGGCCAGAGAGTGTTATTGGATTGCATGTTGATTGATAGGCGCGCGAAAGAAAGACTTTTGGATGTTAATGTGCTGAGAGGTGCAACTGGTGGGATGTCTGATCTTTATCTTGTGGAGGCGAAGGTGAAGACATGCAAGAGGTGAAAAAGAAGGCAAATGAGAGTTGGGGCGAGAGAGTATCATTAAATTTTAGGGAGAATAAAAAGATTTTTTGGAAGGAGGTAAATAAAGTGCGTAAGAAGAGGGGAACAAATGGAAACATCAGTGAAGGGGGCTAATGGGAAGGTGATAACAAGTAGTGGTGATGTGAGATGAAGTGAGTATTTTGAAGGTTTGTTGAATGTGTTTGATGATAGAGTGGCAGATATAGGGTGTTTTGGTCGAGGTGGTGTGCAAAGTGAGAGGATTAGGGAGAATGATTTGGTAAAGAGAGAAGAGGTAGTAAAAGCTTTGCGGAAGATGATAGCCGGTAAGGCAGCGGGTTTGGATGGTATTGCAGTGGAATTCATCAAAAAAGGGGTGACTGTATTGTTGACTGGTTGGTATACATATACATACACACACAGACACATACATATATACACATGTACACAATTCATACTTCATAATTCATATATTATCTATCTATCTATCTATCTATCTATCTATCTATCTTTCTATCTATCTATCTATCTATCTATCTATCTATCTATATATATATATATATATATATATATATATATATATATATATATATATATATATATATATATATATATATATAATACATAAATGTTACATACAAATCCATCGGTTTTTTTAAATATTTCTCACATACATTCTTCAAAGCAAACACCTGATCCACACATCCTCTACCACTTCTGAAACCACGCTGCTCTTTCCCATTCTGAGGCTCTGTACAAGCCTTGAAACCTGTCAATCAATACCCTCCCAATTAATTTCCCAGGAATACTCAACAAACTTAAACCTCTATAATTTGACCACTCACTTTAACCCCTTTGCCTTTGTGCAATAGTACTATGCATGCATTCCGCCAATCCTCATGCACTTCACCATAAACCTTACATACTTTGAATATCCTCACCAACCAGTCAACAACACAATCGCCCTATTTTTTTGTTTATAAATTCCACAGCAATACCATCCACACCCGCCGCCTTACCGGCTCTCATCCTCCGCAAAGCTTTCACTACCTCTTCTCTGTTTACCAAATCATTCTTCCTGACCCTCTCACTTCGCACACCACCTCGACCAAAACACCCTATATCTGCCACTCTATCATCAAACACATTCAACAAGCCTTCAAAATACTCACTCCATCTCCCGCTCACTTCACCACTACTTGTTTTTACCTCTCCATTTGCCCCCTTCATCAATGTTCCCATTTGTCCTCTTGTCTAATGCACTTTATTTAACTCCTTCCAAAACATCTTTTTATTCTTCCTATAATTCAATCATACTCTCTCACCCTAACTCTCATTTGCCCCCTTTTTCACCCCTTGCACCTTTCTTTTGAAATCTTGCCTCTTTCTTTTATACATCTCCCAGTCATTTCCACTATTTCCCTGCAAAAATCGTCCAAATGCCTCTTTCTTTTACTAACAATCTTACTTCTTCATCCCATCACTCAGTACCCTTTCTAATCTGCCCACCTCCCACCTTTCTGATGCCACAGGCATCTTTTGCGCAAGCCATCACTGCTTCCCTAAATACATCCCATTCCTCCTCCACTCCCCTTACGTCATTTTCTCTCAACTTTTGCCATTCTGCACTCAATCTCCCCTAGTACTTCCTCACACAAGTCTCCTTCCCAAGCTCACTTACTCTCACCACTCTTTTCACCACAATATACTCTCATATTTTCTAAAAGCCTATGCATATCTTCATATTCGCCTCCACAAGATAATGATCAGACATCCCTCCAGTCGCACCTCTCAGCACATTAACATCCAAAAGTCTCTCTTGCACGCGCCTATCAATTAACACGTAATCCAATAACGCTCTCTTGCTATCTCTCCTACTTACATACGTAAACTTATGTATGTCTCTCTTTTTAAACCAGGTATTCCCAGTCACCAGTCCTTTTTCAGCACACAAATCTACAAGCTCTTCACTATTTCCATTTACAACACTGAACATCCCACGTACACCAATTATACCCTCAACTGCCAAATTACTCACCTTTGCATTCAAATCACCCATCACTATAACCCGGTCTCGTGCATCAAATCTGCTAACACAATCACTCAGCTGCTCCCAAAACACTCGCCTCTCATAATCTTTCTTCTCATGTTCAGGTGCATAGGTCCCAATAATCACCCATCTCTCTCCATCCACTTTCAGTTCTACCCATATCAATCTAGAGTTTACTTTCTAACACTATCACATAATCACACAATGCCTGCTTCAGGAGTAGCCCTACTCCTTCCTTTGCTCTTGTCCTCTCACCAACCCCTGAATTTACTCCCAAGACATTCCCAAACCACTCTTCACCTTTACCCTTGAGCTTCGTTTCACTCAGGGCCAAAACATCCAGGTTCCTATCCCCAAACATATAACCAATCTCTTCTTTTTTCTCATCTTGGTTACATCCACGAACCTTTAGACACCCCAATCTAAGCATTCGAAGAGGATGAGCACTCACCGCATGACTCCTTCTTCTGTTTCCCCTTTCAGAAAATGAAATACAAGTAGTGGAGGGTTTCTACCCCCGCTCCCGTCACCTTCAGTCGCCTTCTACGACACGCTGGGAATACGTGGTAAGTTTTCTTTCTCCCCTAGCCTCAGGGATAGTATATATATATATATATATATATATATATATATATATATATATATATTCTTTTTTTTTTTTTTTTTGCTTTGTCGCCGTCTCCCGCGTTTGGGAGGTAGCGCAAGGAAACAGACGAAAGAAATGGCCCAACCCACCCCCATACACATGTATATACATACGTCCACACACGCAAATATACATACCTACACAGCTTTCCATGGTTTACCACAGACGCTTCACATGCCCTGATTCAATCCACTGACAGCACGTCAACCCCGGTATACCACATCGATCCAATTCACTCTATTCCTTGCCCTCCTTTCACCCTCCTGTATGTTCAGGCCCCGATCACACAAAATCTTTTTCACTCCATCTTTCCACCTCCAATTTGGTCGCCCACTTCTCCTCGTTCCCTCCACCTATGACACATATATCCTCTTGGTCAATCTTTCCTCACTCATTCTCTCCATGTGCCCAAACCACTTCAAAACACCCTCCTCTGCTCTCTCAACCACGTTCTTTTTATTTCCACACATCTCTCTTACCCTTACGTTACTTACTCGATCAAACCACCTCACACCACACATTGTCCTCAAACATCTCATTTCCAGCACATCCATCCTCCTGCGCACAACTCTATCTATACCACATTGTTGGAACCACTATTCCTTCAAACATACCCATTTTTGCTTTCCGAGATAATGTTCTCGACTTCCACACATTCTTCAAGGCTCCCAGGATTTTCGCCCCCTCCCCCACCCTATGATCCACTTCCGCTTCCATGGTTCCATCCGCTGCCAGATCCACTCCCAGATATCTAAAATACTTTACTTCCTCCAGTTTTGCTCCATTCAAACTTACCTCCCAATTGACTTGACCCTCAACACTACTGTACCTAATAACCTTGCTCTTATTCACATTTACTCTTAACTTTCTTCATTCACACACTTTACCAAACTCAGTCACCAGCTTCTGCAGTTTCTCACATGAATCAGCCACCAGCGCTGTATCATCAGCGAACAACAACTGACTCACTTCCCAAGCTCTCTCATCCCCAACAGACTTCATACTTGCCACTCTTTCCAAAACTCTTGCATTTACCTCCCTAACAACCCCATCCATAAACAAATTAAACAACCAAAAGAAAGAGACAGGAGGTCAAGAGAAAGGTGCAAGAGGTGAAAAAGAGGGCAAATGAGAGTTGGGGTGAGAGAGTATCATTAAATTTTAGGGAGAATAAAAAGATGTTCTGGAAGGAGGTAAATAAAGTACGTAAGACATGGGAGCAAATGGCAACTTCAGTGAAGGGCGCAAATGGGGAGGTGATAACAAGTAGTGGTGATGTGAGAAGGAGGTGGAGTGAGTATTTTGAAGGTTTGTTGAATGTGTTTGATGATAGAGTGGCAGATATAGGGTGTTTTGGTCGAGGTGGTGTGCAAAGTGAGAGGGTTAGGGAAAATGATTTGGTAAACAGAGAAGAGGTAGTAAAAGCTTTGCGGAAGATGAAAGCCGGCAAGGCAGCAGGTTTGGATGGTATTGCAGTGGAATTTATTAAAAAAGGGGGTGACTGTATTATTGACTGGTTGGTAAGGTTATTTAATGTATGTATGACTCATGGTGAGGTGCCTGAGGATTGGCGGAATGCGTGAATAGTGCCATTGTACAATGGCAAAGGGGATAAGAGTGAGTGCTCAAATTACAGAGGTATAAGTTTGTTGAGTATTCCTGGTAAATTATATGGGAGGGTATTGATTGAGAGGGTGAAGGCATGTACAGAGCATGAGATTGGGGAAGAGCAGTGTGGTTTCAGAAGTGGTAGAGGATGTGTGGATCAGGTGTTTGCTTTGAAGAATGTATGTGAGAAATACTTAGAAAAACAAATGGATTTGTATGTAGCATTTATGGATCTAGAGAAGGCATGTGTACGTGTAGGAAGAGAGGAAAGTGATTGGTTCTCAGTGAATGTAGGTTTGCGGCAGGGGTGTGATATATATATATATATATATATATATATATATATATATATATATATATATATATATATATATATATATATATATATATATATTTTTCTTTTTCATGCTATTCGCCATTTCCCACATTAGCAAGGTAGCGTTAAGAACAGAGGACTGAGCCTCCGAGGGAATATCCCCACTTGGCCCCCTCCTCTGTTCCCTCATCAGGAAAACCAAAAACGAGAGGGGAGGATTTCCAGCCCCCCGCTCCCTTCCCTTTTAGTCGCCTTCTACGACACGCAGGGAATACGTGGGAAGTATTCTTTCTCCCCTATCCCCAGGGATAAATATATATATATATATATATATATATATATATATATATATATATATATATATATATATATATATATATATATATATATATGTATATATATATATATATATATATATATATATATATATATATATATATATATATATATATATATATATATATATATACATATATATATATATATATATATATATATATATATATATATATATATATATATATATATATATATATATATATATATATATATCCCTGGGGATAGGGGTGAAAGAATACTTCCAACGCTTTCCTCACGTGTCGTAGAAGGCGACTAAAGGGGACGGTAGCGGGGAGCCAGAAATCCTCCCCTCCTTGTATTTTAACTTTCTAAAAGGGGAAACAGAAGGAGTCACGCGAGGAGTGCTCATCCTCCTCGAAGGATCAGATTGGGGTGTCTAAATGTGTGTGGATGTAACCAAGATGAGAAAAAAAGAGAGATAGGTTGAATGTTTCAGGAAAGGAACCTGGATGTTTTGGCTCTGAGTGAAACGAAGCTCAAGGGTAAAGGGGAAGAGTGGTTTGGGAATGTCTTGGGAGTAAAGTCGGGGTTAGTGAGAGGACAAGAGCAAGGGAAGGAGTAGCACTACTCCTGAATCAGGAGTTGTGGGAGTATGTGATAGAGTGCAAGAAAGTAAATTCTAGATTGATATGGGTAAAACTAAAAGTTGATGGAGAGAGATGGGTGATTATTGGTGCATATGCACCTGGGCATGAGAAGAAAGATCATGAGAGGCAAGTGTTTTGGGAGCAGCTGGATGAGTGTGTTAGTGGTTTTGATGCACAAGACCGGGTTATAGTGATAGGTGATTTGAATGCAAAGGTGAGTAATGTGGCAGTTGAGGGAATAATTGGTATACATGGAGTGTTCAGTTTTGTAAATGGAAATGGTGAAGAGCTTGTAGATTTATGTGCTGAAAAAGGACTTGTGATTGGGAATACCTGGTTTAAAAAGCGAGATATACATAAGTATACGTATGTAATTACGAGAGATGTCCAGAGAGCGTAATTGGATTGTGTGTTAATTGATAGACGCACGAAAGAGAGACTTTTGGATGTTAATGTGCTGAGAGGTGCAACTGGAGGGATGTCTGATCATTGTCTTGTGGAGCGAAGGTGAAGATTTGTATGGGTTTTCAGAAAAGAATAAAGAATGTTGGGGGGAAGAGAGTGGTGAGAGTAAGTGAGCTTGGGAAGGAGACTTGTGTGAGGAAGTACCAGGAGAGACTGAGTACAGAATGGAAAAAGGTGAGGACAAAGGAGGTAAGGGGAGTGGGGGAGGAATGGGATGTACTTAGGGAAGCAGTGATGGCTTGCGCAAAAGATGCTTGTGGCATGAGAAGCGTGGGAGGTGGGTTGATTAGAAAAGGTAGTGTGTGGTAGGATGAAGAAGTAAGATTATTAGTGAAAGAGAAGAGAGAGGCATTTGGATGATTTTTGCAGGGAAAAAATGCAAATGAGTGGAAGAGGTATAAAAGAAAGAGGCAAGAGGTCAAGAGAAAGGTGCAAGAGGTGAAAAAGAGGGCAAATGAGAGTTGGGGTGAGAGAGTATCATTAAATTTCATGGAGAATAAAAAGATGTTTTGGAAGGAGGTAAATATAGTGCGTAAGACAAAGGAGCAAATGGGAACTTCAGTGAAGGGATCTAACGGGGAGGTGATAACAAGTAGTGGTGATGTGAGAAGGAGATGGAGTGAGTATTTTGAAGGTTTGTTGAATGTGTTTGATGATAGAGTGGCAGATATAGGGTGTTTTGGTCGAGGTGGTGTGCAAAGTGAGAGGGTTAGGGAAAATGATTTGGTAAATAGAGAAGAGGTAGTAAAAGCTTTACAGATGATGAAAGCCGGCAAGGCAGCAGGTTTGGATGGTATTGCAGTGGAATTTGTTAAAAAAGGGGGTGACTCTATAGTTGACTGGTTGGTAAGGTTATTTAATGTATGTATGACTCATGGTGAGGTGCCTGAGGATTGGCGGAATGCTTCCATAGTGCCATTGTACAAAGGCAAAGGGGATAAGAGTGAGTGCTCAAATTACAGAGGTTTAAGTTTGTTGAGTATTCCTGGTAAATTATATGGGAGGGTATTGATTGAGAGGGTGAAGGCATGTACAGAGCATGAGATTGGGGAAGAGCAGTGTGGTTTTAGAAGTGGTAGAGGATGTGTGTATCAGGTGTTGGTTTGAAGAATGTATGTGAGAAATACTTAGAAAAACAAATGGATTTGTATGCAGCATTTATGGATCTGGAGAAGGCATATGATAGAGTTGATAGAGATGCTCTGTGGAAGGTTTTAAGAAAATATGGTGTTGGAGGCAAGTTGTTAGAAGCAGTGAAAAGTTTTTATCGACGATGTAAGGCATGTGTACGTGTAGGAAGGCAGGGAAGTGATTGGTTCTCAGTGAATGTAGGTTTGCGGCAGGGGTGTGTGATGTCTCCATGGTTGTTTAATTTGTTTATGGATGGGGTTGTTGGGGAGGTAAATGCAAGAGTTTTGGAAAGAGGGGCAACTTTGCAGTGTGTTGTGGATGAGAGAGCTTGGGAAGTGAGTCAGTTGTTGTTCGCTGATGATACAGCGCTGGTGGCTGATTCATGTAAGAAACTGCAGAAGCTGGTGACTGAGGTTGGTAAAGTGTGTGAAAGAAGAAAGTTAAGAGTAAATGTGAATAAGAGCAAGGTTATTAGGTACAGTAGGGTTGAGGGTCAAGTCAATTGGGAGGTAAGTTTGAATGGAGAAAAACTGGAGGAAGTAAAGTGTTTTAGATATCTGGGAGTAGATCTGGCAGCGGATGGAACCATGGAAGCGGAAGTGAATCATAAGGTGGGGGAGGGGGCGAAAATTCTGGGAGCCTTGAAGAATGTTTGGAAGTCGAGAACATTATCTCGGAAAGCAAAAAGAGTATGTTTGAAGGAATAGTGGTTCGAACAATGTTGTATGGTTGCGAGGCGTGGGCCATGGATAGCGTTGTGCGCAGGAGGGTGGATGTGCTGGAAATGAGATGTTTGAGGACAATATGTTGTGTGAGGTGGTTTGATCGAGTGAGTAACGTAAGGGTAAGAGAGATGTGTGGAAATAAAAAGAGTGTGGTTGAGAGAGCAGAAGAGGGTGTTTTGAAATGCTTTGGTCACATGGAGAGAATGAGTGAGGAAAGATTGACCAAGAGGATATGTGTGTCAGAGGTGGAGGGAACGAGAAGTGGGTAACCAAATTGGAGGTGGAAAGATGGAGTGAAAAAGATTTTGAGTGATCGGGGCCTGAACATGCAGGAGGGTGAAAGGCGGGCAAGGAATAGAGTGAATTGGAACGATATGGTATACCGGGGTCGACGTGCTGTCAATGGATTGAACCAGGGAATGTGAAGCGTCTGGGGTAAACCATGGAAAGTTGTGTGGGGTCTGAATGTGGAAAGGGAGCTGTGGTTTCGGTGCATTATCACATGACAGCTAGAGACTGAGTGTGAACGAATGGGGCCTTTGTTGTGTTTTCCTAGCGCTACCACGCACACATGAGGGGGGAGGGGGGATGTTATTCCATGTGCGGCGAGGTGGCGATGGGTACAAATAAAGTCAGACAGTAAGAATTATGTACATGTATATATATGTATATGTCTGTGTGTGTATATATATGTGTACATTGAGATGTATAGGTATGTATATTTGCGTGTGTGGACGTGTATGTATATACATGTGTATGTGGGCGGGTTGGGCCATTTCTTTCGTCTGTTTCCTTCCGCTACCTTGCTAACGCGGAAGACAGCGACAAAGCAAAATAAAATAAATGATTAATAAATATATATATACATATATATATATATATATATATATATATATATATATATATTTTATATTTTTATATAAAATATATATATATATATATATATATATATATATATATATATATATATATATATATATATATATATATATATATATATATATATATATATATATATATATATATAAACATATATATATATATATATATATATATATATATATATATATATATATATATATATATTTATATATATATTCTTTTTTTTATTTATTTTTTCTTGTTATTATCATACTTTGTCGCTGTCTCCCGCGTTCGCGAGGTAGCGCAAGGAAACAGACGAAAGAAATGGCCCAACCCGCCCACATACACATGTATATACATACACGTCCACACACGCAAATATACATACCTATACATCTCAATGTACACACATATATACACACACAGACATATACATATATATACACATGCCTTTCATCCTCCTGCATGTTCAGGCCCCGGTAACTCAAAATCTCTTTCACTTCATCTTTCCACTTCCAATTTGGTCTCCCACTTCTCCTCGTTCCCTCCACCTTTGACACATATATCCTCTTGGTCAATCTTTCCTCACTCATTCCCTCCAAGTGACCAAACCATTTCAACACACCCTTTTCTGCTCTCTTAAGCACACTCTTTTTATTACCACACATCTCTCTTACCACTTTCATTACTTACTCGATCAAACCACCTCACACAACATATTGTCCTCAAACATCTCATTTCCAGCACATCCACCCTCCTCCACACAACTGTATCTATAGCCCACGCCTCGCAACCATATAACATTGTTGGAACCACTACTCCCTCAAACATACCAATTTTTGCTTTCCAAGATAACGTTCTCGACTTCCACGCACTTTTCAACGCTCCTGAAACTTTCGTTCCCACTCCCACCTTATGAATCACTTCCGCTTCCATGGTTCTACCGCTGCTAAATCCACTCCCAGATATCTAAAACACTTCATTTCCTCCAGTTTTTCTCCATCCAAACTTACCTCCCAATTAACTTGTCCCTCAACCCTACTGTACCTAATAACCTTGCTCTTATTCACATTTACACTCAGCTTTCTTCATTCACACACTTTACCAAACTCAGTCACCAGCTTCTGCAGTTTCTCGCCTGAATTAGCCACCAGCACTGTATCATCAGCGAGCAACATCTGACTAACCTCCCCAGATCTCTCATGCACAACAGACTGCATACTTGCCCCTCTTTCCAAAACTCTTCTATTCACCTCCTTAACAACCCCATCCATGAACAAATTAAACAACCATGGAGACATCACACATCCATCCCGCAAACCAACATTCACTGAGAACCAATCACTTTCCTCTCTTCCTACACGTGCACATGCCTTACATCCTCGATAAAAACTTTTCACTGCTTCTAACAACTTGCCTCCTACACCATATATTCTTAATACCTTCCATAGAGCATCTCTATCAACTCTATCACATGCCTTCTCCAGATCCATAAATGCTAAATACAAATCCATTCGCTTTTCGAAGTATTTCTGACATACGTTCTTCAAAGCAAACATCTGATCCACGCATCCTCTACCACTTCAGAAACCACACTGCTCTTCCCCAATCTGATGCTCAGTACATGCCTTCACCCAATCAATCAATACCCTCCCATACAGTTTCACAGGAATACTCAACAAACTTATACCTCTGTAATTTTAGCACTCACTTTCATCCCCTTTGCCATTGTACAATGGCACTATACAAGCATTCCGCCAATCCTCAGGCACCTCACCATGAGTCATACATACATTAGATAAGCTTACCAGCCAGTCAACAGTACAGTCACCCAGTTTTTTGATAAATTCCACTGCAATACCATCCAAACCCGCTGCCTTGCCGGCTTTCATCTTCAAGCTTTTACTACCTCTTCTCTGTTTAACAAAGCATTCTCCCTAACCCTCTCACTTTGCACACCACCTCGACCAAAACACCCTATATCTGCCAACACATTCAACAAACCTTCAAAATACTCACTCCATCTCCTTCTCACATCTTGTTATCAGCTCCCCATTAGCCCCATTCACTAATGTTCCCATTTGTTTCCTTGTATTACGCACTTTATTTTCCTCCTTCCAAAACATCTTTTATTCTCCCTAAAATTTAATGATACTCTTTCACCCCAACTTTCCTTTGCCCTCTTTTTCACCTCCTGCACCTTTCCCTTGACCTCCTGCCTCTTTCTTTTATACATCTACCAGTCATTTCCAATATTTCCCTGCAAAAATCGTCCAAATGCCTCTCTCTTCACTTTCACTAATAATCTTACTTCTTCATCCCACCACTCACTACCTTTCCTAATCTGCCCGTCTCCCACTCTTCTCATGCCACAAACATCTTTTGCGCAAGCTATCAATGCTTCTCTACACACATCCCATTCCTCCCACACTCCCCTTACGTCCTTTGTTCACACCGTTCTCCTTTTTGTACTCAGTCCCTCCTGGTACTTCCTCATACAAGTCTCCTTCCCAAGCTCACTTACTCTCACTACTCTCTTCACCGCAACATTCTCTCTACTTTTCTGAAATCATCTAAAAATCTTCACCTTCGCCTCAACTAGATAAATGATCAGACATCCCTCCAGTTGCACCTCTCAGCACATTAACATCCAAAAGTCTCTCTTTCGCGCGCCTATCAATTAACATATAATCCAATAACGCTCTCTGGCCATCTCTCCTACTTACATACGTATACTTATGCATATCTCTCTTTTTAAACCAGGTATTCCCAATCACCTGTACTTTTTCAGCACATAAATCTACAAGCTCTTCACCATTTCCACTTATAACACTGAACACCCCATGTATACCAATTATTCACTCAATTGCCACATTACTCACCTTTGCATTCAAATCGACCATCGCTATAACTCGGTCTTGTGCATCAAAACTACTAAGACACTCACTCAGCTCCTCCCATAACACTTACCTATCATGATCTTTCTTCTCATACCCAGGTGCATATGCATCAATAATCACCCATCTCTCTCTCCGTCCACTTTCAGTTTTACCCATATCAATCTAGTTTCCTCTTTTACACTCTATCACATACTCCCACCACTCCTGTTTCAGGAGTAGAGCTACTCCTTCCCTTGCTCTTGTCCTCTCACTAACCCCTAAGTCTACTCCCAATTCATTCCCAAACCACTCTTCCCCTTTACCCTTGAGCTTCGTTTCACTCAGAGCCAAAACATCCAAGTTTCTTTCCTCAAACATACTTCCTGTCTCTCCTTTTTTCTCATCTTGGTTACATGCACACACATCTAGACACCCCAGTCTGAGCCTTCGAGAAGGATGAGCACTCCCTGCGTGACCCCTTCTTCTGTTTCCCATTTCATAAAGTCAAAATACAAGGAGGGCAGGGTTTCTAGCCCCCCACTCCCGTCCCCTTTAGTCGCCTTGTACGACACGTGAGGAATGAGTGGGAAGTATTCTTTCTCCCCTATCCCCAGGGAACTTCAGTGAAGGGGGCTAATGGAGAGGTGATAACAAGTAGTGGTGATGTGAGAAGGAGATGGAGTGAGTATCTTGAAGGTTTGTTGAATGTGTTTGATGATAGAGTGGCAGATATAGGGTGTTTTGGTCGAGCTGGTGTGGAAAGTGAGAGGGTTAGGGAGAATGATTTAGGAGAGAGAGAAGAGGTAGTAAAAGCTTTGCGAAAGATGAAAGCCGGCAAGGCAGCGGGTTTGGATGGTATTGCAGTGGAATTTATTAAAAAAGGGGGTGACAGTATTGTTGACTGGTTGGTAAGGTTATCTAATGTATGTATGACTCATGGTGAGGTGCCTGAGGATTGGGGGAATGCTTGCCTAGTGAAATTGTACAAAGGCAAAGGGGATAAGTTTGTTGAGTATCCCTGGGAAATTATATGGGAGGCTATTGATTGAGGGGGTGAAAGCATGCAGAGAGCTTCAGATTGGGGAAGAGCAGTGGTAGAGGATGTGTGGATCAGGTGTTTATTTTGAAGAATGTATGTGTGAAATATTTAGAAAAGCAAATGATTTGTATATAGCATTAATGGATCTAGAGAAGGCATATGATAGAGTTGATAGAGATGCTCTGTGGAAGGTATTAAGAATATATGGTGTGGGAGGCAAGTTGTTAGAAGCAGTGAAATGTTTTTATCGAGGATGTGAGGCATGTGTACGTGTAGGAAGAGAGGAAAGTGATTGGTTCTCAGTGAATATAGGTTTGCGGCAGGGGTGTGTGATGTCTCCATGGTTGTTTAATTTGTTTATGGATGGGGTTGTTAGGGAGGTGAATGAAAGAGTTTTGGAAAGAGGGGCAAGTATGAAGTCTGTTGTGGATGAGAGAGCTTGGGAAGTGAGTCAGTTGTTGTTCGCTGATGACTCAGCGCTGGTGGCTGATTCATGTGAGAAAATGCAGAAGCTGGTGACTGAGTTTGGTAAAGTGTGTGAAAGAAGAAAGTTAAGAGTAAATGTGAATAAGAGCAAGGTTATTAGGTACAGTAGGGTTGAGGGTCAAGTCAATTGGGAGGTAAGTTTGAATGGAGAAAAACTGGAGGAAGTAAAGTGTTTTAGATATCTGGGAGTGGATCTGGCAGCGGATGGAACCATGGAAGCGGAAGTGAATCATAGGGTGGGGGAGGGGGCGAAAATCCTAGGAGCCTTGAAGAATGTGTGGAAGTCGAGAACATTATCTCGGAAAGCAAAAATGGGTATGTTTGAAGGAATAGTGGTTCCAACAATGTTGTATGGTTGCTAGGCGTGGGCTATGGATAGAGTTGTGCGCAGGAGGGTGGATGTGCTGGAATTGAGATGTTTGACGACAATGTGTGGTGTGAGGTGGTTTGATCGAGTAAGTAATGTAAGGGTAAGAGAGATGTGTTGAAATAAAAAGAGCGTGATTGAGAGAGCAGAAGAGGGTGTTTTGAAATGGTTTGGACACATAGAGGGAATGAGTGAGGAAAGATTGACTAAGAGGATATATGTGTCGGAGGTGGAGGGAACGAGGAGAAGTGGGAGACCAAATTTTAGGTGGAAAGATGGAATGAAAAAGATTTTGAGTGATCGGGGCCTGAACATGTAGGAGGGTGAAAGGCGGGCAAGGAATAGAGTAAATTGGATCGATGTGGTATACCGGGGTTGACGTGCTGTCAGTGGATTGAATCTGGGCATGAGAAGCGTCTGGGGTAAACCATGGAAAGTTGTGTGGGGCCTGGATGTGGAAAGGGAGCTGTGGTTTCGGGCATTATTGCATGACAGCTAGAGACTGAGTGTGAACGAATGGGGCCTTTGTTGTCTTTTCCTAGCGCTATCTCGCACACATGAGGGGGAAGGGGGATGGTGTCTCTGTGTGTATATATATGTGTACATTGAGATGTATAGGTATGTATATTTGCGTGTGTGGACGTGTATGTATATACATGTGTATGGGGGTGGGTTGGGCCATTTCTTTCGTCTGTTTCCTTGTGCTACCTTGCAAACGCGGGAGACAGCGACAAAGCAAAATAGATAAATAAAATAAATAAATATATATATATATATATATATATATATATATATATATATATATATATATATATATATATATATATATATATATATATATATATACATACATATAGATGTATATATATATTCTTTCTTTCAAACTATTCGCCATTTCCCGCGTTAGCAAGGTAGCGTTAAGACCAGAGGACTGGGCCTCTGAAGGAATATCCTCACCTGGCCCCCTTCTCTGTTCCTTCTTTTGGAAAATTAAAAAAAAAAACAATAGGAGAGGATTTCCAGCCCTCCGCTCCCTCCCCTTTTAGTCGTCTTCTACGACACGCAGGGAATACATGGGAAATATTCTTTCTCCCCTACCCCCAGGGATAATATATATATATATATATATATATATATATATATATATATATATATATATATATATATATATATATATATATATATATATATATATATATATATATATACATTTTTTTTTTCATACTATTCGCTATTTCACGCGATAGCGAGGTAGCGTTAAGAACAGAGGACTGGGCCTTTTTTGGAATATCCTCACCTGGCCCCCTCTGTTCCTTCCCTTGGAAAATAATAAAAAAAACAAAAAACGAGAGGGGAGGATTTCCAGCCCCCCGCTCCCTCCCCTTTTAGTCGCCTTCTACGACACGCAGGGAATACGTGGGAAGTATTCTTAATCCCCTATCCCCAGGGATAATATATATATATATATATATATATATATATATATATATATATATATATATATATATATATATTCACATTTACCTAATAACCTTGCTCTTATTCACATTTACTCTTAACTTTCTTCTTTCACACACTTTACCAAACTCAGTCTCCAGCTTCTGCAGTTTCTCACATGAATCAGCCACCAGCACTGTATCATCAGCGAACAACAACTGACTCACTTCCCAAGCTCTCTTATCCCCAACAGACTTCATACTTGCCCCTCTTTCCAAAACTCTTGCATTTACCTCCCTAACAACCCCATCCATAAACAAATTAAACAACCATGGAGACATCACACACCCCTGCCGCAAACCTGCATTCACTGAGAACCAATCACTTTCCTCTCTTCCTACACGTACACATGCCTTACATCCTCGATAAAAACTTTTCACTGCTTCTAACAACTTGCCCCCCACACCATATATTCTTAATACCTTCCACAGAGCAAGGTTATTAGGTACAGTAGGGTTGAGGGTCAAGTCAGTTGGGAGGTAAGTTTGAATGCAGCAAAACTGGAGGAAGTAAAGTGTTTTAGGTATCTGGGAGTGGATCTAGTAGCGGATGGAACCATGGAAGAGGAAGTGGATCATAGGGTGGGGGAGGGGGTGAAAATCCTGGGAGCCTTGAAGAATGTGTGGAAGTCGAGAACATTATCTCGGAAAGCAAAAATGGGTATGTTTGAAGGAATAGTGGTTCCAACAATGTTGTATGGTTGCGAGGCGTGGGCTGTGGATAGAGTTGTGCGCAGGAGGATGGATGTGCTGGTAATGAGATGTTTGAGGATAATGTGTGGTGTGAGGTGGTTTGATCGAGTAAGTAACGTAAGGGTAAGAGAGATGTGTGGAAATAAAAAGAGCGTGGTTGAGAGAGCAGAAGAGGGTGTTTTGAAATGGTTTGGGCACATGGAGAGAATGAGTGAGGAAAGATTGACCAAGAGGATATATGTGTCGGAGGTGGAGGGAACGAGGAGAAGTGGGAGACCAAATTGGAGGTGGAAAGATGGAGTGAAAGAGATTTTGTGTGATCGGGGCCTGAACATGCAGGAGGGTGAAAGGAGGGCAAGGAATAGAGTGAATTGGATCGATGTGGTATACCGGGGTTGACGTGCTGTCAGTGGATTGACATATATATATATATATATGTATATATATATATATATATATATATATATATATATATATATATATATATATATATATATATATATATATATATATATTATCCCTGGGGATAGGGGATTAAGAATACTTCCCACGTATTCCCTGCGTGTCGTAGAAGGCGACTAAAAGGGGAGGGAGCGGGGGGCTGGAAATCCTCCCCTCTTGTTTTTTTTTTTTTTATCCAAAAGAAGGAACAGAGGGGGCCAGGTGAGGATATTTCAAAAAAGGCCCAGTCCTCTGTTCCTAACGCTACCTCGCTAACGCGGGAAATGGCGAATAGTTTAAAAGAAAAAAAAAGAAAATATATATATATATATATATATATATATATATATATATATATATATATATATATATATATATATATATATATATATACGCCCATACACGGACATATACATTCCTATCTATTACATTTCAACGTATACATACATATACATACAAAGATATTTACATATATACACATATACATATTCATAATTGATGCCTTCATTCATTTTCGTCGCCACCCCTCGGCACATGAAGTAGCACCCACCTTACCCCCGCGAGGTAGCGCTAGGAAAAGACAAAAGGCTACAATCGTTGACACTCAGTCTTTAGCTGTCATACGTAATGCACCGAAACCACATATTCCTTTCCACTTACAGGCCCCGTAAAAACTTTCCATCGTCTACCCCAGACGTTTCATATGCCCTGCTTCAATCTATTAACAGCACGTCGACCCCTGTATACCACATCGTTCCAATTCACAATATTCCTTGCACGCCTTTCACCCTCCTGCATGTTCAGGCCTTGATCGCTCAAAATCTTTTTCACTCCATCCTTCCACCTCCAATTTGGTTCCCCACTTCTCCTCGTTCCCTCCATATCTGTCACATACATCCTTTTTGTCAATCTTTTCTCACTTATTCTCTCCATATGACTAAACCATTTCAATGCACCCTCTTCTGCTCCCTCAACCACACTCTTTTTTATTAACACACATCTCTCTCACCTTTTCATTACTTATTCGATCAAACCATCTCACACCACACACTGTCTTAAAACATCTCATTTCCAAAACATCCACTCTCCTCCGCATAACCCCATCTATAAAACACCAAAAGGCGTCCTAGCTTCGTCTCTTCGATGACATATTTTTCTCTTGTGTCTCCCCTGATGATGTGACTATTACACGAAAGTGCACTTGGGAACTTATCGTGTTTAATTTTCCCCGTGGACTCATAGGAATAACTTGATCACGCGATAAATTGTGATCCTTTATATATATATATATATATATATATATATATATATATATATATATATATATATATATATATATATATATATATATATATATTATATATATATATATATTTTTTTTTTATACTTTGTCGCTGTCTCCCGCGTTTGCGAGGTAGCGCAAGGAAACAGACGAAAGAAATGGCCCAACCCCCCCCCCATACACATGTATATACATACGTCCACACACGCAAATATACATACCTACACAGCTTTCCATGGTTTACCCCAGACGCTTCACATTCCTTGATTCAATCCACTGACAGCACGTCAGCCCCGGTATACCACATCGCTCCAATTCACTCTATTCCTTGCCCTCCTTTCATCCTCCTGCATGTTCAGGCCCCGATCACACAAAATCTTTTTCACTCCATCTTTCCACCTCCAATTTGGTCTCCCTCTTCTCCTTGTTCCCTCCACCTCCGACACATATATCCTCTTGGTCAATCTTTCCTCACTCATCCTCTCCATGTGCCCAAACCACTTCAAAACACCCTCTTCTGCTCTCTCAACCACGCTCTTTTTATTTCCACACATCTCTCTTACCCTTACGTTACTCACTCGATCAAACCACCTCACACCACACATTGTCCTCAAACATCTCATTTCCAGCACATCCATCCTCCTGCGCACAACTCTATCCATAGCCCACGCCTCGCAACCATACAACATTGTTGGAACCACTATTCCTTCAAACATACCCATTTTTGCTTTCCGAGATAATGTTCTCGACTTCCACACATTCTTCAAGGCCCCCAGAATTTTCGCCCCCTCCCCCACCCTATGATCCACTTCCGCTTCCATGGTTCCATCCGCTGCCAGATCCACTCCCAGATATCTAAAACACTTAACTTCCTCCAGTTTTTCTCCATTCACACTCACCTCCCAATTGACTTGACCCTCAACCCTACTGTACCTAATAACCTTGCTCTTATTCACATTTACTCTTAACTTTCTTCTTCCACACACTTTACCAAACTCAGTCACCAGCTTCTGCAGTTTCACACATGAATCAGCCACCAGCGCTGTGTCATCAGCGAACAACAACTGACTCACTTCCCAAGCTCTCTCATCCCCAACAGACTTCATACTTGCCCCTCTTTCCAAAACTCTTGCATTTACCTCCCTAACAACCCCATCCATAAACAAATTAAACAACCATGGAGACATCACACACCCCTGCCGCAAACCTACATTCACTGAGACACAATCACTTTCCTCTCTTCCTAAACGTACACATGCCTTACATCCTCGATAAAAACTTTTCACTGCTTCTAACAACTTTCCTCCCACACCATATATTCTTAATACCTTCCACAGAGCATCTCTATCAACTCTATCATATGCCTTCTCCAGATCCATAAATGCTACATACAAATCCATTTGCTTTTCTAAGTATTTCTCACATACATTCTTCAAAGCAAACACCTGATCCACACATCCTCTACCACTTCTGAAACCACACTGCTCTTCCCCAATCTGATGCTCTGTACATGCCTTCACCCTCTCAATTAATACCCTCCCATATAATTTACCAGGAATACTCAACAAACTTATACCTCTGTAATTTGAGCACTCACTCTTATCCCCTTTGCCTTTGTACAATGGCACTATGCAAGCATTCCGCCAATCCTCAGGCACCTCACCATGAGTCATACATACATTAAATAACCTTACCAACCAGTCAACAATACAGTCACCCCCTTTTTTAATAAATTCCACTGCAATACCATCCAAACCTGCTGCTTGCCGGCTTTCATCTTCCGCAAAGCTTTCACTACCTCTTCTCTGTTTACCAAATCATTTTCCCTAACCCTCTCACTTTGCACACCACCTCGACCAAAACACCCTATATCTGCCACTCTATCATCAAACACATTCAACAAACCTTCAAAATACTCACTCCATCTCCTTCTCACATCACCACTACTTGTTATCACCTCCCCATTTGCGCCCTTCACTGAAGTTCCCATTTGCTCCCTTGTCTTACGCACTTTATTTACCTCCTTCCAGAACATCTTTTTATTCTCCCTAAAATTTAATGATACTCTCTCACCCCATCTCTCATTTGCCCTTTTTTTCACCTCTTGCACCTTTCTCTTGACCTCCTGTCTCTTTCTTTTATACATCTCCCACTCAATTGCATTTTTTCCCTGCAAAAATCGCCCAAATGCCTCTCTCTTCTCTTTCACTAATACTCTTAATTCTTCATCCCACCACTCACTACCCTTTCTAATCAACCCACCTCCCACTCTTCTCATGCCACAAGCATCTTTTGCGCAAGCCATCACTGATTCCCTAAATACATCCCATTCCTCCCCCACTCCCCTTACTTCCATTGTTCTCACCTTTTTCCATTCTGTACTCAGTCTCTCCTGGTACTTCCTCACACAGGTCTCCTTCTCAAGCTCACTTACTCTCACCACCCTCTTCACCCCAACATTCACTCTTCTTTTCTGAAAACCCATACAAATCTTCACCTTAGCCTCCACAAGATAATGATCAGACATCCCTCCAGTTGCACCTCTCAGCACATTAACATCCAAAAGTCTCTCTTTCGCACGCCTGTCAATATATATATATATATATATATATATATATGTCAGTGGATTGAATCAAGGCATGTGAAGCGTCTGGGGTAAACCATGGAAAGCTGTGTAGGTATGTATATTTGCGTGTGTGGACGTATGTATATACATGTGTATGGGGGTGGGTGGGGCCATTTCTTTCGTCTGTTTCCTTGCGCTACCTCGCAAACGCGGGAGACAGCGACAAACTATAATAAAAATAAAAATAAATATATATATATATATATATTTTTTTTATACTTTGTCGCTGTCTCCCGCGTTTGCGAGGTAGCGCAAGGAAACAGACGAAAGAAATGCCCCCCCCCCCCCATACACATGTATATACATACGTCCACACACGGAAATATACATACCTCCACAGCTTTCCATGGTTTACCCCAGACGCTTCACATGCCTTGATTCAATCCACTGACAGCACGTCAACCCCGGTATACCACATCGCTCCAATTCACTCTATTCCTTGCCCTCCTTTCACCCTCCTGCATGTTCAGGCCCCGATCACACAAAATCTTTTTCACTCCATCTTTCCACCTCCAATTTGGTCTCCCTCTTCTCCTTGCTCCCTCCACCTCCGACACATATATCCTCTTGGTCAATCTTTCCTCACTCATCCTCTCCATGTGCCCAAAACACTTCAAAACACCCTCTTCTGCTCTCTCAACCACACTCTTTTTATTTCCACACATCTCTCTTACCCTTACGTTACTCACTCGATCAAACCACCTCATACCACACATTGTCCTCAAACATCTCATTTCCAGCACATCCATCCTCCTGCGCACAACTCTATCCATAGTCCACGCCTCGCAACCATACAACATTGTTGGAACCACTATTCCTTCAAACATACCCATTTTTGCTTTCCGAGATAATGTTCTCGACTTCCACACATTCTTCAAGGCTCCCAGAATTTTCGCCCCCTCCCCCACCCTATGATCCACTTCCGCTTCCATGATTCCATCCGCTGCCAGATCCACTCCCAGATATCTAAAACACTTCACTTCCTCCAGTTTTTCTCCATTCAAACTCACCTCCCAATTGAATTGACCCTCAACCCTACTGTACCTAAGAACCTTGCTCTTATTCACATTTACTCTTAACTTTCTTCTTTCACACACTTTACCAAACTCAGTCACCAGCTTCTGCAGTTTCTCACATGAATCAGCCACCAGCGCTGTATCATCAGCGAACAACAACTGACTCACTTCCCAAGCTCTCTCATCCCCATCTCTCATATATATATATATATGTGTGTGTGTGTGTGTGTGTGTGTGTGTGTGTGTGTGTGTGTGTGTGTGTGTGTGTGTGTGTGTGTGTGTGATAGAGTGTAAGAAAGTAAATTCCAGATTGATATGGGTAAAACTGAAAGTTGATGGAAAGAGATGGGTGATTATTAGTGCATATGCACCTGGGCATGATAAGAAAGATCATGAGAGGCAAGTGTTTTGGGAGCAGCTGAATGAGTGTGTTAGTGGTTTTTGATGCACAAGACCGGGTTATAGTGATGAGTGATTTGAATGCAAAGGTGAGTAATGTGGCAGTTGAGGGAATAATTGGTATACATGGGGTGTTCAGTGTTGCAAATGGAAGTCGTGAACAGCTTATAGATTTATGTGCTGAAAAAGGACTGGTGATTGGGATGCCTGGTTTAAAAAGCGAGATATACATAAGTATACGTATGTAAGTAGGAGAGATGGCCAGAGAGCGTTATTGGATTATGTGTTAATTGATTAGCGCGCGAAAGAGAGACTTTTGCATGTTAATGTGCTGAGAGGTGCAACTGGAGGGATGTCTGATCATTATCTTGTGGAGGCTAAGGTGAAGACTTGTAGGGGTTTTCAGAAAAAAGAGAGAATGTTGGGGTGAAGAGGGTGGTGAGAGTAAGTGAGCTTGGGAAGGAGACTTGTGTGAGGAAGTACCAAGAGAGAGTACCAAGTACAGAATGGAAAAAGGTGAGAACAAAGGAAGTAAGGGGAGTGGGGGAGGAATGGGATGCATTTACGGAAGCAGTGATGGCTTGCGCAAGAGATTCTTGTGGCATGAGAAGCTTGGGAGGTGGGTTGATTAGAAAGGGTAGTGAGTGGTGGGATGAAGAAGTAAGATTATTATTGAAAGAGAAGAGAGAGGCATTTGGACGATTTTTGCAGGGAAAAAATGCAAATGAGTGGGAGAGGTATAAAAGAAAGCGACAAGAGGTCAAGAGAAAGGTGCATGCGGTGAAAAAGAGGGCAAATGAGAGTTGGGGAGTGAGAGTATCATTAAATTTTAGGGAGAATGAAAAGATGATTTGGAAGGAGCTAAATAAAGGGCGTAAGACAAGGGAGCAAATGGGAAATTCAGTGAAGGGGTCTAATGGGAAGGTGATAACAAGTAGTGGTGATGTGAGAAGGAGATGGAGTGAGTATTTTGAAGGTTTGTTGAATGTGTTTGATGATAGAGCGGCAGATATAGGGTGTTTTGGTCGAGGTGGTGTGCAAAGTGAGAGGGTTAGGGAAAATGATTTGGTAAATAGAGAAGAAGTAGTAAAAGCTTTGCGGAAGATGAAAGCCGGCAACACAGTAGGTTTGGATGGTATTGCAGTGGAATTTATTAAAAAAAAGGGGGTGACTGTATTGTTGACTGGTTGGTAAGGTTATTTAATGTATGTATGATTCATGGTGAGGTGCCCGAGGATTGGCGGAATGCTTGCATAGTGCCATTATACAAAGGAAAAGGGGATAAGAGTGAGTGCTCAAATTACAGAGGTATAGGTTTGTTGAGTATTCTTGGTAAATTATATGGGAGGGTATTGATTGAGAGGGTGAAGGCATGTACAGAGCATCAGATTGGGGAAGAGCAGTGTGGTTTCAGAAGTGGTAGAGGATGTGTGGATCAGGTGTTTGCTTTGAAGAATGTATGTGAGAAATACTTAGAAAAGCAAATGGATTTGTATGTAGCATTTATGGATCTGGAGAAGGCTTAGGGTAAAGCTGATAGAGATGCTCTGTGGAAGGTATCAAGAATATATGGTGTGGGAGGCAAGTTGTTAGAAGCAGTGGAAAGTTGTTATCGAGGATGTAAGGCATGTGTACGTGTAGGAAGAGTGGAAAGTGATTGGTTCTCAGTGAATGTAGGTTTGCGGCAGGGGTGTGTGATGTCTCCATGGTTGTTTAATTTGTTTATGGATGGGGTTGTTAGGGAGGTGAATGCAAGAGTTTTGGAAAGAGGGGCAAGTATGCAGTCTGTTGTGGATGAGAGAGCTTGGGAAGTGAGTCAATTGTTGTTCGCTGATGATACAGCGCTGGTGGATGATTCATGTGAGAAACTGCAGAAGCTGGTGACTCAGTTTGGTAAAGTGTGTGAAAGAAGAAAGTTGAGAGTAAATATGAATAAGAGCAAGGTTATTAGGTACAGTAAGGTTGAGGGTCAAGTCAATTGGGAGGTAAGTTTGAATGGAGAAAAACTGGAGGAAGTGAAGTGTTTTAGATATATGGGGGTGAATCTGGCAGTGTATGGAACCATGGGAGCGGAAGCGAATCATAGGGTGGGGGAGGGGGCGAAAATTCTGGGAGCCTTGAAGAATGTGTGGAAGTCGAGAGCATTATCTCGGAAAGTAAAAATGGGTATGTTTGAAGTAATAGTGGTTCCAACAATGCTCTGTGGTTGCGAGGCGTGTGGTATGGATAGAGAGTTGTGCGCAGGAGGGTGGATGTGCTGGAAATGAGATGTTTGAGGACAATATGTGGTGTGAGGTGGTTTGATCGAGTAAGTAATGTAAGGGTACAAGAGATGTAGGGAAATAAAAAGAGTGTGGTTGAGAGAGCAGAAGAGGGTGTTTTGAAATGGTTTGGGCACATTGAGAGAATGAGTGAGGAAAGATTGACCAAGAGGATATATGTGTCGGAGGTGGAGGGAACGAGAAGTGGGAGACCAAATTGGAGGTGGAAAGATGGAGTGAAAAAGATTTTGAGTGATCGGGGCCTGAACATGCAGGAGGGTGAAAGGCTTGCATGGAATAGAGTGAATTGGAACGATGTGATATACCGGGGTCGACGTGCTGTCAGTGGATTGAACCAGGGCATGTGAAGCGTCTGGGGTAAACCATGGAAAGTTCCGTGGGGCCTGGATGTGGAAAAGGAGCTGTGGTTTCGGTGCACTATTACATGACATAGCCCACGCCTCGCAACCATACAACATTGTTGGAACCACTATTCCTTCAAACATACCCATTTTTGCTTTCCGAGATAATGTTCTCGACTTCCACACATTTTTCAAGGCCCCCAGAATTTTCGCCCCCTCCCCCACCCTATGATCCACTTCCGCTTCCATGATTCCATCCGCTGCCAGATCCACTCCCAGATATCTAAAACACTTCACTTCCTCAATGCCACAAGCATCTTTTGCGCAATCCATCACTGATTCCCTAAATACATCCCATTCCTCCCCCACTCCCCTTACTTCCATTGTTCTCACCTTTTTCCATTCTGTACACAGTCTCTCCTGATACTTCTTCACACAGGTCTCCTTCTCAAGCTCACTTACTCTCACCACCTTCTTCATATATATATATATATATATATATATATATATATATATATATATATATATATATATATATATATATATGCACATAGAATTGAATGCGACAGCATATTTACAGTTATCAATCCTCTTTTTCATGTTTTCTAATTTTCTCAATATTGTTCAACCATTAGGCGGGTGCTCAAACATCAGTTATTCAAATTTCCATTCTTGTTCGGTCAAGCTTTTGTTTTCACAGAAACTTCACCAGGAATATACAAAGAAGAGGGGAAAAACTGCGTCACAAAGGTTTGGTATAGAATATAAAACGCAAACATGTAAATAAGAAAGAAACCACAGTATGTAGAACGCAAAAAGTGAGGGAAAACACCATAAGCAGTGCAAATCAACAATATCAAGACGGATAGCATGGACTACAACCTTAATACTTACTATGGATACAGAAATATATAAAACTTACGGAAAGGGAAAACACAGAGCGACCTTACATGAAATTGGAATACAGATGGTTCATCACTAAATATACTGAGCTATGCCAAGGTGTTGTGTTGGGGTCAGGTCGGGCACGTCTGGCTTTCTCTGATCTTCGTAACCTAGGACAGGGTTGGTCAGTGACTCGTTCCCTCTGTCTTGAAACAGTGGACTCGGTAACTTGTGGCGGGTTCCCCCTGTTCTAAACCGGCAATAGGTTTACATCCTATTGGCGGACAACCAAAGAGCTGTATGGCGGTGATCATGTTTGGCTGGATATTGATGACAAGTGCTTACAATCTGATGTAAATGGCTTCTAATAGGTAATCTCCTCCGATCATTGCAGGTAGTACTAGATGCAGTGATCGGAGACTACAGATACTATTAGAAGCCATTCACAGAGTTCAGCAGGGTTGAGGGACAAACTTATTGGGATGTAAGTATGAACGGAGAAAAGTTGAGGAAGTGAAGTGTTTAAGATATCTGGGAGTGGACATGACAGCGGATGGAACCAATGAAGTGGAAGTGAGTTATAGAGGGGGGGGGGGGTGGCATAGGTTCTGGAAGCAATGAAGAATGTGTGGAAAGATAGTTACCTGGGAGGGCAAAAATGGGTAAATTTGAAGCAATAATAGTCCGAGCAGTATTATATAGATCCGAGATGTGAGCTTTAAATAGGTTTGTGTGGAGGAGGGTGGATATGTTGGAAATGATATGTTTGAGGACAGTATAAGGTGTGAGGTGATTTGATCTAGCAAGTAATGAAAGGGTAAGAGAAATGTGTGGCAGTACAAAGAGTGTGGTTGAGAGAGCAGAAGAGGGTGTGTTGAAATGGTTTGGATATATGGAGAGAATGAGTGAGGAAAGATTGTCAAAGAGGATGTATATGTCAGAAGTGGAGCGAACAAGGAGAAGCGTGACACCAAAGTGGAGATGGAAGATGGAGTGAAAAAGATTTTGATCAATGGTATCAACTGGTACTGGGTGACAGAGCTGAAGCAGCAGGTAAGCGCTCGGGAGGAGTGTGTGTATATATTCATGAACGCTGGGGCAATAACTTTACGGTATTCAATAAACAGTACAATGAAAATACGGAACTTATCACACTTTCGTTACGACCATATTATTTGCCAAGGGAATTCGACAAGATATTTGTAGCCGTAACATTCCCCTGATGCTAATGTGGACTTTGCCGGAAGTGTCTTACACGACTATATGACGTTATTTGTTAAAACAGAGAATAACTCACCGGATGCTATTCAAACTGTTCATGGGAACTTTAACCACCCTACCAACAGTTTACCAACTTTCCTACACGTATAGACAGAGCATTAGTTCATTTTTTTTTCTGTAATGTTAATGATAGCTATGTTTCTAAACAACTGAAACCATTTAGCCTGTGGGACCACAGCATGTCTTTTAACTCCAGTGTACAGCTGTTTCTAGAGAACTAAAATCCCTTTGCTTGTCAGACCATGGCATGTTTTTTTAATTCCAATGTACAGACATAAATCAAAAACATGTAAATCTGTTTGTAAATCTTTCTATGAATAGAATCATGAAGTAAACGAAACTTTACTGTGTATGTGAGCTTACTGACTGGGACGTGTCATATAATCCGAGTGCTTAAACGAGATTAAACGTGATCATTGTATTGACTGGAGTATTGCCATCTCAGTTACTAAATCTAACTCCAGTACCACGAGAAATATCACTAAATCTTCTATTATTAACTGCACAAAGAATTATAACCTTAATATTAGTGAAGGTCTATACAAATTGGATATATTGATGAAATTTGTAAACAATTCACCTTCTCCATATGATAAGTTTATGATACACTCGTTGTCTGTCTTGGACAATCACATGTCTACCAAATGGCGTCCTAGCTACGTCTCTTCGTTGTATATCAACGATCTGTTATATTTCTCTCTTGTGTGTCCCCGATGATATGATTATTACACGAAAGTGCACTTGGGAACTTATCGTGTTTCATTTTCCCCGTGGACTCATAGGAATATACTTTGTCACTCACATGAAAAAGAAAATGTGATCCTTTCCAACACACACACACACACACACACACACACACACACACACACACACACATATATATACAATCGCATGTTTACCAAATGGCGTCCTAGCTTCGACTCTTCGATGTATATCAAGTGACTCTTATATTTCTCTCTTGTGTCTCCCCTGATGATGTGATTATTACACGAAATTGCACTTGGGAGTTTATCGTGTTTCATTTTCCCCGTGGACCCCTTGGAATATCTTGATCACGCGCAAAATTGTGATCCTTTCCAATATATATATATATATATATATATATATATATATATATATATATATATATATATATATATATATATATATATATATATACATATATATATCTTTCTTTTCTTTCTTTCATACTATTCGCCATTTCCCGCATTAGCGAGGTTGCGTTAAGTACAAAGGACTGGACCTTTCAGGGAATATCCTCAAATGGCCCCCTTCTCTGTCCCTTCTTTTGGAAAATTAAAAAAAACGAGAGGGGAGGATTTCCAGCCCCCCGCTCCCTTCCCTTTTAGTCGCCTTCCACGACACGCAGGGAATACGTGGGAAGTATTCTTTCTCCCCTATCCCCAGGGATATATATATATATATATATATATATATATATATATATATATATATATATATATATATATATTTTTTTTTTTTTATACTTTGTCGCTGTCTCCCGCGTTTGCGAGGTAGCGCAAGGAAACAGACGAAAGAAATGGCCCAACCCCCCCCCATACACATGTATATACATACGTCCACACACGCAAATATACATACTTACACAGCTTTCCATGGTTTACCCCAGACGCTTCACATGCCTTGATTCAATCCACTGACAGCACGTCAACCCCGGTATACCACATCGCACCAATTCACTCTATTCCTTGCCCTCCTTTCACCCTCCTGCATGTTCAGGCCCCGATCACACAAAATCTTTTTCACTCCATCTTTCCACTTCCAATTTGGTCTCCCTCTTCTCCTTGCTCCCTCCACCTCCGACACATATATCCTCTTGGTCAATCTTTCCTCACTCATCCTCTCCATGTGCCCAAACCACTTCAAAACACCCTCTTCTGCTCTCTCAACCACGCTCTTTTTATTTCCACACATCTCTCTTACCCTTACGTTACTCACTCGATCAAACCACCTCACACCACACATTGTCCTCAAACATCTCATTTCCAGCACATCCATCATCCTGCGCACAACTCTATCCATAGCCCACGCCTCGCAACCATACAACATTGTTGGAACCACTATTCCTTCAAACATACCTATTTTTGCTTTCCGAGATAATGTTCTCGACTTCCACACATTCTTCAAGGCCCCCAGAATTTTCGCCCCCTCCCCCACCCTATGATCCACTTCCGCTTCCATGGTTTCATCCGCTGCCAGATCCACTCCCAGATATCTAAAACACTTCACTTCCTCCAGTTTTTCTCCATTCAAACTCACCTCCCAATTGACTTGACCCTCAACCCTACTGTACCTAATAACCTTGCTCTTATTCACATTTACATATATATATATATATATATATATATATATATATATATATATATATATATATATATATATATATATATATATATATATATATATATATTTATTTATTTTGCTTTGTCGCTGTCTCCCGCGTTAGCGAGGTAGCGCAAGGAAACAGACGAAAGAATGGCCCAACCCGCCCACATACACATGTATATACATACACGTCCACACACGCAAATATACATACCTATACATCTCAATGTACACATATATATACACACACAGACATATACATATATACACATGTACATAATTCATACTGTCAGCCTTTATTTGTTCCCATCACCACCTCGCCACACATGGAATAACAACCCCCTCCCCCCTCATGTGTGCGAGGTAGCGCTAGGAAAAGACACCAAAGGCCCCATTCGTTCACACTC
>NC_092242.1:29851547-29936547 GCF_036320965.1 Panulirus ornatus
TTTTGCTCTCCGAGACAACGTTCTCGCCTTCCACACATTCTTCAATGCTCCCAGAACCTTCGCCCCCTCCCCAACCCAATGACTCACGTCCGCTTCCATGGTTCCTTCCGCTGCCAAATCCGCTCCCAGATATCTAAAACACTTCACTTCCTCCAGTTTTTCTCCATTCAAGTTCAACTCCCAATTGTTTTGTCCTTCAACCCTACTGTACTTAATAACCTTGCTCTTATTAACATTTACTCTCAGCTTTCTTCTTTCACACACTTTACCAAACTCAGTCACCAGCTTCTGCAGTTTCTCACCCGAATCAGCCACCAACGCTGTATCATCAGCGAAAAATAAATGACTCAATTTCCAAGCCCTCTCATCCACAACAGACTGCATACTTGCCCCTCTTTCCAAAACTCTTGCATTCACCTACCTAACAGCCCCATCAATAAACAAATTAAGCAACCATAGAAACATCACGCACCCCTGCCGGAAACCGAAATTCACTGAGAACCAATCACTTTCCTCTCTTCCTACTCGTACATATGCCTTACACACTCGATAATAACTTTTTACTGCTTACAGCAACTTGCCTCCCACACCATACACTCATAATACCTTCCACAGATCATCGCTATCAACTCTATCATATGCCTTGTCCAGATCCATAAATGCTACATTTAAATAAGATTTGTTTTTCTAAGTATTTCTCACATAAATTCTTCAAAGAAAACACCTGATCCACGCATTCCTCTACCACTTCTGAAACCGCAATGCTCTTCCTCACTCTGATGCTCTGTACATGCCTTCGCTCTCTCAATCAATACCCTTCCATATAATTTTCCAGGAATACTCAACAGACTTATCCCTCTATAATTTGAACTCTCACCTTTATCCCCTTTGCCTTTGTACAATAGCACTATGCATGCATTCCGAAAATCCTAAGGCACTTCACCATGAGCCATACATACACTGAATATCCTCACCAACCAGTCAACAACACGGTCACCCTCTTTTCTAATAATTTCCACTGTAATACTGTCCAAACCCGCCGCCTTCCCAGCTTTCATCTTCCGCAAAGCTTTCACTGCCTCTTCTCTGTTTACCAAATCATTCTCCCTGACCCTCTTACTTCGCACTACACCTCGACCAAAACACCCTATATCTGCCACACTATCATCAAACACATTCAACAAACAATCAAAATACTCACTCCATCTCCTTCTCACTTCACCACTGCTTGTTGTTACCTCCCCATCAGCCCTCTTCACCGATGCTCCCATTTGTTCTCTTGTCTTACGCACTTTATTTACCTCCTTCCAAAACATCTTTTGATTTTCCCCAAAATTTAATGATACTCTCTCACCCCAACCCTCATTTGCCCTCTTTTTCACCTCTTACACCTTTCTCTTGACCTCCTGACTCATTCTTTTATACATCTCCCAGTCATTTGCACTATCTCTCTGCAAAAATCATCCAAATGCCTCTCTCTTCTCTTTCACTAATAATCTTACTTCTTCATCCCACCACTAACTACCCTTTCTAATCTGCCCACCTCCCACGCTTCTCATGACACAAGCATTTTTTGCACAAGCTATCACAGTTCCCTAAATGCATCCCATTCCTCCTTCACTCCCCTTACGTCCTTTGCTCTCACCTTTTTTCCATTCTGCACTCAGTCTCTCCTGGTACTTCCTCAAACAAGTCTCTTTCCTAAGGCTCACTTACTCTCACCACTCTCTTCACACCAACATTCTCTCTTCTTTTCTGAAAACCCCTACAAATCTTCACCTTCGCCTCCACAAGATAATGATCAGACATCCCTCCAGATGCACCTCTCAGCACATTAACATCCGAAAGTCTCTTTCACGCGCCCATCAATTAACACATTATCCAATAACGCTCTCTGGCCATCTCTCCTACCTACATACGTATACTTATTTATATATCTCTTTTTAAACCAGGTATTCCCAATCACCAGTCCTTTTTCAGCACACAAATCTACAAGCTCTTCACCATTTCCATTTACAACACTGGACACCCCATGTACACCAATTATTTCCTCAACTCAACATTACTCACCTTTGCATTCAAATCAACCATCACTATAACCCGGTCTCGTGCATCAAAACTACTAACACACTCACTCAGCTGCTCCCAAAACACTTGCTTCTCATTATCTTTTTTCTCATGCCCAGGTGCATATGCACTAATATTCACCCGTCTCTCTCCATCCACTTTCAGGTTTACCCATATCAATCTAGAGTTTACTTTCTTACACTCTATCACATACTCCTACAACTCCTGTTTCAGGAGTTGTGCTACTCCTTCCCTTCCTCTTGTCCTCTCCCCAACCACTGACTTTACTCCCAAAACATTCCCAAACCACTCTTCCCCTTTACCTTTCAGCTTCGTTTCACTCAGAGCCAAAACATCCAGGTTCCTTTTCTCAAATATACTACCTATCTCAACTTTTTTCTCATCTTGGTTACATCCACACACATTTAGACACCCCACTCTGAGTCTTCAAGGAGGATGAGCATGGCTCCTTCTTCTGTTTCCCCTTTTAGACAGTTAAATACAAGTGAGGAGGGTTCCTAGCCCCCCGCTCCCGTCCCCTTTATAGCCTTCTACGATACGTGAGGAATGCGCCGGAAGTATTCTTTGTCCCCTATCCCCAGGGATATATATATATATATATATATATATATATATATATATATATATATATATATATATATATATATATATATATATATATATATATATATATATAGAGAGAGAGAGAGAGAGAGAGAGAGAGTATTTATTTATTTATTATACTTTGTCGCTGTCTCCCGCGTTAGCGAGGTAGCGAAAGGAAACAGACAAAAGAATGGCCCAACCAACCCACATACACTTGTATATACATACATGTCCACACGCACATATACATACCTACACATCTCAACGCATACGTATATATACACACTCAGACTTATACATATATACACATGTACATAATTCATACTGTCTGCCCTTTATTCATTCCCATCGCCACCTCGCCACACATGAAATGAAGACCCGATTCCCCCGCATGTGCGCGAGGTAGCGCTAGGAAAAGACAACAAAGGCCACATTCTTTCACACTCATTCTCTAGCTGTCATCTATAATGCACCGAAACCACAGCTCCCTTTCCACATCCAAGCCCCACAAAACTTTCCATCGTTTACCCCAGACGCTTCACATGCCCTTGTTCAATCCATTGACAGTACGTCGACCCCGGTATACCACATCGTTCCAATTCACTATTCCTTGCACGCCTTTCACCCTCCTGCATTTTCAGGCCCCGATCTCCTAAAATCTTTTTCACTCCATCTTTTCACCACCGATTTGGTCTCCCACTTCTCGCTCCCTCCACTTCTGACACATATATAGTCTTTGTCAATCTATCCTAGTTCATTCTCTCCATGTGACCACACCATTTCAAAACCCCCTGTTCTGCTCTCTCAACCACACTCTTTTTACAACCACACATCTCTCTTACCCTTTCATTACTTACTCGATGAAACCACCTCACACCACATATTGTCCTCAAACATCTCATTTCCAGCACATCCATCCTCCTCCGCAAAACTCTATCTATAGCTCACGCCTTGCAACCATATAACATTGTTAGAACCACTATTCCTTCAAACATCCCCATTTTTGCTTTCCAAGATAACGTTCTCGACTTCCACACATTTTTCAACGCTCCTAGAACATTCGCCCCCTCCCCCACCCTATGATTCACTTCCGCTTCCATGGCTCCATCCTCTACCAAATCCACTCCCAGATATCTAAAACACTTCACTTCCTCCAGTTTTTCTCCATTCAAACTTACCTCCCACTTGACTTGTCCCTGAACCCTAGTGTACCTAATAACCTTGCTCTTATTCACATTCAATCTCAGCTTTCTTCTTTCACACACTTTACCAAATTCAGTCACCCGCTTCTACAGTTTCTCACACGAATCAGCCACCAGCGTTGTATCATCAGCGAACAGCAACTGACTCACTTCCCAAGCTCTCTCGTCTACAACAGACTGCATAATTGCCCCTCTCTCCAAAACTCTTGCATTCACCTCCCGAACAAACCCATACATAAACAAATTAAACAACCATGGAGACATCACGCACCCCTACCGCAAACCTACATTCACTGAGAACCAATCACTTTCCTCTCTTCCTACACGTACACATGCCTTACATCCTCGATAAAAACTTTCCACTGCTTCTAACAACTTACCTCCTACACCATGTATTCTTGATACCTTCCATATAGCATCTCTATCAACTCTGTCATATGCCCTCTCCAGATCCATAAATGCTACATACAAATCCATTTGCTTTTCTAAGTATTTCTCACATACATCTTTCAAAGCAAGCACCTGATCCACACATCCTCTACCATTTCTGAAACCACTCTTCTCTTACGTAATCTGATGCTCTGTACATGCCTTCACCCTCTCAATCAATACCCTCCCATATAATTTCCCAGGAATACTCAACAAAATTATACCCCTGTAATTTGAGCACTCACTTTTATCCCCTTTGCCTTTGTACAATGGCACTATGCAAGCATTCCGCCAATCCTCAGGCACCTCACCATGAGTCATACATAAATTAAATAACCTTACCAACCAGTCAACATTACAGTCAACCACTTTTTTTAATAAATTCCACTACAATACCATCCAAACCTGCTGCTTTGCCGGCTTTCATTTTCATTTTCTCTGTTTACCAAATCATCCTCCCTAACTCTCTCACTTTGCACATCACCTCGACCAAAACATCCTATATCTGCCACTCTATCATCAAACACATTCAACAAACCTTCAAAATACTCACTCCATCTTCTCACATCACCACTACCTGTTATCACCGCCCCATTTACCCCCTTCACTGAGGTTCCAATTTGTCCCCTTATCTTACGCACTTTATTTACCTCCTTCCAAGACATCTTTTTATTCTCCCTAAAATTTAATGATACTCTCCCACCCCAACTCTCATTTGCCCTCTTTTTCACCTCATGCACCTTTCTCTTGACCTGCTGCCTCTTTCTTTTATACATCTCTCAGTCATTTGCATTATTTCCCTGCAAAAATCGTCGAAATGCTTCTGTCTTCTCTTTCACTAATAATCTTACCTCTTCATCCCACCACTCACTACTCTTTCTTATCTGCCCCCCTCCCACGCTTCTCATGCCACAAGCATCTTTCGCACAAGCCATAACTTCTTCCCTAAGCGCATCCCATTCCTCCCCCACTCCCCTTACGTCCTTTGTTCTCACCTTTTTCCATTCTGTACCCAGTTTCCCCTGGTACTTCCTCACACAAGTCTCCTTCCCAATCTCACTTACTCTCACCACTCTCTTCACCCCAACATTCTTCTTTTTTGGAAACCTTTACAAATTTTCACCTTCGTCTCCATAAGATAATGATCAGACATCCCTCCAGATGCACCTCTCAGAACATTTACATCCAAAAGTATTTCCTTCGCGCGCCCTATCAATTAGCACTTAATCCAATAACGGTCTCTGGCCATATCTCCTACTTACATACGTATACTTATGTATATCTCTCTTTTTAAACCAGGTATTCCCAATCACCAGTCCTTTTTCAGCACATAAATCTACAGTCTCCTCACCATTTCCATTTAGAACACTGAACACCCCATGGACACCATTTATTCCCTCAACTGCCACATTACTCACTTTGCATTCAAATCACCCATCACTATAACCCTGGTCTTGTGCATCAAAACTACTAACACACTCACTCAGCTGCTCCCAAAACATTTGCCTCTCATGATCTTTCTTCTCATGCCCAGGTGCATATGCACGAACAATTACCTATCTCTCTCTATCCACTTTCAGTTTCACCTATGTCAATCTAGAGTTTACTTTCTTACACTGTATCACATACTCCCACCACTCCTGTTTCAGTAGTGCTACTCCTTCCCTTGCTCTTGTCCTCTCACTAACCCCTGACTTTATTCCCATATATGTATACATATATATACATATATATATATATATATATATATATATATATATATATATATATATATATATATATATATATATATATATTTATACTTTATTATACTTTGTCGCTGTCTCCCGCGTTTGCGAGGTAGCGCAAGGAAACAGACGAAAGAAATGGCCCAACCCCCCCCCCCATACACATGTATATACATACGTCCACACACGCAAATATACATACCTACACAGCTTTCCATGGTTTACCCCAGACGCTTCACATGCCTTGATTCAATCCACTGACAGCACGTCAACCCCTGTATACCACATCGCTCCAATTCACTCTATTCCTTGCCCTCCTTTCACCCTCCTGCATGTTCAGGCCCCGATCACACAAAATCCTTTTCACTCCATCTTTCCACCTCCAATTTGGTCTCCCTCTTCTCCTCGTTCCCTCCACCTCCGACACATATATCCTCTTGGTCAATCTTTCCTCACTCATTCTCTCCATGTGCCCAAACCATTTCAAAACACCCTCTTCTGCTCTCTCAACCACGCTCTTTTTATTTCCACACATCTCTCTTACCCTTACGTTACTTACTCGATCAAACCACCTCACACCACACATTGTCCTCAAACATCTCATTTCCAGCACATCCATTCTCCTGCGCACAACTCTATCCATAGCCCACGCCTCGCAACCATACAACATTGTTGGAACCACTATTCCTTCAAACATACCCATTTTTGCTTTCCGAGATAATGTTCTCGACTTCCACACATTTTTCAAGGCTCCCAAAATTTTCGCCCCCTCCCCCACCCTATGATCCACTTCCGCTTCCATGGTTCCATCCGCTGACAGATCCACTCCCAGATATCTAAAACACTTCACTTCCTCCAGTTTTTCTCCATTCAAACTCACCTCCCAATTGACTTGACCCTCAACCCTACTGTACCTAATAACCTTGCTCTTATTCACATTTACTCTTAACTTTCTTCTTCCACACACTTTACCAAACTCCGTCACCAGCTTCTGCAGTTTCTCACATGAATCCGCCACCAGCGCTGTATCATCAGCGAACAACAACTGACTCACTTCCCAAGCTCTCTCATATATATGTACATGTACATGCCTTCACCCTCTCAATCAATATCCTCCCATATAATTTACCAGGAATACTCAACAAAGAGCAGTGTGGTTTCAGAAGTGGTAGAGGATGTGTGGATCAGGTGTTTGCTTTGAAGAATGTATGTGAGAAATACTTAGAAAAGCAAATGGATTTGTATGTAGCATTTATGGATCTGGAGAAGGCATATGATAAAGTTGATAGAGATGCTCTGTGGAAGGTATTAAGAATATATGGTGTGGGAGGCAAGTTGCTAGAAGCAGTGAAAAGTTTTTATCGAGGATGTAAGGCATGTGTGCGTGTAGGAAGAGGGGAAAGCGTTTGGTTCTCAGTGAATGTAGGTTTGCAGCAGGGGTGTGTGATGTCTCCATGGTTGTTTAATTTGTTTATGGATGGTGTTGTTAGGGAGGTGAATGCAAGAGTTTTGGAAAGAGGGGCAAGTATGAAGTCTGTTGGGGATGAGAGAGCTTGGGAAGTGAGTCAGTTGTTGTTCGCTGATGATACAGCGCTTGTGGCTGATTCATGTGAGAAACTGCAGAAGCTGGTGACTGAGTTTGGTAAAGTGTGTGAAAGAAGAAAGTTAAGAGGAAATGTGAATAAGAGCAAGGTTATTAGGTACAGTAGGGTTGAGGGTCAAGTCAATTAGGAGGTAAGTTTGAATGGAGAAAAACTGGGGGAAGTAAAGTGTTTTAGATATCTGGGAGTGGATCTGGCAGCGGATGGAACCATGGAAGCGGAAGTGGATCATAGGGTGGGGTAGGGGGCGAAAATCCTGGGAGCCTTGAAGAATGTGTGGAAGTCGAGAACATTATCTCGGAAAGCAAAAATGGGTATGTTTGAAGGAATAGTGGTTCCAACAATGTTGTATGGTTGCGAGGCGTGGGCCATGGATAGAGTTGTGCGCAGGAGGATGGATGTGCTGAAAATGAGATGTTTGAGGACAATGTGTGGTGTGAGGTGGTTTGATCGAGTAAGTAACGTAAGGGTAAGAGAGATGTGTGGAAATAAAAAGAGCGTGGTTGAGAGAGCAGAAGAGGGTGTTTTGAAATGGTTTGGGCACATGGAGAGAATGAGTGAGGAAAGATTGACCAAGAGGATATATGTGTCGGAGGTGGAGGGAACGAGGAGAAGTGGGAGACCAAATTTTAGGTGGAAAGATGGAGTGAAAAAGAGTTTGTGTGATCGGGGCCTGAACATGCAGGAGGGTGAAAGGAGGGCAAGGAATAGAGTGAATTGGATCGATGTGGTATACCGGGGTTGACGTGCTGTCAGTGGATTGAATCAGGGCATGTGAAGCGTCTGTGGTAAACCATGGAAAGCTGTGTAGGTATGTATATTTGCGTGTTTGGACGTATGTATATACATGTGTATGGAGGTGGGTTGGGCCATTTCTTTCGTCTGTTTCCTTGCGCTACCTCGCAAACGCGGGAGACAGCGAAAAAAAAAAATAGATGTATATATATATATATATATATATATATATATATATATATATATATATATATATATATATATATATATATGTATGTATATATATATATGTGTATATGTATATATGTATATATATATATATGTATATATATATATATATATATATATATATATATATATATATATATATATATATATATATATATATATATATATATATATATATATATTTTTTTTTTTTTTATACTTTGTCGCTGTCTCCCGCGTTTGCGAGGTAGCGCAAGGAAACAGACGAAAGAAATGGCCCAACCCCCCCCCCATACACATGTATATACATACGTCCACACACGCACATATACATACCTACACAGCTTTCCATGGTTTACCCCAGACGCTTCACATGTCTTGATTCAATCCACTGACAGCACGTCAACCCCGGTATACCACATTGCTCCAATTCACTCTATTCCTTGCCCTCCTTTCACCCTCCTGCAAGTTCAGGCCCCGATCACACAAAATCTTTTTCACTCCATCTTTCCACCTCCAATTTGGTCTCCCTCTTCTCCTCGTTCCCTCCACCTCCGACACATATATCCTCTTGGTCAACCTTTCCTCACTCATTCTCTCCATGTGCCCAAACCATTTCAAAACACCCTCTTCTGCTCTCTCAACCACGCTCTTTTTATTTCCACACATCTCTCTCACCCTTACGTTACTTACTCGATCAAACCACCTCACACCACACATTGTCCTCAGACATCTCATTTCCAGCACATCCATCCTCCTGCGCACAACTCTATCTATAGCCCACGCCTCGCAATCATAAAACATTGTTAGAACCACTATTCCTTCAAACATACGCAGTTTTGCGCTCGGAAAGAACAGTCTCGTCTTCCACACATTCTTCAACGCTCCCAGAACCTTTGCTCCCTCCCCCACCCTGCGACCCATTTCCGCTTCCACGGCTCCATCCGCTGCCAAATCCACTCCTATGCATCTGAAACACTTCAATTCCTCCAGTTTTTCTCCATTCAAACTTACCTCCCTATTGACTTATCCTTCAACCTACTGAACCTATCAATCTTGATCTTACTCACATTTACTTTCAGCTTTCTTCTCTCTCACAATTTACTAAACTCGGTCACCAGCTTCTGCAGTGTCTCACCCGAATCAACCACCAGCGCTGTATCATCAGCAAACAACAAATGACTCACTTCCCAAGCCCTCTCATCGACAGCAGACCACATACTTGCCCCACTGTCCTAAACACTTGTATTCAACTCCCTAACAACCCCATCCATACATAAATTGAACAATCATGGAGACATAACGCACCCTTGCCGCAAAACCTACACTCATTGGGAACCAATCACTTTCCTCTCTTCCTACTCGTACACTTGCCTTTCATCCTCGATAAAAACTTTTCACTGCTTCTAGCAACTTACCTCCTACACAATATACTCTCAATACCATCCACAGAGCATCTCTATCAACTCTATCATGTGCCCTCTCCAGATCAATAAATGCCACATACAAATCCATTTGAGTTTCTAAGTATTTTCACATACATACTTCAAAGCAAACACCTGATCCACACATCCTCTACCACTTCTCAAACTACACTGCTCAATACCCTCCCATATAATTTCCCAGAAATACTCAACAAACTTATGCCTCTGTAATTTGAGCACACACTCTTATCCCCTTTGCCTTTGTACAGTGGTACCATGCATGCATTCCGCCAATCCTCAGGCACTTCACCATGCACCATACATACACTGAATACCCTCATCAACCAGTCAACAACACAGTCACCCCCTTTTTTAATAATTTCCAGTGCAATACCATCCAAACCCGCTGCCTTGCCGGCTTTCGTCTTCCGCAAAGCTTTCACTACCTCTTGTCTGTTTACCATACCATTCTCCCTGACCCTCTCACTTCCCTCACCATCTCGACCAAAACACCCTATATCTTCCACTCTATCATCAAACACATTCAACAAACCTTCCAAATACTCGCTCCATCTCCTTATATCTGCCACTCTTTCATCAAACACATTCAACAAACTCAACAAACCTTCAAAATACTCACTCCATTTCCTTCTCACTTCGCCACTATTTGGTATTACCTCCACATTAGCCCCCCTCACCGATGTTCCCATTTGTTCTCTTGTTTTACGCACTTTATTTACCTCCTTCCAAGACATCTTTTTATTCTTTCTAAAATCTAATGATACTCTCTCACCTCAACTTTGCCCTCTTTTTCACCTCTTGTACCTTTCTCTTGACCTCTTGCCTCTTTCTTTTTACATCTCCCAGTCATTTGCACTATTTCCCTGCAAACATCATCCGAATGCCTCTCCCTACTCTTTCGCTAACAATCTTAGTTCTTCATCGTACCATATATATCTTTGTATCTCCCGATCATTTGCACTACTTCATCGCAAATATCGTCCAAACGCCTCTCCTTTCTCTTTCACTAACGATCTTACTTCTTCACCACACCATTCACTATCATTTCTAATCTGGAAACTCCCGCCTCTCTCACACCACATGCATCTTTTGCAAAAGCCATCGCTGCTTCCCTATATACATCTCATTCCTCACCCACTCCCCTCACGTCATTTGCTCTTATCCTTTGTCATTCTGCACTCAATCTCTCCTAATACCTCCTCACACAAGTATTTTATCCAGGCTCAACTTACTCTTACCACTCTCTTCTCCTCATTATTTTCTCTTCTTTTCTGAAAGCTTTTACAAATCTTCGCCTTCACAAGGTAGTGATCAGACATCCCTCCTGCTGCCCATCTCAACACATTAACATCCAAAAGTCTCTCTTTTACACGCCTATCAATCAACACGTAGTCCAATAATGCCCTTTGACCATCTCTCCTACTCACATACGTATATTTATGTATATCTCTTTTTAAACTAGGTATTCCCAATCGCCAGTCTTTTTTCAGCACACAAATCCACAAGCTTTTTACCATTTCTTTTTACAACACTGAACACCCCATGTACACCAATTATACCTTCAACTGCAACATTTCTAACTTTCTCATTTAAATCACCCATCACTATAACCCGGTCTCGTGCATCAAAGCTGCTAATACACTTGCTCAGCTGCTCACAAAACACTTACTTATGATTTTTCTTCTCATGACCAGGCGCACTGGCACCAATAATCACCCATCTCTCTCCATCCACTGTCAGTTTTACCAACAACAGCCTAGAATTTACTTTCTTGCATTTTATCACATACTCCCACAACTCCTGCTTCAGGAGTGTTGCTACCCCTTCCTTAGCTCTTGTCCTCTCACCAACCCCTGACTTCAATCCTATTAATTTCTCAAACCACTCTTCCCCTTTACCCTTGAACTTCGTTTCATTCAGAGCCAGAACATCCAGGTTTCTTTCCTTAAACATACCACCTATCTCTCCCTTCTCATCTTAGACACTCCAATCTGAGCCTTTGAGGAGGATGAGCACTCCCCACCTGACTCTTTCCTCTGTTTCCCCTTTTTTTAAATTCAAATACAAGGAGCGAGGAGGGGGGAGGGTTCAGCTCCCGGCTCCAGCCCTCTTAAGTCGCCTTCTACGACACGCAGGGAATACGTGGGAAGTATTCTTTCTCCCCTACCTACCCCCAGGGAGATGTATAAAGGAAAGCGGCAAGAGGTAAAGAGAAATTACCACAGTCATACACACAGCATCACTAAACTATGAACTTAAACCTATGCAATGCACTGCAGGGGCCCTAAAGAAAGAAGGTTGAGCAGCAGGTCTATGTATGAATATACTGTAGTATATACTGTTCTTTGTGTCACATACAACTTGAGATTAACGCCCCACACCATTACCATAAAAAAAGCAATAAACAAATTAATGACCCCAGATTTGGAAAAGAAAAGAATCACTCAATATCCTATACCAATAATTCATCCATTCCACTTTATGCTTCATCTGCCCAGTCTTCCAACCTCTCAAAAGCAAATAAAACAAAAGCTGCAAATTACAAAATAGTATACTCAGATAAATCACTGGCTGCCTCTCAAAAGCAAATATAAAAAAGCCGCAAATCACAAAATAGTACTGCATCAATCACCAGCTGCTTTGCAACCACTAACACCAAAAACCTTCACAAATGAGAAACAAATCCTCCTACATGCAGTTTCACCTTAACATGCTTGGCAATCAATTCTATGAAACAGCAATGGGTCTTTCACCCTTACCACTCAATAAGTAACCACCAACCACCAAAGAAAAAAGAAAAACTTGCCCCTTACCTACTCACAGATCCCCTACCCAATGATAAATACAACATTGAGAAAATACATATACACAAAAAAAAAACCCCACGAAACTAATGACCCCCCAAATCAGTCAAATGCTCCAACTCTCCAAATGTACAATCATCACAAACCATGCTCCCCACACAAACATGAGCACTCACTCCTGCTTACACTCTGGACATCATTCATCACCGCAGCAGTACAAACACAGTATCAGCACACCTCAATACCCTTCATGCCCATGATGCAACCACCATAAAGAGACAGTTCACTTACTACTCAGTTGCCCTGAACTTTCAGCACATAGATGTATACACATCTCCACAACATTCTATGACCTGTGGTCCTGACCAGTGGACATGGCCAGCTTTCCAAGTGTTGCAGTAGACTTACATGAATAGAAGACACTCTTGGGAAAACAATGCAAGGTAAGGTACTGTAGTAATTCACACACACAAGCTGCTGCTCACATTTTCATTTACTGTTGGTACCCCATAGCTCCCAATTATACCTTCAACTGCCCCATCACCTACTCTCCCATTCAGACCACATCAAGGAGGACTTTATGATGCGAATCAAAATTTCTTCAGACCTCTCTCTGCCCCTCTCAGAACAGTTCCCGTCTTCCTCACTCCTCTCACTACCACATAAATAAGTAATAATCATATACCTCTTACATTCTATTTTTATTCTCATCCACTTAAATCTAACTTTCAACTTAACTGGATATGAAAAAAAATCTAAGGGAGTTCAACACTTTAATGAAGAACATAATGGTCATAAACACATGTAATCTATCTTACAACTTTTAATATTCAAAAGTATTTGTTCTAAAAACATACTCCAACATAAAATCATATTAGTACTTTACACTACAGCTAGACTTTGATATCCTTCTACCTTTCTTCCAATAGTTAAGTAGTTATACATGAATGAGCATGACCATGTTTCCCCTCTTTTGCCAAGTAATACAGAATGGGATGAGCATGCATGTATGTGAGCAGTAACCATTTCTCCCCATCCCTAAAAATTTATACCCCTTAAATGGCCAATCACTCCCACTCGAGAAATTATTCTGGGCATCACATACAACACACGACATTCCCTCCCTACATCACAAACCAACACAAGCAAAAAAAAAAAAAAAAAAAACTAAACACCCTTAGAACATTAACTGGTACCAGATTTAAACAAGATAAAGAATCCCTTAGTATCCTCTATTGACACCTCCTTTATTCCATGATAAACAATGCCTCACCTACTGGGTTATCAATATTACTAAAAGCAAACAGAACTGGAACACACACAACTGAGTGCTCAGAACAATGACTTGCAGTCTAGCAACTACAAACTCTCACCAACTACATAGAATTAATCCAACCAATCTTTTTTCAGCAACCTATACCCAGTTCTCTCTTCCCTTATGAACACAAAACTGATATTTTTTTTCTATACTCAATTGTTGTTCCCCAAATTAGTGAGACAGTGCCAGCAACAGATGACGAAAGGCCACATCTCACATCCATCCTCAAACTGTCATGTTGTGTAATGCACCAAAACCGCAGCCCCTATCCACATCCTGGCACCACAAACCTTTCCATGGTTTACTCCGGAAGCTTTACATGTACTGGTTTGGTCCAATGTTAGCATGTCAACCCTAATATACCACATCACTCCAATTCATTATCCTGTGCATACCTTTCACCCTTCTGCATGTTCAGGCCCTCATCACTCAAAATTTTTTCACTTCAGCCTTCCATCTCTAAATTGATATCACTAAAATGCTCCAAGAACAGATGATTTGACATCCGATGGGTCATTGTACTTTACTTCCAGTTCTACTGCCTCAAGGAATCAAGGTTACTTATGATAATGCAGTCTCCAACAAAACAATTCAAATTTTGTTTTTCAGGTATTTGGTCTCAGGGTAGTTTTTAACAGGATCCAACAGGCCCCACGTTTCCCTTATTTCCATACCACAGACATTGTAGGTAATGTCATGCCTCTCATATCATACGCTCCAGTATACAGCTGTCCTCCCCACTCTTTCTTAAACACCATCCCACTAGTAATACATTACTGTTCAACCACACTTCCAGGGTATGTACAAGCTATGCTTTCTTATGAACATTCTGGACATCACCCATCCCTGCAACACTACAAGCACCAATTCAGACTATGTGAAGCCCTCCATGCCCATGATGAAACTACCATTGTGAAGATGCTGAGCACTGCCAAATTACCAGTCATACACACAGCATCACTAAACTATGAACTTAAACCTATGCAATGGACATGGGAGCCTTCCTGAGCACTGTGGGGGCCCTAAAGAAAGAAGGCTGAGCAGTAGGTCTATGTATGTATATACTGTAGCTTATGCAGCATACTCTTGACATTCATATTTTCATACATAACATTATGGCTCATTTGCCATCCAAGCACGCACAGCTGTCTTCAACTATGCTTGGCCACACAAGGACCCTAACATCTGGCAGAATAACATATCCTAAAACCCTTCAGAGAATCCAAATCCCCTTCCTACTGCCTTTTATCACCTCTATTCTCAGCACCCAAACTGAGGAAAATTTCATTAAGGTCCATTTGTAAGCAAAAAACCTGAAAATCACATCAATGCTCTGACATGCCAATAACAATGTAAAACATACAGCACTTCATTACACAATTAGAAGAATGGTCCATCAGAACAATGTCAGCATCTCCAAAGTATTCTTCATTTACAGTTTTAAACCCAGACAGGCATAAATCCAGCTCATCCTCCAGTTACTTTGAACTGGGCACGCACTAAACAAAACTCCAACTGATCTATGTGTCACACACATGAAATTCACTCCCCACACCATTACCATGAAGAAAGCAATAAACAAATCAACGCCCCCAGATTTGGAAAAGAAAAGAATCCCTCAACATCATTTAGCAATAATTCATCCATTCAACATTATGCTTCACCTGCCCAGTCTTCCAGCCTCTCAAAAGCAAATAAAACTAAAGCTGCAAATTACAAAATAGTATACTCAGATCAATCACTGGCTGCTTAGCAACCACCATCACTGAAAACCTTCACAAATGAGAAACAGATCCTCCCAGGTACAGTCTCACCTCACCATGCTTGGCAATCAATTCTATGAAACGGCAATGAGCCTTTCTCACCCTTACCACTCAACCACCGAAGAAAAAATAAACTTACCCCTTACCTATTCACAGACCCCCTACCCAATAATAAATACAACATTGAGAAAATACATATACACCGAAAAAAATAGGCACACTAAACTGGTGACCCCTCAACTCAGTCAAATGCTCCAACCTTCCAAACATACAATCACAAACCATGCTCCCCACACAAACATGAGCACTCTCTCCTGCTTACACTCTGGACATCATCCATCACCACAGCAGTACAAACACAGTATCAGCACACCTCAATTCTCTTCATGCCCATGATGCAACCACCAAAGATATGGATCACTTACTACTCAGTTGCCCTGAACATTCAGCACATAGATGTAAACATATCTCCACAACATTCTACGACCAGTGGACATGGCCAGCTTTCAGTGTGTTGCAGGAGACTTGCATGAATAGAAAACACCCTTGGGAAAGCAATGCAAGTTTAGGTAATGTAGTAATTAACACACACACAAGGAGCTGCTCACATTTTCATTTACTGTGGGTACCCCATAGCTCCTAATTATATCTTCAACTGCCCCATCACCCACCCTCCCATTCAAACCACATCAAGGTGGACTATCATGTGAATTCAAATTGCTTCGGACCTCTCTCTGCCCCTCTCAGAACAGCTCCCGTCTTCCTCACTCCTCTCTACTACATGTATAAGTAATAACAGTCATATACCTCTTACATTCTAGTTTCATTCTCATCCACTTCAATCTAACTTTCAACTTAACTGGATATGAAAAAATAAAATCTATGGGATTTCAACACTTTAATGAAGAGCATAATGGTCATAAACACATGTAATCTATCTTACAACTTTTAATATTCAGTAGTATTTGTTCTAAAACCATACTCCAACATAAAATCATATTCGTAGTTTACATTACAGCAGTTTTAAACATTGAAAATAACTTGGAAAAATATGTACTTTGATATTCTCCTACCCTCAATTATTACAATTTCATCAGCTTAAATCCATTTGCAAGTTCAGTGCATTCTTAAGCTTAAGATAACTGCAAATTAAAAAAAAATAAAATACTGCAATCTTCAGAAGTCTCAATTTTTTAACTTTAGGAGAACCTTATTTTCTGGAATACCAACAGTAGCTTCTGCCTCTTGTAAAACATCATGCATAAGTCCTGCTGCCCTTTTGACCTGAAATTATTACAAAGATTTACTTTTCTAATTGGTGCAAATACATTTACCAATTTAAAGTAAAATTACAGAAATCTTAGGATTGGAAGCTCATGCAGTGTCTTTGCCTCCCTTTTCTTCATATTATTTGGCTGACATTACATAAGCACTGCTCACATTTTCTTTGTCATAAGCCAAAGGTGATTACAATCAAGGAATCAGGAGTGTCAGCTTTTGATTTGTTACAATGAAATTTGCAAGTCTCATGTGAAGACTGGAAGAACAGAAGAAATATTACAAGTAAAATACATACTGAAGGCAAAAATTGAAAAACAATATGGATATGTGGAGGAATGATGTGAGCAAGGGTACTGTAATGGACAAAGGGAGTACGAATATGTGAAGACAAATATGTGATGGAGTGACAGTAGTACCTGAACTTGGGACTGCATAGGGACCATCCTGCTTCAAATCATATGGGTTAAGTATTGTAAATCATTCTTACCAATTAACAAATAATATCCATATTTATTTATTTTGCTTTGTCGCTGTCTCCCGTGTTAGCGAGGTAGCGCAAGGAAACAGACAAAAGAATGGCCCAACCCGCCCACATACACATGTATATACATACACGTCCACACACGCAAATATACATACCTATACATCTCTATGTATACATATATATATACACACACAGACATATACATATATACACATGTACACAATTCATACTGTCTGCCTTTATTTATTCCCATCGCCAACTCGCCACACATGGAATAACAATCCCCTCCCCACTCATATGTGCGAGGGAGCGCTAGGAAAAGACAACAAAGGCCCCATTCGTTCACACTCAGTCTCTAGCCGTCATGTAATAATGCACCGAAACCACAGCTCCCTTTCCACATCCAGGCCCCACACAACTTTCCATGGTTTACCCCAGACACTTCACATGCCCTGCTTCAATCCGTTGACAGCACGTCGACCCCAGTATACCATATCGTTCCAATTCACTCTATTCCTTGCACGCCTTTCACCCTCCTGCATGTTCAGGCCCCAATCACTCAAAATCTTTTTCACTCCATCTTTCCACCTCCAATTTGGTATCCCACTTCTCCTCGTTCCCTCCATCACCTGACACACATATCCTCTTGGTCACTTTCCTCACTCATTCTCTCTATGTGACCAAACCATTTCAAAGCACCCTCTTCTGCTCTCTCGACCATACTTTTTTAATTTCCACACATCTCTCTTACCCTTACATTACTTACTCGATCAAACCACCTCACACCACATATTGTCCTCAAACATCTCATTTCCAGCACATCCACCCTCTTGCTCACAACTCTATCCATAGCCCATGCCTCGCAACCATATAACATTGTTGGAACCACTATTCCTTCAAACATACCCATTTTTGCTTTCCGAGATAATGTTCTCGACTTCCAAACATTCTTGGAGCCTCCCAAAATTTTCGTCCCCTCCCCCACCCTATGATTCACTTCCATTTCCATGGTTCCATCCGCTGCCAGATCCACTCCCAGATATCTAAAACGCTTTACTTCCTCCAGTTTTGCTCCATTCAAACTTACCTCCCAATTGACTTGACCCTCAACCCTACTGTACCTAATAACCTTGCTCATATTCACATTTTCTCTCAACTTTCTTCTTTCACACACTTTACCAAACTCAGTCACCAGCTCCTGCAGTTTCTCATATGAATCAGCCACCAGCACTGTATCATCAGCGAACAACAACGGACTCACTTCCCAAGTTCTCTCATCCACAACAGACTGCATACTTGCTCCTCTTTCCAAAACTCTAGCATTCACCTCCCTAACAACCCCATCCATAAACAAATTAAACAACCATGGAGACATCACACACCCCTGCCGCAAACCTACATTCACTGAGAACCAATCATTTTCCTCTCTTCCTACACGTACACATGCCTTACATCCTCGATAAAAACTTTTCACCGCTAACAACTTGCCTCCCACACCATATATTCTTAACACCTTCCACAGAGCATCTCTATCATATGCCTTCTCCAGATCCATAAATGCTACATACAAATCCATTTGCTTTTCTAAGTATTTCTCATACATTCTTCAAAGCAAACACCTGATCCACACATCCTCTACCACTTCTGAAACCACACTGCTCTTCCCCAACCTGATGCTCTGTACATGCCTTCACCCTCTCAATCAATACCCTCCCATATAATTTACCAGGAATACTCAACAAATTTTTACCTCTAATTTGAGCACTCACTCTTATCCCCCTTGCCTCTGTACAATGGCACTATGCAAGCATTCCGCCAATCCTCAGGCACCTCACCATGAATCATACATACATTAAATAACCTTACTAAACATATTTGACAATTGTTATTTGCACAGATTAACCATACATACTGCCCATGTGAAGAAGGATAAAGAGAAAATGAGAATTAAAAGTACAAAGAAGGGAAAGAAAAAGAGACAAAGAAAACTGACCTGCATGTAGTAGGCACGGAGAACTAGAAGGAAATAAGTCTCAAAGTATAAGACTACAACAATGAACAAGAGTGCTCCAAATGCTGCTGCTCCACTGACAAAGGTGGCCAGCATGATTATGAATGATAACCCAGTAACCAGTGCAAATACAAGTTGGATCAGGAGCAAGACCATCATAGGAATCATCAGATTTGTCATGTTCTGAAAGTAAGATTGGTTTTATGGTAAGTTATTATTGCTCTAACATGAGAATGAACATCTTAAGTTACTATTGCTCTAATCTGAAATGGAACATTTTAAATACTATTTGAAATAAACATATAATAACCAGTAAATTATATGAATTGGCATCAAGAAACTTGGAGACACGAGTTAAAGCAAACGTCTGTGTGAGGTGTACATTATATAAAAAATAATATATAGTCATTACCCAATCAGTTGGGCCAAAAATTTTAGAAAATGGTCACCTGAATCAAGACAGACATGATAGACCAACTTTTTTTGCACCTGTATCTACAATTGAAGATACAACCCATGTCCCAAAAGCAGCTCTGTTGCTAAGAAAACATTTTGTAACATGTAGAAATAAAAATTGGAGATATCATCAGCGCTATATGGAATTGAAGTAAATGGATTGGCTGAAAAGTGTTATACGAGGATAGTGAAAGACATGATTTTTAAAATGTCCTCTCTACTTAATCTCCCTGGTGCTGAAGTTTCAATGTCTTCCACCATGAAAACACTTCAACATTTTATTTGGTTCCTTAAGTATCCTTACATCATCCTCTAAAATTTCTGCCCATACTTCCTTTAGCCTGATTAGCTGTTTCTTGATTGACAACTGATGAATTTAGAGAAAAGTTTTGGATTCTTTCCTTTGTCTACAACATTCTTTTCAGAGCTTCTTTGTTCCCTCTCTCATTTTGCTGTACTCATTCCTTGCATTCTTATACCTTGCAGAAGCTAGCTGGCTGGAGTGTCATCTATACATTCAACAATATAAATCTCTATGCTCCTTTGTTTTTTAATACATTTCATTAAACAATTCTTTCCTGCTTCATTAAATTCCCTGTATCCAAAGCTTAAGGTACCCATCTCTACTCCTTCACTATAAATTTCACAAATTCTCTACAAAGCCCTGGTTCCTGGTTACCTAACTTTATTTCCTAACCAACATTCCTACAGGAATTATTGTGGTTTGTGTAGTTTCTAGAATTATATCACTACATCTCGTCTCCCCTCAGTATTTTTAATGCTCTGTTTACCACAAAATTCAGCATTGTGTGTTCACTTTTTCCAACTGGAGCATCACATATATTCTCAGTATTCATGGTAGAAGGCATGAAGATAAGAACTAGCACTGATGTATTATTCTCTCTCATAGTATGTTCACCGATATGTCGTTTTATTTAAGAAATTTCCAGTACATACAAAAAACCTGCATCTCCACAACTCCCTATCACCATGAGAATCTCAATTTCTCAAAGTCTAAATGCAACTGACACTCCCCATTATTAGTACTTCATCATTTCAATTATTAAGCATTTCACTGCTTCATGTTCCATCCTGAATGTTCCTTCACTGTTACTGTATTATATATGTTCTGGACCACTGCAATTCTTTAAGAGTATTATACAATAACACCACTATGCACTTCTTCCTACAGTTACTCTTCCCATTATATTTTGTCCGAATGGTCCAACTTCTACAATTTTCTTGAATCTTAAGGCTATCTTTTATCAAGATGGCCAATCCTTTGCCTTCTCTATCCATACTTATCATGATGTACCCTTCTGGGCAGAATAAGCGAGATCTATCTACCTCTATCTCTGATGCAAATTTCCTTTGGGAACTCCCTAAAGGGGATAGCCAGGGGAAAGGTGTTTCCATATCTGTTGAACTCCAAAGCTGCCTCTTAGCCTCTGGTGACTCACCCTTAACAGGCTGTTGATAGAGGGTAACTCTAGGGCAGAGTTTTCAGAAGCTCCTATCCGATGTTCCTTATGTACCTGTCTAATGTTCCAACCTACTACTTCTACCTAATGTTTCTATCTAACATTCCTACCAACTATATATATTTGTTGTTCCTACCACTTCGCCAATAGGCAGGAATAGCACGGAATAGCACACAGCACTCAACAGGAAAATCTAGAGTTGCTAAGAACAAGTTGAGTGGATCAAGAGTAGTGTCACAAGGAGATACTGTATGTTTGTGGACAGAATGCCAGCTGTTTAAGTGTGGGTGAGGCAGGGAAAAAAAGACAGCTACCTAGGTCAAAGGAGTGCAACTTGACAACTACTCAAGTGCTAGCTCACTACACAGTCATCACTAACCCTCCAAATACTTGGGCAGATAGTATGGATAATGTACTTACCTGGTCCATGTCTTGCTGCCTATCCATTACTACCTTGGATCTTTTCTCATTAGTCAGCTTTGTTTCCACAACTTTAACAATATCAAGGTGCACTTTCCTTTAAACAATCCTTTAATTCCAGCTCTTCACCATTATTTATTTATTTATTTATTTTCCTTTGTTGCTGTCTCCCGCGTTTGCGAGGTAGCGCAAGGAAACAGACGAAAGAAATGGCCCAACCCACCCCCCTACACATGTATATACATACACGTCCACACACACAAATATACATACCCATACATCTCAATGTACACATATATATACACACAGACACATACATATATACACATGTACACAATTCACACTGCCTTTATTCATTCCCATCGCCACCTCGCCACACATGGAATAACATCCCCCTCCCCCCCTCATGTGTGCAAGGTAGCACTAGGAAAAGACACTCAGTCTCTAGCTGTCATGTAATAATGCCCAAAACCACAGCTCCCTTTCCACATCTAGGCCCCACACAACTTTCCATGGTTTACCCCAGACGCTTCACATGTCCTGATTCAATCCAGTGACACCACGTCTACCCCGGTATATCACATCGATCCAATTCACTATTCCTTGCCTGCCTTTCACCCTCCTGCATGTTCAGGCCCCGATCACAAAATCTTTTTCACTCCATCTTTCCACCTCCAATCTGGTCTCCCACTTCTCCTCGTTCCCTCCACCTCCGACACATATATCCTCTTGGTCAATCTTTCCTCACTCATTCTCTCCATGTGCCCAAACACCCTCTTCTGCTCTCTCAACCACGCTCTTTTTATTTCCATACATCTCTCTTACCCTTACATTACTTACTCGATCAAACCACCTCACACCACATATTGTCCTCAAACATCTCATTTCCAGCACATCCACCCTCCTGTGCACAACTCTATCCATAGCCCACGCATCGCAACCATACAACATTGTTGGAACCACTATTCCTTCAAACATACCCATTTTTGCTTTCCGAGATAATGTTCTCGACTTCCACACATTCTTCAAGGCTCCCAGGATTTTCGCCCCCTCCCCCTCCCTATGATTCACTTCTGCTTCCATATCCACTCCCAGATATCTAAAACACTTTACTTCCTCCAGTTTTTCTCCATTCAAACTTACCTCCCAATTGACTTGAATCTCAACCCTACTGTACCTAATAACCTTGCTCTTATTCACATTTACTCTCAACTTTCTTCTTTCACACACTTTACCAAACTTAGTCACCAGCTTCTGCAGTTTCTCATATGAATCAGCCACCAGCACTGTATCATCAGCAAACAACAACTGACTCACTTCCCAAGCTCTATCATCCCCAACAGACTTCATACTTGCCCCTCTTTCCAAAACTCTTGCATTCACCTCCCTAACAACCCCATCCATAAACAAATTAAACAACCATGGAGACATCACACACCCCTGCCACAAACCTACATTCACTGAGAACCAATCATTTTGATCTCTTCCTACACGTACACATGCCTTACATCCTCGATAAAAACTTTTCACCGCTAACAACTTGCCTCCCACACCATATATTCTTAGTACCTTCCACAGAGCATCTCTATCAACTCTATCTTATGCCTTCTCCAGATCCATAAATGCTACATACAAATCCATTTGCTTTTCTAAGTATTTCTCACATACATTCTTCAAAGCAAACACCTGATCCACACAACCTCTACCACTTCTGAAACCACACTGCTCTTCCCCAATCTGATGCTCTATACATGCCTTCACCCTCTCAATCAATACCCTTCCATATAATTTACCAGGAATACTCAAACTTATACCTCTATAATTTGAGCACTCACTCGTATCCCCTTTGCCTTTGTACAATGGCACGAAGCAAGCATTATGCCAATCCTCAGGCACCTCACCATGAATCATACATACATTAAATAACCTTACCAACCAGTCAACAATACAGTCACCCCCTTTTTTAATAAATTCCACTGCAATACCATCCAAACCTGCTGCCTTGCCAGCTTTCATCTTCTGCAAAGCTTTTACTACCTCTTCTCTGTTTACCAAATCATTTTCCCTAGCCCTCTCACTTTGCACACCACCTCGACCAAAACACCCTATATCTGCAACTCTTTCATCAAACACATTCAACAAACCTTCAAAATACTCACTCCATATCCTTCTCACATCACCACTACTTGTTACCACCTCCCCATTAGCCCCCTTCACTGAAGTTCCCATTTGCTTCCTTGTCATACGCACTTTATTTACCTCCTTCCAAAACATCTTTTTATTCTTCCTAAAATTTAATGATACTCTCTCACCCCAACTCTCATTTGCCCTCTTTTTCACCTCTTGCACCTTTCTCTTGACCTTCTGTCTCTCTTTTATACATCTCCCACTCATTTGCATTTTTTCCCTGCAAAAATTGTCCAAATGCCTCTCTCTTCTCTTTCACTAATAATCTTACTTCATCCCACCACTCACTACCCTTTCTAATCAACCCACCTCCCAAGCTTCTCATGCCACCAGTATCTTTTGCGCAAGCCATCACTGCTTCCCTAAATACATCCCATTCCTCCCCCACTCCCCTTACCTCCTTTGTTCTCACCTTTTTTCCATTCTGTACTCAGTCTCTCCTGGTACTTCCTCACACAAGTCTCCTTCCCAAGCTCACTTACTCTCACCACCCTCTTCACCCCAACATTCTCTCTTCTTTTCTGAAAACCCATACAAATCTTCACCTTCGCCTCCACAAGATAATGATCAGACATCCCTCCAGTTGCACCTCTCAGCACATTAACATCCAAAAGTCTCTCTTTCGCACGCCTGTCAACATGTAATCCAATAATGCTCTCTGGCCATCTCTCCTACTTACATACGTATACTTATGTATATCTCGCTTTTTAAACCAGGTATTCCCAGTCACCAGTCCTTTTTCAGCACATAAATCTACAAGCTCTTCATTTCCATTTACAACACTGAACACCCCATGTATACCAATTATTCCCTCAACTGCCACATTACTCACCTTTGCATTGAAATCAACTTAACTATTAATCCAACAATATTTGAATATATCACTTTGTCAGACATTACCATTTCATAACACTTCAGCCATCTCTGCAATGCTGGCAGGGTTGCTCTATCCTTGTCACATGTAGCATCTTCAGTTTTTTGTCTTCTGACTGCGCTCTTAGCTTTTCTCACTATCTCCATTTGATACCCTAATGAATACCAATTCATCTTCAAAGTTTCCAAGGTTTCTTAAGTAACTACTGGTTAGATGAGAGTATCCAGCAATCTCTTAATAAGCTCTTCCTCATTCTTATTCCTTTCTACCATATCTGGTGTATGATTACTACCCAAGCCAAAAAATAATCGGTTACATACATCTATCAACCTCCCACTCTACTACCTTTATAATTTTGGTGCAACCCACTTTTTACACCCTGATCCTTCACTGTAGGAGAGTCAACCTTGGTTTGTCTAACTAATCTCTTTTTAGTTAGCAAGCACTGGTTCTGCATGCTCTGCACTTTTCAAAGTCTTTAATCAGTAACACAACCACATGACCATGACAGCTAGAAACTTTGTATGTTTACCAAGAGGACCCCAGAAGTATGCATCTGGCTCCAAATCTTTACAACCTGGGTAAATAAAAGCATTTACAAAGATACTGTAAACCTTAAATACTGATATAATCTCGTGTAAAGTTAGGAACTTTAGCTAGTTTAGAAAAATTTTTTTTCACCATAAAAGGAACAAATTTGAAGTCATGGCACACTCAAGTTTAAGATTCATCATCTTCACAAATTTCTTTTTCCAGTAAGTTTTACAAAATGTAAGCCACAATACCATATTAAGCCTGAAATGGTTAACAGTATTAAATTTCTCCGCAAGTGCAAATTGTCATGAGGAGACACGGATACATTTTGGATCCTCATCAACCAACTTCTACAATATGCCTTCCCTTGGATTCCATTCCAATATCTTTAAGATCCCTGACTTCAGTCAGATTCTGCAACTGCCGCAATTATCGGGACTATGGAAATATCATTGCTGTTCATAAGAATAAAGAGTTCATTATTTTTTCTTTCATACTTGATCACCACTTCCAGCATTGGCGAGGCTGCACTAGGAACAAAAGAAAGGCCACCACCATTCATGTCCATTCTCGTGCAATGCACAAAAATCCACAGCCCCCATCCATGACTGAGTCTCGCAGACATTTCCATGGTCTACCCCACATGCTTCACACAACCTGGTTCAGTCCATCGACATTCATTGCATGTAATTTTTTTCTTTTATGGAATTTTCCATATATAACCATAATATATAAATGGAGAAGTGGGAAGACAGTGACTACTGGTGGCCAGTAATAATCAGTTCTACCAAGCACTTTATATTGGTTCTGGTGCATCCCTGATTCTTAGTATTCAAAAAAATCTCACAATGACATGCCTAGCTACTCTGGACACTGCTCCCACGAGAATCAAAAATGCCCTGCTCGCAGCTGTAGCATATGAAGACATGATGACAGTTTGTGGAAACAAATCTGTAAATAGCAAGAGGGGCACTGGGTTCCATTTAAAGGTAAAACATTATCACAAAGTTTTAGTCTCAAGACTACTGTATACGCATCAGAACAAGAACAAATGAAAAATAAAGCTGATAAGTTGCTCTGAGTGGCTTCTCACAGCAAAAGACATGGGACTTGAAAGAGTTATAAAAGAAGAAAATGTTCTGCATCAAGATTATTCATCCCACTCTCCCCTACAGACAAAGCTGTTTAAGATGAGTATGCCCCTAAGAAAACTGTTGATCTGGCTATGTGGCACCAATGGCCCACTTGGCGATGTGGCACCAGTGACCCACCTGACCATGTGGAACCAATGTCCCACCTGACCATGCGGCACCAGTGGCCCACCTGACCATGTGGCACCAGTGGCCAACCTGACCATGTGGCACCAGTGGCCCACCTAACCATGCAGCAACAGTGGCCCACCTGACCACACGGCAACAGTGGTCCACCTGACATGTGGCACCAGTGGCCTGCCTGACCATGTGGCACTAAAGGCAAGAGGACTAACAAATTCATTCTCCACCAGCAATTCTTAGAATTAGGTTTCATCCAATCTGACCCACTGATAAACTTTGGAGAATTCTTCTCAGGGTCAAATCTACAAAGTTCATATTCTAGGTAAACTTTGTTTATGGAAATCAGTTTAAATAGCTACATGTGCTGAACATTTCATTGATGCCATAAACCACTGAAAAATCTGTGACACACACACATTTCCTTCAGTATAATTCTAAATACACCAGTATATATTCAAATTCCTTTGTTCAGGAAGCATTTACCATGTACAGGACAGATTTTGAAAACACACTCATTTGGCAAGTCACCCAAGATGTTTTATAGGCAAAATCAAAATAATGGTAAATGGTATAAGGCAGGATTTCTGTCATCCACTGAGGAGATACAATGACCTATGTATACAGCTAAATAGTACAAATGCCTTCCATTACATCACTTGTTCTGCTATCCTCTTAAAAGCTACTTCGAAATGTAACTGCAGAAACAGTGATATTCAAAATGAGACTATACCTCAAAACAACTCACCTTCGTGATACCAAAGATCATAAGGCTGCTGCAGATCATCTTTATGACACTCATTATCATCTGGGTTGTCAATAAGCCAGTCACTGGAATAATAGCAATATTAGGTGGCATGAAGCTGACTTTTATAACAGGTTACACTGCACATTGTGAGCCTAATACCTGTACCCAAATTGTGTGTTCTTGATTCCAGGAGCAGCCTCTCAAGCTAGTGTAAGGACAGAGTTAATTCCCAACTGTCATTTAGTCTTAAGACAGCCAGGAGATTCTGCCCAAATGACATGGTTTTGTTACTTTCTAACAGGTCATCAGTTATTCCATGGCAACTTTGATTTAACAGTTACAGTTACATGTCAACATAAAACAGTGATATGCTTTACAAGCTCACAACTAGTCTTATGTGATAACCTGAACAAAGTTACAAAAGCTTTTTATTCCAAGTGTGAAGCTTTTCCACTTGATACTCTGCAAGAACACTAAGATATGAACAGGTAACTGACTAATTTGTAAAAGCTAAAATCTACAGGTTATTCAGTACTAAAAACTATTAGTAAAATTATATAAAATATACTTTGGCCTTCTTAAGTTACTAAAACTTTAAAGAATGATAAATTTGGCTTTCAAAAAATATCTATTTCACTTTACAAGAAAAACTATTTTTATTACACAATTCATATTCAACACGATTCGTACATTTATGGCATTCTAATATGTAAATTGTTTACACACTGGCTTCCTTGAAAGAACATCAGTATCTAATTATGTCAAAAACTTACAAAACTTTTTATTTCTTCTGTTATTACATAATACATACTCCACTCAAGCCTTCTATATTTCTGGCATTCCAAGAAGACTTTTTAATCTTCAGTAGTGTGTTATTCCACCGGGCATGCCATCAAACAATTATTAAATTGGCACACAAGGTATACAAATATAACTACACAAATGAAGATTACTAGATCTGGCTGCTTTAGTCTCAGCATCTGCCATTTCATTACACTGGTACAAACATGTTCAAGACATCAATTGAAATCTGTATACAAGCTTATGCTTTAAAAGGATTCTTAAAATCCAATACTAGACTTCTGAGCTATGGGATGCATTGGGCTTGGTGTGATTTAGCTTAAGAGACTCTCTGGGAACAATACTGGATTGTTAAATTTAATATTTATTAAGTGGGAGATTCCTCAATTTCAGTGCACCATGACTATGCACCATATAGTTTTGCAGTAAGAATGGAGATTCTTTGGTTAGTTTTATCATACAAATTCATTGTTAAATAACCACATGAAAACAAAGCTTCTCATTTTGAGCCAACAATAATTATCTTAATTCTATTGTTTCATTTCTTTTTATTATAATTAATAGCCATTTCTCGCGTCAGCAAGGTAGCGCAAGGAAACAGACGAAGAATGGTCCATCCACTCATATACACACATATATATACATAAACTCCCATACACGCACATATACATACATATTCATTTCAAATTTTTTTTATCATACCTTGTCGCTGTCTCCTGCGTTAGTGAGGTGGCGCAAGGAAACAGAAGAAAGGCCCAACCCATCCACATACACATGTATATACATACACGTCCACACACACATATACATACTTATAACTTTCAACGTATACATATATATACATACACACACATACATACACATGTACATAATTCATACTTGCTGCCTTTGTTCATTCCCGTCGCCACCTCTGACACATGTGTCCTCTTTGTCAATCTTTCCTCACTCATTCTCTCCATGTGAACAAAATTTCAAATTACCCTCTTCTGCTCTCTCAACCACACTCTTTTTATTACTACACCTCTCTCTTACCCTTTCATCAACCTCCTCCGCACATCCCTATCTATAGCCCACGCCTCGCAACCATATAACATTGTTGTAACCACTATTCCTTCAAACATACCCATTTTTGCTTTCCGAGATAATGTCCTCGTCTTCCACACATTTTTCAACGCTCCCAGAACTTTTGCCCCCTACCCCACCCTGTGACTCGCTTCCGCTTCCATAGTTCCATCCACTGCTAAATCCACTCCCAGATATCTAACACTTCACTTCCTCCAGTTTTTCTCCATTAAAACTTACCTGTCTCTCAACTCTACTGTACCTAATATCCTTGCTCTTGTTCATATTTACTCTCAGCATTCTTCTTTCACACACTTTACCAAAGTCAGTCAACAGCTTCTGCAGTTTCTCACACGAATCAACCACCTGCACTATATCATCAGCGAACAACTAACTCACTTCCAAAGCCCTCTCATCCACAACAGACTGCATACTTGCCCTTCTTTCCAAAGCTCTTGCATTCACCTCCCTAACAACCCCATCCATAAACAAAGTTAACAACCATGGAGACATCATGCGCACCCCTGCCGCAAACCGACATTCACCGAGAACCAATCGCTTTCCTCTCTTCCTACTCGTACACACCCCTCACATCCTCGATAAAAACATTTCACTGCCTAACAACTTGCCTCCCACACCATATATTCTTAATACCTTCCACAGAGCATCTCTATCAACTATCATATGCCTTCTCCAGATCCATAAATGCTACATACAAATCCATTTGCTTTTCTAAGTATTTTTCACATACATTCTTCAAAGCAAACACCTGATCCACACATCCTCTACCACTTCTGAAACCACACTGCTCTTCCCCAATCTGATGCTCTGTACATGCCTTCACCCTCTCAATCAATACCCTCCCATTTAATTTCCCAGGAATATCCAACAAACCTATACCTCTGCAATTTGAACACTCACCTTTATCCCCTTTGCCTTTGTACAATAGCACTATGCATGCATTCCGCCAATCCTCAGGCACTTCACCATGAGCCATACATACATTACATATCCTTACCAACCAGTCAACAACACAATCACCCTCTTTTTTAATAAATTCCACTGTAATACCATCCAAACCCACTGTCTTGCCAGCTTTCATCTTCCGCAATGCTTTCACTACCTCTTTGTTTACTTAATCATTCTCCCTAACCCTCTCACTTTGCACAACACCTTGACCAAAGCACCCTATATCTGCCACTCTATCATCAAATACATTCAACAAACCTTCAAATTACTCGCTCCATCTCCTCATCACCACTGCTTATTACCTCTCCATTAGCCCCCTTCACTGATGTTCCCATTTGTTCCCTTGTCTTACGCACTTTATTTACCTCCTTCCAGAACATCTTTTTATTCTCCCTAAAGTTTAATGATACTCTCACCCCAACTCTCATTTGCCCTCTTTTTCACCTCTTGCACCTTTCTCTTGACCTCCAGCCTCTTTCTTTTGTACATCTCCCAGTCATTTGCACTATTTCCCTGCAAAAATTGTCCAAATGCCTCTCTCTTCTCTTTCATGAATAATCTTACTCCTTCATCCCACCAATCACTACCCTTTCTCATCTGCCCACCTCCCATACTTCTCATGCCATAAGCATCTTTTGTGCAAGCCATCACTGCTTTCCTAAATACATGCCATTCCTCCCCCACTCCCCTTTCGTCCTTTGCTCTCACCTCCTTCCATTCTGCATTTCAATGTATTCATACATATATATACACAGACATGTGCATATATACAAACGTACATATTCACACTTGCTGCCTTCATCCATTCCTGTCACCACCCAACCACACAGGATATAGCATCCCCCCCACCTCCAGCGAGGTAGTGCCAGGAAAAGACAAAAACGCCTCATTCATTCACACTCATAGTCTCTAGTTGTCATGTCATGCACCAAAACCACAGCTCCCTTTCCACATCCAGGCCCCACAGTCTTTCCCATCGTTTAACCCAGACGCTTCACATGCCCTGGTTCAATCCACTGACAGCACAACAACCCCAGTATACCACATTGTTCCAATTTACTCTATTCCTTGCATGCCTTTCATCCTCCTGTATGTTTAGACCCCGACAGCTCAAAATCTTTTTCACTCCATCCTTCCAACTCCATTTTGGTCTCCTGCTTCTCCTTTTTCCCTCCCCCTTTGACATACATCCTCTTTGTCAATCTTTCCTCAGTCATTTTCTCCATGTGTCCAGACCATTTCATCACAACCTCTTCTGCTCTCTCAACCACACTTTATTATCGGACATCTCTCTTACCCTTTCATTACGTACTCAATCAAACCACCTCACCACGTACTCAAACATTTCATTTCCAACACATCCACCCTCCTCCGCACAACCCTATCTATAGCCCATGCCTCAACCATATAATATTGTTGGAACCACTATTCCTCCAAACATACCCATTTTTGGTCTCCTTGATAATGTTCTCGCCTCCCACACATTCAACGCTCCTGGAACCTTCACCCCCTCTTCCACCCTGTGACTCGCTTCCATGGTTCCCAGCAAAAATTGTCCAAATGCCTCTCTCTTCTCTTTACTAATAATCCCACTTCATCCCATCACTTGCTACCCTTTCTAATCTGCCCACCTCTCACCTTCCTCATGCCACATGCATCTTTTGCACAAGCCATCACTGCTTCCCCAAATACAATCCATTCCTCCCCCACTCCCCTTTCATCATTTGCTCTCACCTTTTGCCATTCTTCACTCAATCTCTCCTGGTACTTCCTCACACGAGTCTCCTTTCGAAGCTCACTTACTCTCAACACTCTCTTCTCCCCAACATTCTCTTATTCTGGAAACCTCTACAAATCTTCACCTTCACCTCCACAAGATAAAGATCAGACATCCCTTCAGCTGCCCCTCTCAGCATATTCACATCGAAAAGTCTCTCTCACACACCTATCAAGTAACACATAATCCAATAACATCCTATGACCATATCTCCTGCTCACAAACGTATACTTATGTATATCTCTTTTTTAAACCAGGTATTCCCAATCACCAGTCCTTTTACAGCACACAAATCCACAAGCTCTTCACCATTTCCATTTACATCACTGAACACCCCATGTACACCAATTATACCCTCAACTGCCACAATACTCACCTTCACATTCAAATCACCCATCACTATAACCCAGTCTCATGCATCAAAGCTGCTAACACCTTGCTCAGCTGCTCCCAAAACACTTGCCTCACGATCTTTCTCCTCATGACCATGTGCACAGTCACCAATAATCACCCATCTCTCTTCCTTTCACTTTCAGTTTTACCTACATCACTCTAGAATTTACTTTCTTACACTATCACATACTTCCAACAACTGCTTCAGGAGTAGTGCTACTCCTTCCATCGCTCTTGTCCTCTCACCAACTCCTGACTTTACTCCCAAGATATTCCCAAACCACTCTTTCCCTTTACCCTTGAGCTTCATTTCACTCAAGAGCCATAACAATAAGGTTACTTTTCTCAAACATACTACCTATCTCTCCTTTCTTCTCATCCGGGTTACATCCACACACATTCGGACACCCTAGTCTGAGCCTTCAAGGAGGATGAGCACTCCACGCTTGACTCCTGTTTCCCCCTTGTATCAACTGAAATGTGAGGGGGGGGGGGGGTTTCCAGCCCCCTGCTCCTACCCCCTTTAGTCGCCTTCTATGACACATGGGGAATACGTGGGAAGTATTATTATTTCTCCCTTATTCCCTATTCTGTGGACATGAATACAATCATGCTGAAGAACTTTACCTTGTCATTTTAGAGGCAATAATTAGTAACTACTATCCAGTCCCAGGAAAGCTTGATCTCTGGAACTTCATGGGACGGAATAACCCTACTTCTTAAAATGTGTTTTATGTCCAAACCATTGAAAAACTACACTGATCAATAACCTCAGTCCTCTCAGCAGCAAAATCAAAGGGTTAGACAGTGTACATTTAAGCCTAAATAAATACTTTAAGCAAATTATGCAATTCAAATCAATAGGGAGCTAACCACAATTTATGTAAGAACTTGCATTTTTCAAGGATCTGAATGCTTGCAGGTATTCTAATACCACTATAAAGGATTTCATCAAAAGTTGTCACAATATCAGTGGTCAATGAATATACCTGGCAATTTTAGTCCAGTTTCAACCTAAAGAATGACTCTCAACCTCTGCATGGATTTTGTAGCTGCTCCCTTGGGACAGTGAGAGTTCTTTCAGAATGTTTATAAGACTATCATTCTAGGGTTTCAACAAATGGGGCCTATGTCACATAACGGTGTTAAAAAATAATGTCCAAAAAATTTTGCTCCATCCCTATGTGGAACAAGAAAGCCTTAAAATTACATAGAGAACTGCATACCTTTTAATTGATCTTTATATCCTAAATGCTTAGATATAGCTTGTTGTTCGCTGATGACACAGTGCTGGTGGCTGATTCATGTGTGAAACTGCAGAAGCTGGTGACTGAGTTTGGTAAAGTGTGTGGAAGAAGAAAGTTAAGAGTAAATGTGAATAAGAGCAAGGTTATTAGGTACAGTAGGGTTGAGGGTCAAGTCAATTGGGAGGTGAGTTAGAATGGAGAAAAACTGGAGGAAGTGAAGTGTTTTAGATATCTGGGAGTGGATCTGGCAGCGGATGGAACCATGGAAGCGGAAGTGGATCATAGGGTGGGGGAGGGGGCGAAAATTCTGGGGGCCTTGAAGAATGTGTGGAAGTCGAGAACATTATCTCGGAAAGCAAAAATGGGTATGTTTGAAGGAATAGTGGTTCCAACAATGTTGTATGGTTGCGAGGTGTGGGCTATGGATAGAGTTGTGCGCAGGAGGATGGATGTGCTGGAAATGAGATGTTTGAGGACAATGTGTGGTGTGAGGTGGTTTGATCGAGTGAGTAACGTAAGGGTAAGAGAGATGTGTGGAAATAAAAAGAGCGTGGTTGAGAGAGCAGAAGAGGGTGTTTTGAAGTGGTTTGGGCACATGGAGAGGATGAGTGAGGAAAGATTGACCAAGAGGATATATGTGTCGGAGGTGGAGGGAACAAGGAGAAGAGGGAGACCAAATTGGAGGTGGAAAGATGGAGTGAAAAAGATTTTGTGTGATCGGGGCCTGAACATGCAGGAGGGTGAAAGGAGGGCAAGGAATAGAGTGAATTGGAGCGATGTGGTATACCGGGGCTGACGTGCTGTCAGTGGATTGAATCAAGGCATGTGAAGCGTCTGGGGTAAACCATGGAAAGCTGTGTAGGTATGTATATTTGCTTGTGTGGACGTATGTATATACATGTGTATGGGGGGGGGCGTTGGGACATTTCTTTCGTCTGTTTCCTTGCGCTACCTCGCAAACGCGGGAGACAGCGACAAAGTATAAAAAAAAAAAAAAAAAAAAATAAAAAAAAATAGCTTTTTTGTTGAGAAATTGAAACCAACCATATGCCCAACTGATAATCTTAGCAGCCTGCAATGAAGATATATGTACAATACAGGAAATAGCCAAATCAACAACTAAAGGGGATAACATAATACTACCTATGGCAGCAATGAAGCAGGCCATCATAATATGATGCCCTGTGACACACCTTGTGGGAATACTCTCGAGTATTCATCAACCCATGCCTTTAATTTTCCATCTTTCAAAACCTGTTGTATAAACCTCAATATATGTATTTTTCAAAAGTCTTTTGTGGAAATGCCTTACACCACCACATGAAATATCATGAACTGTAAATACAGAGCATCTTAATGATACTTGGATATGAATAATCCCCACCTTATTGGAGTGGATCCAAGACTGACCAAAAATAAACGAAGAAAAACCTCACTGCTGCCTCAATGATGCAAGCCCTCACAGAAAACCATCATCCAGTTTCATGTCCTACAGGGAGATTATATTGTTCTTTTACTCTACACTCTACAATATACCTCTAAATAAGAAAGTTTCAGACTTTCACATGGTTTCGTTACATCTTAGGAGACCATGCGACTGTCTGGCAAGTCTTCCACAGAGGTTCACAACACATGCAGAACACTTCCTGCAATTTTCCAAACCTGTACTCTCCCTTAATGTTCAATGGAGAGATCTACATTATCGCTCAAAGGAAAGTTCTCTCTCTATTCCACAAAGGTATTCAACAATAAAACCCCTAGAGGACACACCTCTCTGAACATCAGAGGTCCAGATTACCTTGGCAACAGAGGCCCAGCCACCCACTGCACCAGAATAAACAAGTCTTCCCATTCACATCTGCCCAAGTGCTTAGCACAGAGAATGAAATAATTGGCAAATGAACAAGGAATGGGATAACAACGATTGTAAGAGCTCAAGCTCTTGTATATTCAATTAATGGTGAACTTAAAAACTAAACCTTGCCACCACCAACTATAGAATACATGCCAAAAAATTTATCCATATAAATGTGAATAAGTGGTTTCAAATGCCCACCTGTTTGCTTCTTAAATGAGGTTGGCGACAATTTCTACCAGTTATCTTCCTGTGCTTATGCTGTGTATTTCAGTTTTGCCTTGTCAGTGCCCTGGACATGCAATAATTACAAAGAGCCAAGAGATGTACCATTATCAGAGTGCCAACAAGCATACAGTGTCATTACATTTATTTCTCTGTTGTCCAACATTGACAGCACCCCATCTCAGGATAACCTTTGTGACAATCAAGAGCTCTACTTAGGCCTACTGCTTTCATTCTTGATCCATTACTGTACTATCACCTATTTGATCTTGAGAAAGCTTCACATTCATGTCTGTTACTTGTATGATCATTGGTGATACACAATTCCTGTGCAAGGAGTGTGAATTTAGGTTTTCTGAAACCATTGCCGAGACCATGCAGATGAATTTACACTAATATCCTCACATAAATTACCCTCAAAAAGGATACAGGTTTATTTGTATATTTGATAAAATATTAGTACAGAAGACACACAAAATCAAGACTGCTGCTGTTCATTTTTTGTCATAAACTGAACAGCAGCAGTCTTGAGTTTGTGTATGTCTTCTATACTAATATCTTATCAAATATACAAATAAACCTGTATCCTTACTAAGCTACACACAGCGACCCATTTATCACAACCTATTGTTTAAAGTTACACAATAAGTAGCATGTGCTACAGTTGTAGCTTTCACTGAAGGTCACAGGACAAAAAAAATTTAAAAAACTTCAATGCTACCATTTTCATTGCATCCAGTACAAGACATTGGATGAATAGTCAGCCGAGTGACATCTTGCTCTACTAATGACTTCCATGTCATTTTATATAACATTGTCAAAGTACTTGAATACTGTCTACTTTCACTTCCTTTTAGTTGGTTAACCTCTTTCTATAGAGTATCTTTTAGGGTTGCTCTAACATTTTTGTATAAAACCATTCTGGCAAGGAGTGGAATCAGGCAAGGTCAACTCATGATGTTGAAGGGGCAACACTTTAGATATGATACAAAATAATATCTATACCAAGCATGAAAATAAGATACATGAGCCAGAGATTATGATACTGACATTGCAATCTAACAGAACTAAGCTGAGGCTTCTAAGATTCTTATGGTAACTTACTTTAAATCTTCTTTCAGTCAATCAAGGCAATCAGGGTACAATAAAATCCATAGTTTCCTTAAGCTAAGGTACATATTTATCTATAAAAAATGGTAAAACTGGGATAAAGTACCAGAAGCTATTCCAGTTAACCCTTGTTCCATGGTCAAAAAGTGAACTGGTCAAACTGCAGAATCTAGTTGGAAAGCCATCAATAATGACTCCATAATGAACAAGGAACCTGGACATTGTGGCATACTAAATTCCTGGGTAAATCAGTTTCACCCAACCGTTACTGGTGCATTTAATTCAAATTCTGTCCATAACACATTGGATGCACATTAATACAACGGTCAAGTAAGTCACACCTTTGGCACCATGAATAGGCATTTTTCAGGGCTGCATACCATCGAGGTTTGCTTTGACATGTCACCTCTAATGCAAACTCAGAACCTTGTGCAGTTTGAGCAGTATTCTGTGTATGGATACTAACATACCAAATAACTAGCACCATCACAGCAGGTAAAAATGTTCATATGCAGATTTCATTTGAAAAGCTTGAGAAAGTTGACTTTCTGTTACAAGGCAGGGCACCCAAAAAGTACTGACCAGCAAGTGTTTCAATTCTCAGAAATGCAGCACAAACTAGTCTTTTCAAGCCCACACAAGAAATTAAAAGGTCTGTGGCAGTCTGACCTCATTAAAGGTTGGTTAATAAATTTGGTACCTGGCTAGGATATATATATTTATATTAAGCTTAATCGCTATTTCCCACGTCAGCAAGGTAGTGCCAGGAAACATAGAATGGCTCATCCACTTGTATAAATAAATGCCCATACATTCACATATACTTAACATATACATACACAGACATATACATACATACAAATACAAAGACATATACATATCTACATATGTACATATACTTCTTTGCCTTCATCCATTCTGTTGCTACCAAGCCACACAGGAAATAACATCGCTACCCTCCGCTTCAACAAGGTAGCATCAGGAAAAACAGACAAAGGCCACATTCGTTCACACTGTCTCTAGTTGTCATGTGAAATGCACCAAAACCACTGCTCCCTATCCACATCTAGGCCCCACAGACCTTTCCATGGCTTACCCCAGATGCTTCAAATGCACAGGTTCAGTCCATCAACAGCATGTCGACCCAGGTATACCACATCGTTCCAATTCACTCTATTCCTTGCATGCCTCTCACCCTCCTGCACGTTCAAGCCCCGATAGCTCAAAATCTTTTTCACTCTATCCTTCCACCTCCAATTTGGTTTCCTGCTTCTCCTTGTTCCCTTTGCCTCTGACACATACATCCTCTTTGTCAATCTTTCCTCATTCATTCCCTCATGTCCAAACCATTTCAACATAACCTCTTCTGCTCTCTCAACCACACTATTTCCACACATCTCTTACCCTTTCATTACTTACTTGATCAAACCACTTCACACCAAATATTGTCCTAAAATCTCATTTCTAACACATCCACCCTCCTGTGTACAACCTTATCTATAGCCCATGCCTTGCAACCACATAACATTGTCGGAACTACCATTCCTTCAAACATACCCACTTTTGCTCTCCGAGATAACATTCTCAGCAACACATTCTTCATCACTCCCAGAACCTTTGCCCCCTCCCCATACTGTGACTCACATCCGCTTCCATGGTTCCATTCGCTGCCAAGTCCACTCCCAGATATCTAAAACACTTCACTTCCTCAAATTTTACTGCATTCAAACTTTTATCCCAATTAACTTGTCCCTCAACCCTACTGAACCCAATAACCTCGCTCTTATTAACATTTACTCTCAAGTTTCTCTTTTCACACACTTTTCCAAACTCAGTCACCAACTCCTGCAGTTTCTCACTCGAATCTGCCACTAGAGCTGTATCATCGGCGAACAACTGACTCGCTTCCCTCTCATCCCCAACAGACAGCATGCTCGCCCCTCTCTCCAAAACTGCACTTACCTCCCTAACCACCCTATTCATAAACAAATTAAACCACCATGGGAACATCACATACCCCTGCCACAAAACAACTTTTACTGGGAACCAATCACTTTCCTCTCTTCCCACTTGTACACATGCCGTACATCCTTGGTAAAAACTTTTCACAGCTTCTAGCTAACTTACCTCCCACACCATACACTCTTAAGACCTTCCACAAAGCATCTCTATCAACTATATGATGACTTACCTCCCACACCATACACTCTTAAGACCTTCCACAAAGCATCTCTATCAACTATCATATGCCATCTCCTGATCCAAAAATGCTACATACAAAGCTATCTTTTTGCAAAGTATTCTCACATTCTTCAAAGCAAACACCTGATTGACAAATCCTCAACAACTTCTGAAACCACACAGCTCTTCCCAAGTCTGATGCTCTGTACATGCCTTCACCCTCTCAATCAATAACCTCCCATATAATTTCCCAGGAATATTTAAACTTATGCCTCCATAGTTTGAACAACCACCTTTATCCCCTTTGACCATGTACACTGGCACTATGCATGCATTCCACCAATCCTCAGGCACTTGAACATGATCCATACATACATTGAATATCCTTACCAACCAATCGACAACACAGTCACACCCATTTCTAATAAATTCCACTACAATACCATCCAAACCCGTCGTCTTGCCGGCTTTCATTTTTCTACAAAGTTTTCACTCCCTCCTCTCTTTTAAACAAACCATTCATCTTGGCCCTCTTACTTTGCATACTACCTCTACCAAAAGACCCTTCATCTGCCACTCCATCAAACACATTCAATAAACCTTCAAAATATTCACTCCATCTCATCACTACCTGTTATTACTTCCCTGCTTAGCCCATTCAACTATGTTCCTACATGTTCTCATGTCTCATGCACATTATGTACCTCCTCCTAAAGCATCTTTTTATTCTCCCATAAGTTTAATGATACTCTCTCACCCCAACTTGCCCTTTTTTTTTTTTAACCCTTGCACCTTTCCCTTAACTTCCTGCCACTTTCTTCTATACATCTCCCAGTCGTTTGCACTCCTTTGTTGCAAGAACCATCCAACTGCCTCTCTTTTCTCTTTAACAACTTTACTTCATCTTTTTAATCTGCCCACCTCCCACGTTTCTAATGCCACATGCATCTTTTGCACAAGCAATCACTGCAGCCCATTCCTCACCCACTCCCCTCATGTCATTTGCTCTCAAATTTTGCCATTCTACATTAAATCTCTCCTGGTACTTCCTCACGCATGTCTCCTTTCCAAGCTCATGTACTCTCACCACTCTTTTCCCCAACATTCTCTTCTTTTTTGAAAACCTCTACAAATCTTCACTTTCGCCTCTAATTTAGTGATCATACATCTCTCTAGATTCCCCTCTCACCACATTAACATCTAAAAGCCTTTTACACGTCTATCAATTAACACAGTCCAATAACGCCCTTTACCCATCTCCCCTACTCACGTACATATACTTATCTCTCTCTCTTTAAACCAGATATTCATAATCACCAGTCCTTTCTCAGCACAAAAATCCACCAGCTTTTCACCCTTTCCATTTACAACACTGAATACCATGCACACCAATTATCCCCTCAACTGCCACATCACTCACCTTCGCAATTAAATCACCCATCACTAAAACCCGGTTTCGAGCATCAAAGCTGCTGACACACTCAGCTGCTCCCAAAACACTTGCGTCTCATGATCTTTCTTATGACCAGGTGCATAAGCACCAATAATCACCCATTTCTCCATCCACTTTGTTTTACCCACATCAATCTAGAATTTACTTTCTTACACTATCACATACCCTACAACTGCTTTAGGAGTAGTGCTACTCCTTCCGAGCAATCTTGGCTACATGAAAAAATATAAGACTCAGCTATGAATATAGGAATTATTCAAGAGGACTAGTATTCTAACATATTTCACACATATAAAGATTTCGGAATCAACAAACATCATAATGAGGGAACCAAAAATGCTTCATCTGGCATAAATTTCTCATTTATCTATTAATAAACTTACCCAACTTCTTCATTCTCATTTTGCAATCACTATCATCTGGGACCTCCCTGGAGCAATATTCACCAATTACCTTAACCAGTTTATCATTGTTGTTCAGTGAATTCCACGAGATGTACAAGTTCAAAGCACAACCTATCTGTAATTAATATGAGAAGGCATTCACAAAATTAGCTTATACAAAAACGTTAGCATTTAACTTTCTCATAAAATCTTAATAAATCCTGCAAAAATTGTATCTTAACACTGTAAACAGACTATATTACCTTTATCATGCAATCTAAACATTCTGTAAACTGACTATTACCTAGATCATGCAACATTCTATTCGATATACCTTAGAAACAAGAACTGTCAAATTTTAGCATCACAATCAACGATGTATGAATGTTCCACGATCATGTACTACCACTGTATTCCGAAATTAGTCAATTATCAATCAACTTCGGTAGACTTGAGGCTGCTCTATTTCCTTTTACCTTTAAGACCCTCTCAAGACAATTATCATCATAGAGCTTTAACTCTCTAAAAGGTTATATATAGTTATGCAAATCTTCATAGTACAGTCGCCCTTCACATCAAAGTATCTAGTAATTTTCTTATCCAAACACTTTCTATACAAAACACAAAAACGGTAATGAATAATTTTAGACAAGTATCGCTACCAAACAGTACTAAGCCTGCGTTTAACCACCTACTATTATCATAAGGGGAGGGAAGTTTCCCTCGTGGGGCGCATCTGGAACTTTTTCTTCTATAATCTATCTTTTTTTATGCTGTCTACATTTACCGTCTCATAACCAAGTTCATTCCATTAATCCACTACTACTTATAAAAGTACTTCTTGTGACTAAAATTTGCTTCTTGCTCGCTTTCATGTTGTGGCCTCCAGTTCGATCCTAAATTTTTAAACTGTTCACATCAAGTCGATTTTTTAACTTGAAAAATTATCAGGTCACTTTTCACTCTCCTCTAGCATGATCTTTTTGTTATTAGTCTCTTGATTCTGGTACCATATTTGTTGCCCTCTTCAGGAGTATGCACCTACTCGAATAGTTCTTTGCGCTTAAGTGCAGTGACTGAACTTGAGAAGCATATTCTAGTTTAGACCTAATGTATGACGTAAATAGCTTGCTGAATATATCATTTATGTACAGGTAGCCATACATATACCTATAAATGGATAGTACATTGGAAATATGGCACAACATGGTTGTATACATAAGAGTATGTGGAATACCGTTTTGACAACCTCTCAAAAGTGGCCAGATTGTTACGGTAAGCATGCATCTCAATGAATGCTGGTATTTCCTTTTGCGTAAGTTAGGTCACGAGGGTACTGGCAACTCTCAGGATAGGAAAATGTTTTCGATGGTGGTGAAGACTGCGAAAAGAAATGGGAGTATCAATGACAGGAGCAGATATGAAGGTAACAGGCAAGGAGTTGAAGAGATGGAGTGAGCACTGGGTTCGTGCCAAACGTGGCAGTTGTGGTGTGTAAGGAATGTGCAAAGTGAAAGCGTCGTGGAAAGCGGTATGGTGACAAGAGAAGAGGTGGTTGTATGGTGACAAGAGAAGAGGTGGTTGAAAGCCCAAGACAAAGCTGGGCAAGGCAGTTGGTATACGTAGTGTCAACTGAACTACGTAGTGTCAACTGAACTCGAGAGAATCAACTGTTTATTTGGGTTTTTAGCGTCTCAAGTTGAAGACTGGCAGATTGCTTGTGTAGTACCGCTGAATAAATGCAAGGGAGACAAATATGAAGATACAAGTCTGTCGCGTGTATCTGGTGATGAGTAATTAGTTGGGAGGTTAGTGCCATCCACAGAACATCAGACTGGGAAAGAACTGTGGTTTCAAGAGTGGCTCAGGTGTCCGAAGAATCTGTGAGGAATAGTTACGGAAACAAAAATCTATCCGATGTGGCATTTATGGATCTCAGGAAAGCATATGCTTTGTGGAAGTTGTTACAAATGTGGTGTGAGAATGAAGTTACTTGTATCAGCGTGTTTTTACAGAGATTTATTTAGACTTGCGTGCGTGCAGTAAGAGAGAACGACGAGTTGTTTCTGGCAAGGGTGTGGCTGCAGCAGGGGTTTGTGATATGGCAGTTTATTCCAATTATTTATGGAGTGGTATAGGGTCTGTACAGCTTGGAGTGGGGAGGCATAGGAAGTGATCCAGTTTGTTGACAGCTCATGTGAAAACTCTTCTTTAAAAAAAGAAACTGCAGATTCCGATCTATGAGTTTAGAGAAGTGTGTGACACGAGAAAGAGAATGTGGATGAATGTAAGGTTATCAAGTTCAATAAGGAAGAGATGCCAGTTGAAGTGCGCGACTGCTTGGAGAGAACCAGAAATGGAGTTTTAGATATGGGTAATGGACATGGCAGTGAATGAAACAATTAGGGCTGAAGCAAGCCATCAGCTGTGTCCATTAAGTATAAGTGGAAACGGAGGTCACCGAGGATAGAGATGGGTATGTTTGATGGTATAGTTACGGTGGTACGTATGAGAGGGGAGGGACTTAAATGATCAAGTGCGGAAATGGTCAAGGACAAAATGTTGTGAGAAGAAGGTTGATCAAATAAAGTATGAGGGAGGTGCGGGAATGGGAGCACATAACTCCTTCCCTTGGCCAAGCATTTCAGTGTACTTAGTATCTTACCAGTATGAAAGAACATAGGATGAGACTCCCTGTACGCAGACTGAAACAAAAGCAGCATCCTGTAGGCTCCCACAGCTTCATCTCTGGAAGAAAATTTAACAATCAGCAGAACAAGAAATAAATTTTCAACGCCTAAAAAAGTTATATGATACTCCATCATGATATGGCCCATTATGTCGTAGCAGACAAAACTGAAGAAACGAGGATAAGCTTCCCATCACGAACCATGGTTCGTAGAAGACAATACTATCAGGGAGTTTGCAAAAATTTCTTGAGAAGTCCTACCCAAATCACTTGAAATGGGGAAGGCACCATGATTAGATAGAAAAATACTTTTACTAGAAACCCTGTGTGATAACTTACTGTCGTTGGATTTACTAGATTTACTCAGAGCCACACATCACTACAGAACGAAAACTTATAATTTTCATAAACTTTTGGAGTATATCATTCTAATTTCTTCAATTTAAAACTTCCATCAGATTAATTAACACGCCTAATTTTCTAACTAATACAAATCAACTTACTTATCTCGTTACTACAACATTATTACAAACGTCATGCCGCGCTGCAAGTACATTTAATCAAACAATAGCTATTGTGCATCTACATGAATGAACCCTTTACGGTAATTTATAAGTTTAGTGGACCCCTAAAATAAGTTTTGCTATTAATTATGTTCAGCAATATCTGTAGTTTAAATATGAGCTGGATATGTCTTGGAGCATTACATCTCGATACAAAGCAGATTAGAAAACCTGAGTTCTCAAAATCAAGGGAGATAGGTAACAATTAATAGTTAAACTATCAGAGCAACGGAAGGCTTGAAAACACCCTGACCTCCTCTAACAACAGGTCTTTATAATACACACTCCCAGCATGATCATGGTCTTCTACTGGATACCACGAGTAATGGCTGCTGATGTTCAGCGATGGCTACCACAGGCCCACCGTGTTTAAATTCTGGCATTTGGCGCATTGCTTAAATACTGGTATATGTTACATTTAGTCTGGAATACTATAAACATACATACATCTCAGCTGATAAGAAGGTTAGATGAGGTTTTTACAAGCTTTTTTTCACTTCATTTTACAAACATTTTCCCCATTCATTGCTTTTATCAAACATCAAGAGTCTACAGAGCCCTGAATAACTCATAATTCTTATAATCTGTAAACACACATTATCATAGAACAAAATTATTTCGATGCATGACTAAACAAAAATTACACTATCCTCATTATCTTGCACAATTTCAATTTCCAAACTCCGGAAACTTTTATGAAAGGTAACTGGTCTAATGCTAGACCTAAGTGCGGGAAAAATAAGTCTACATCGAATGATCTAAATCTCCCGTTGTACAATTTTAAGTGAATTCCGTAATACGATGAGCCTTAAGTTTCAGGCAAGATATCTTCAGCTATAAACTGACACTAGATCTGAATATTAGTACAAGGTAATTTTGTTCTGTGGTCCTAACGTTATAAGGATACATTATACTTCTCAAACGTGATTTTTGGCTTCATTTTAATATTCACTATCATCTAAAAGTGATATTTCCAAGGCTTACGATTGTCAGGAAAACTGTAAAAGTTAAACTTGTGAAAACAGAACCTGTGAAAGCCCTACTTAACCATGGAAACGAAAGTGAATCATGGTGGTGGTGGGGGGGAGGGTGGTTATGGGAGCACTGGACAATGTGCAGAAAGAGATCGTTATCTGGAAAGACAAAAATGTATATGTTTGATGGTACAGAAGTCTCAACGACAGTATATGGATGCAAGGTATAGGGTATATAATATAAACAAGGGTGTGCATAGGGTGGATGTATTAGAAATAAAATGTTTGAGGGAGATATATAGTGCGAGGTGGTTTGATTAAGTTAAGAAAGAAAAAGAAGTGTCAAAAATAAGAACGGAGTAGATAGAGCCGAAGAGGGTGTGCTGAAATGGTTTGATATATGAAAAGAGAGAGGAAAGGCTGATAAAGTCGATAAAGGTGTCAAAAGTGGAAGGAACAAGGAGAACGGGGAGACCAAATTGGAGTTGGAAGGATGGCGCGAGATAAATCCTGAGCGATCGGGGCCTGAACATGCAGAGGGCGAGGTGTGCACAGGGTAGAATGAACTGAACTATGCTATATCTATAGAGGCCGACGCTTCACATAACCCGGGAATGTGAAGCGTCCGGAAGCCGTAGTTTCAGTGCTTTACACACGATAACCAAAGAAGGGATATAAGCGGGTAGGGCCTTCGTATGACTGTCGCTACCTCGCTAACGCGGGAAACTGTGATTGTGAAAAATAGATATGTATTATTACCGTTTCGGAATTCCAGTGAATTTTAGGTATGTTAGGTTTCCTTTGATTGAATTTGTATTTGATATCTTTTGAATGATCCAAATCATTGCTATCGCAAATCACTAGTGGTTTCCCGCTTCCAAAACTACGGTTCCAAGGTAAATGTCCAAAACGGATGAAAATCAAATCCATATATAATAGTTCGCGGCCGTAAATATTAATCGTAACGATAGGTAATGCATTACTATATGCTGTAATTATTAATCGTAATACGTAATATCTTACGTACAAGAACGAAAAGAGGTGTAACCGTTACAAGTTACATCCCTAGTTGGCAAAAACATGCCAGTATCAGTATCCCCTAAACACCCATGCGCCGTACATTAAGCTTAATCAGCAAAACTAAACAAAAAATACGAGTGAAATAAGCCTTTATCTTGGGGGAAATATATTTGTGTTGGGAGCGTATTGACCAAATTGTGGTGAGCGCATAGTTCCGGATTTTTTTTTTTCATGTAATCCATATATTACATACCATCACAAAGTGATAGCATGGCCTGTTGTATAGATAATATTACTGCAATACTCTGTAAAAACTACCACATATGCAACTAAATATATATAACATTTACCGGTTCTTCTAGCCGCCTACCGTACAAGCTACTAGCCGTCACGCAACCTACATACTCCTGCCACGGAGCCACTTCGTGAAATATAATGTTCAAATTCATGCACCACAACTTTTACTGTATTCCTTAAACACTACACATACAATGCACAATAATCAGTATCAAAAGCTAGCAGAGTGCGGAGCTAAACTAGACATTTACTTTATTTTTGTTCAAGTGGTGCAGACTAATCTGTAAAACATGAAATTCAATTTGCATGCAAACTCGATAACAAACATTGTTCCAAACCCACTCACCCCTAAACTCAGCTTTACAATGACAATTTACCCGTTCCATAGAGCCTATGTTACATGCTAGCTATATAAAGAAAACCAAAAATATTCATAAAGTTCTGTCTGACGAAACTTTGGAATTCCTTCCTTGTAATATCCATCCACCCTCTATACAGATAAACGTATTCCATTTAAATCATCGACTGTCTGACCAAATATGAATCATGTTCGGTGCTACCGTTCAGCAATGCACGATCAAGATTTCCTTTCAGAAACTTTCCAATCTGTCTTTAGGTTACGAAAGTAACCCGATAGTGCCATTTGTCATTTTTACTGGCGTCTTTCAGTTACTCCACCCATCCAGTCTTAAACACTCATCTCAGCAGTTCTACGCCTATATAAACTATGAGAATAGCAACACTTCCATGGAGAGCGGCCAACATTTTAATCTCTAACGAGTTTTTCATTTTATTGCCGGATGGTTGTTTAAATTAGTAACGAACAATCCTATGAAAAGCAAAATTTACTTCGATACAAGAGCTTTACCCTTAATACGAAGGGGAAAAGCTTAATTATCTAATCACATGAAATAAATCAATTGCTGGCAGGAGGTGAAGGATACGAATGAATTGTATAAACATTAAAACATTCGAATAATGTATGTTCTCAAATCACTAAACACCAAGCTAGACAAAATGATATGCGTGAACTTATACGTAATGAAATTTTGAGACAATATTATGAAATACTCGAAGCTTCAACTTACTTCAGAGTATCACAGTGAGAATAAAACAACACAATACAGAAGAAAACTTATGGGACGTCCAACTCCTTCCCAAGTCGTGGAGGAACTGCGCAGGTTTCATGCTCCCGGTGTTGCTGAACTAGTGCCGTTGCTTGTATGTTTCTTAATTTCCAATTTTTTGGATGATTAAATTTTATCATATTGAATGTAGGTAGGTCTTTTGGAACTACATGCAATTAGAGTAGGTCAAATTATATTGGTTAATATTAATATGTCGGTAAAATACTGCCGATATGTATGTAACATGGTAAGTGGCAGTTGCAGTATCTGTAACCAGGAGGTTGAATTTCCGAGTTGATTTTGTCATATCAAAGCGTTTGCTTGTTAAGCATGCGTTTGTCTTACTTATCTGGTAACAGATGTTGACTTCTCTCTGCACTACATTTCTTTATTCAGTACGAAATTTGTATCTAAGTTATTATTTCTATAGCTTCCGCGAAACCGCTAATCCGCTAAACATGTCTCTTTTTTCCAGTCCTCTCTTTCATACTACTAGTATACCTTTTTCTTTATCAAATACTCCAATATTGCGCTTATTTGAAATTTTTATGCATCTTCCACATCTCTTACTTCAAGAGATCTTTCTCAGTCATTCGCATTTTCCTTTGCTTCAATTTCAGAAGCATGGAGACAGTCTTTGACATACTTATTAGTTTAGTATTCATATTCAACGTAGGTTCTCCCTACAAGTGAAAGGTTTTCGACTTAACAAGCCATTTATGATAATCTGAAATGTTATAATACTTCCCAGATGGTATGGTCAGTGTCCTCACACGTAGGTCTAAAAATAGCCGGTCACCAAATCATACACCCCCATCTCCTACAGAAATCAATCGAAGAAAGAAAATGGACTTTACTTGAATACACCATCCATTCGAAACAAAGTAGTGAATTGCATTGCTTGGTAAACAGTGAACACGTAAATATCATTGGTTTATTTTATATATTTCTGAACTCAAGAAATAACGATCTGACTATAATAACTACAATCTACCACTCTACAAATTATTTGTAAGGGAAAGAGACGGTCGAGGAGGTGTAACCGCACTTATTGTAAAATTTTACTGAAACCCCATCGAAATTCATACTATAACATCTGCTGCTGCTGAAAATTTGTTTGTTTAGATTAGCACAGAATCTTCCCAGCTTTATAAAAACGTCATTTATAGATGCCCTAGTCAGCAAGCAGATGTTGACGTTTCACGTACGAGAGTTTTCAGCGAGCAATACAGGATAGACTCGATCACTCTTGATGATTTCAATCTTCCAGAAATCAACTGGCAAACTAACTCAGGTGTAGAGAGTGAATCTGCTAGACTTATCAGCTTTGTCGAAGACAATTTTCTGTACCAAACCATCACTTGGGCCGACGTGAGAAGCTAATATACTTGATTTAGTTCTTGCATCCCAGGAGTTTTCCTTAACTAATACCCGTGTTGGAGAACATCTAGGCACCAAAACATGGTTAGGATTGACGTAGATATTAAAACCGACTCCACTAAAACCAGTAATTCTACCCTTATCTTTAAATGGAAGATTTTAATGGGCTGCGCGACGCATTAAAGTTTCTCACCCTGGTTGGTTCATACCCGACGGAATTATGGCCCATTTTTAAGTCAGCTTATTCACCTTGAAGGCACATTCATTCCCATGAACGACAGAAAAATCAAGCCAACAACAAGCCTGAATGGTACACCCAAGATATTGCAAGAGCTATATGGCGCAGAAATGATACGATCTAGAAATCAGACAATGATCCAAATATTGCAACACAATACAACATTCAGAAGACAAGTGAAAGTCCTTATCAAAAATGTCAAGTGGGAATACGAAGTGAGTATTGCAAGAGATAGTAACAGAGATCCTATATCAATAATAAGAAACATATAAGGAGTGGAACAGGAACCTTAATAAATGAAGAAGGGGAACCCAATGGGGACAATAAAGTCATAGCAAAAACTATGAGCAAGTTTTTTAGTTTTCTCTGTACACTAGAAAGCAACGGCACGAATTTAAGACATAAATAGCACTCACACGACACAAATATTTACCGTCAAAATTAGAGAAGCACTAACAAAGATAAATTGAAGACTATTTAAAGCCCAGGTCCTGATCGTTTCTTTCCACGAGGCAAACACGAAATTGCCTGACCATTAACCCATATTTTCAATAGATCTCTCCGGGATGGAATAATTCCACAGGGCTGGAGACTGAAAATCGTCACTTCTGTATACAAAAAGGGAAACCGCGAATTGCTTAGTCATTACCGTCCTATTAGCTTCACATCAATTGTATGTAAATATCTGGGGTCGATTATTACGGATAAAATCGTAGCCTATGTGGAACAACACAGCTTGACCAGTAACACACAACATGGTTTGAGAAGACGCAGATCACAACGGCCCTCCTTGAATTTTATCATAGATCATTCAATATCCACACGACAACGAAAGTAATGATGTAACATTCTTGGACTTCCAGAAATCATTTGACAAGGTCCCCAAGTTAAACTGATGCGAAAAGTCCATGCTTCGGGGATTCTTGGTTGCATAGGAAATTGGATACAAGTCTAGTTAAGTGATAGGAAAAATATTCTTTATGAATGGGGAATCATCCCCGTGGTCACCTGTTATTAGTGGAGTACCCCAGAGATTCGTACTTAGGCCTAACTTTTCATAATTTCTATTAACGATATCATCGTAGAACTAAATAACCTAGACTCCAATTTGCAGATGATACAAAGATCGGCAATGCCATATTAACTGAAGATGATGATATTACAAGAGGATCTAGTTAAATCGCTGAATGGTTTAGTAAATGGCAAATGCCGTTTGACGTCATTAAATGTCAGCTGTTACAAGCAGAAAACCTATAAAAAAAGATTATGTATAAATGGGCCACAAGATAAAGGACACCCCTAATGTGAGATATCTAGGGGTCACAGTCTCCAATAACTTCAAATTCTCCTAGCTTTGCAATGTTGTTGCCCAGAAAACAAATAGAATGTTAGGTTCTATAAACAGAGGCTTTACTTACACAAGCAAGGATTTGATAGTGTCACTATACCTAGGTCTAGTTAGACCAAACCTGGTAAATGCAGTGCAGTCTTGGGCCCCCACTAAGTAAGGACTATCTTAGATTGGAGGCAGTGCAACGAAGAGCAGCTAAATTGATTCCTTTCTTGCGTAACACACCATATGAGGGGAAACTACGAGAATTCTGAACATTTCTTTGGAGTAGCACTAATATTACCAGAGAAAAAATGGATTAAGACTTAAAGGTCACCGAGTTAATCTGGATGCATGAAATATTTTCTTACCATCGACATTATTGATGCATGGAATAAGCTTCTAGAAAATGTTGTTTACAGCAACATCCTTAATGTTTTCTCAAAATTAAGCTTGATCATGACTTTCTCTCCGGTAATGAATAATTCATTTCATCAGTCATCATAACGCGTTGGTATATCATGCTACCTTCTCAACCACTGATCTCTCCCTGGCCATGTTGCGGTATCATACTGACATTAACCCATGGCACCTGCTTTGAGAGAGTAATTAAGATTACTGTATCATTCTTCAACATAAGGAATGATATAAGCATGGCAAGCTGAGAGGCTCTGGAGTTCAAGGCTATCCTTAGCATTGTCTTTATAACAAGAAGTGGTGGGATGCATGTCGTTGGTGATAGGATGCATGGCATATTCATGTTCATTTTACCTTATGACTTCCTTATAAAAATTTCCTCAGGCTTATTAATCCTGCAAGGTATTTTCCCTCTTGTTTCCCTGCCTGCGTGTGCAGGAGAGAATGGAGGATGGGAAGAGAGCCTTACTTCTGCTTCTTAAAAGGGAGACTTTTTTTTTCTTTAAGGCCATACCACCTTCCTTGGACCTTGGGTCTTTGTATTTATGTAACTCTCTCTCTCTCTCTCTCTCTCTCTCTCTCTCTCTCTCTCTCTCTCTCTCTCTCTCTCTCTCTCTCTCTCTCTCTCTCTCTCTCTCTCTCTCTCTCTCTCTCTCTCTCTCTCTCTCTCTCTCTCTCTCTCTTATATATATATATATATATATATATATATATATATATATATATATATATATAGTGTGGGAGGCAAGTTGTTAGAATCAGTGAAAAGTTTTTATCGAGGATGTATGGCATGTGTACGTGTAGGAAGAGAGGAAAGTGATTGGTTCTCAGTGAATGTAGGTTTGCGGCAGGGGTGTGTGATGTCTCCATGGTTCTTTAATTTGTTTATGGATAGGGTTGTTAGGGAGGTAAATGCAAGAGTTTTGGAAAAAGGGGCAAGTATGAAGTCTGTTGGGGATGAGAGAGCTTGGGAAGTGAGTCAATTGTTGTTCGCTGATGATACAGCGCTGGTGGCTGACTCACGTGAGAAACTGCAGAAGCTGGTGACTGAGTTTGGTAAAGTGTGTGAAAGAAGAAAGTTAAGAGTAAATGTGAATAAGAGCAAGGTTATTAGGTACAGTAGGGTTGAGGGTCAAGTCAATTGGGAGGTAAGTTTGAATGGAGAAAAACTGGAGGAAGTAAAGTGTTTTAGATATCTGGGAGTGGATCTGGCAGCGGATGGAACCATGGAAGCGGAAGTGGATCATAGGGTGGGGGAGGGGGCGAAAATCCTGGGAGCCTTGAAGAATGTGTGGAAGTCGAGAACATTATCTCGGAAAGCAAAAATGGGTATGTTTGAAGGAATAGTGGTTCCAACAATGTTGTATGGTTGCGAGGCGTGGGCTATGGATAGAGTTGTGCGCAGGAGGATGGATGTGCTGGAAATGAGATGTTTGAGGACAATGTGTGGTGTGAGGTGGTTTGATCGAGTAAGTAACGTAAGGGTAAGAGAGATGTGTGGAAATAAAAAGAGCGTGGTTGAGAGAGCAGAAGAGGGTGTTTTGAAATGGTTTGGGCACATGGAGAGAATGAGTGAGGAAAGATTGACCAAGAGGATATATGTGTCGGAGGTAGAGGGAACGAGGAGAAGTGGGAGACCAAATTTTAGGTGGAAAGATGGAGTGAAAAAGATTTTGTGTGATCGGAGCCTGAACATGCAGGAGGGTGAAAGGCGTGCAAGGAATAGAGTGAATTGGATCGATGTGGTATACCGGGGTTGACGTGCTGTCAGTGGATTGAATCAGGGCATGTGAAGCGTCTGGGGTAAACCATGGAAAGCTGTGTAGGTATGTATATTTGCGTGTGTGGACGTATGTATATACATGTGTATGGGGGTGGGTTGGGCCATTTCTTTTGTCTGTTTCCTTGCGCTACCTCGCAAACGCGAGAGACAGCGACAAAGCAAATATATATATATATATATATATATATATATATATATATATATATATATATATATATTTTTTTTTTTCATACTGTTTGCCATTTCCCGCGTTAGCGAGGTAGCGTTAAGAACAGAGAACTGGGCTTTAGAGGGAATATCCTCACCTGACCCCCTTCTCTGTTCCTTCTTTTGGAAAATTAAAAAAAAAAAAACGAGAGAGGGGAGGATTTCCCGCCACCCACTCCCTCCCCTTTTAGTCGCCTTCTACGACACGCAGGGAATACGTGGGAAGTATTCTTTCTCCCCTATATACATATATATATATATATATATATATATATATATATATATATATATATATATATATATATATATATAAGATGCAATGGTGAAAAAGAGGGCAAATGAGAGTTGGTGTGAGAGAGTATCATTAAATTTTGGGGGGAATAAAAAGATGTTTTAGAGGAGGTAAATAAAGTGCGCAAGACTAGAGAACAAATGAGAACAGACGAAAGAATGGCCCAACCCACCCACATACACATCTATACAAACACGTCCACACACGCACATATACGTACCTATACATTTCAAAATATACATATATATATATATATATATATATATATATATATATATATATATATATATATATATATATATATATATATATATATATATATACAGACATATTCATATATACACATATACATAATTCATACTTGCTGCCTTTATTCATTGTCGTCGCCACCCCGCCACACATGAAATGACAACCCCGTCCCCCAGCATGCGCGCGAGGTAGCGCTAGGAAAAGACAACAAAGGCCACACTCGTTCACACTCAGTCTCTAGTTGTCATGTGTAATGCACCTAAACCACAGCTCCGTTTCTACACGCAGGCCCCACAAAACTTTCCATCGTTTACCCCAAACGCTTCGCATGCCCTGGTTCAATCCACTGACAGCACGTCGACTCCGGTATACCACATCATTCCAGTTCACTCTATTTCTTGCGCGCCTTTCACCCTCCTGCATGTTCAGGCCCCGATCACTCAAAATCTTTTTCACTCCATCCTTCCACCTCCAATTTGGTCTCCCACTTTTTCTCGTTCCCTCCACCTCTGACACATATATCCTCTTTGTCAATCTTTCTCCACTCATTCTCTCCACGTGACCAACCCATTTCAAAACACACTCTTTTGGATCTCTCAACCACACTCTTTTTATTACCACACATCTCTCTTACCCTTTAATTACTTACTCGATTGAACCACCTCACACAACATATTGTCCTCAAACTTCTCGTTTCCAACACATCAACCCTCCTCCGCACAACTATATCCCACGCCTCGCAACCATATAACATTGTTGGAACCACTATTCCTGTAAACATACCCAGTTTTGCTTTCCGAGATAATCTTCTCACCTTCCACACATTCTTCAATGCTCCCAGAACTTTCGCTTCCTCCCCCACCCTGTGACTCACTTCCGCATCCATGGTTCCATCTACTGGTAAATCCACTCCCAGATATCTAAAACACTTTACTTCCCCCAGTTTTTCTCCATTCAAACCTACCTCCCAATTGACTTGTCCCTCAACCCTACTGTACCTAATAACCTTGCTCTTATTCACATTTACTCTCAGCTTTCTTCTTTCACACACTTTGCCAAACTCAGTCACCAGCTTCTGCCGTTTCTCACCCGAATCAGCCACCAGCGCTGTATCAATAGCGAACAACAACTGTCTCACCTCCCAAGCCCCCTCAACCACAGCAGACTGCATACTTGCCCCTCTCTCCAAAATCTTGCATTCACCTCCCAAACAATCCCATCCATAAACAAATCAAACAACCATGGAGACATCACGCACCCCTGCTGCAAGCCGACATTTACTGAGAATCAATCAATTCCCTCTCTTCCTACTCGTACACATGCTTTACATCCTCGATAAAAACTTTTCACTGCTTCTAGCAACTTGCCTCCTACACCATATATTCTTAATACCTTTCACAGAGCATCTCTATCAACTTTATCATATGTCCTTCTCCAGATCTATAAATGCTACATACAAATCCATTTTTTTTTTTTTTATGTATTTCTTCCATACATTCTACAAAGAAAACACCTGATCCACACATTTTTCGAAGCAAACACCTGATCCACACATCCTCTACCACTTCTGAAACCACACTGTTCTTCCACAATCTGATGCTCTGTACATGCCTTCTTCCTTTCAATCAATATCCTCCCATATGATTTCCCAGGAATACTCAATAAACTTATACCTCTGTAATCTGAACACTCACCCTTATCCCCTTTTCCTTTGTACAATGGCACTAAGCCTACATTCCGCCAATCCTCAGGCACTTCACCCTGAGCCATACACTCACCAAATATCCTTACCAACCAGTCAACAACACAGTCACTCCCCAATTTAATAGATTCCACTGCAATACCATCCAAACCCGCCGCCTTGCCGTCTTTCATCTTCCGCAAAGCTTTCACTACCTCTTCTCTGTTTACTAAATCATTCTCCTTAACCCTCTCACTTTGCACACCACCTCGATCAAAACATCCTATATCTGCAACTCTATCATATAACATATTCAATAAACCTTCAAAATACTCCATCTCCTTCTTACATCACCGCTACCTGTTATTACCTCCTCATTAGCACCCTTCACCGATGTTCCCATTTGTTCTCTTGTCTTACGCACTTTATCTACCTCCTTCCAAAACAACTTTTTACTCTCCCTAAAGTTTATGATACTCTCCCAACCCAACTTTCGTTTGCCCTCTTTTTCACCTCCTGCACCTATCTCTTGACCTCCTGTCTCCTTATTTTATACAGTTCTAAGACATTTGCACTATTTTCCTGCAAAAATCGTCCAAATGCCTCTCTCTTCTCTTTCACTAATAATCTTACTTCTTCATCCCACCACTCACTACCCTTTCTACTCTGCCCACCTCCCACGCTTCTCATGCCACAAGCATCTTTTGTGCACGACATCACTACTTCCCCAAATACATCCCATGCCTCCCCCACTCCCCTTACGTCCTTTGCTCTCACCTATTCTTATTTTGTACTCAGTCTCTCCTGGTACTTCCTCACTCGAGTCTCCTTCCCAAGCTCACTTACTCTCACCACTCTCTTCATCCCAACATTCTCTCTTCTTTTCTGAAAACCTCTACAAATCTTCACCTTCGTCTCCACAAGATAATGATCAGACATCCCTCCAGTTGCACCTCTCAGCACATTAACATCCAAAAGTCTCTCTTTCACGCGCCTATCAATTAACACGTAATCCAATAACGCTCTCTGGCCATCTTTCCTACTTACATAGGTATACTTATATATATATCTTTCTTTTTAAACCAGGTATTCCCGATCACCAGTCCTTTTTCAGCACACAAATCTACAAGCTCTTCAATATATATATATATATATATATATATATATATATATATATATATATATATATATATATATATATATATGTACATTTATTTATTTATCTATTTATTTATTTATTTATTTATTTATTATTTATCTATTTTGCTTTGTCGCTGTCTCCCGCGTTAGCGAGGTAGCGCAAGGAAACAGACGAAGGAATGGCCCAACCCACCCGCATACACATGTATATACATACACGTCCACACACGCAAATATACATACCTATACATCTCAATGTATTATTGAGAGGGTGAAGGCATGTACAGAGCATCAGATTGGGGAAGAGCAGTGTTGTTTCAGAAGTGGTAGAGGATGTGTGGATCAGGTGTTTGCTTTGAAGAATGTATGTGAGAAATACCTAGAAAAGCAAATGGATTTGTATGTAGCATTTATGGATCTGGAGAAGGCATATGATAGAGTTGATAGAGATGCTCTGTGGAAGGTATTAAGAATAAATGGTGTGGGAGGCAAGTTGTTAGAAGCAGTGAAAAGTTTTTATCGAGGATGTAAGGCATGTGTACGTGTAGGAAGAGAGGAAAGTGATTGGTTCTCAGTGAATGTAGGTTTGCGGCAGGGGTGTGTGATGTCTCCATGGTTGTTTAATTTGTTTATGGATGGGGTTGTTAGGGAGGTAAATGCAAGAGTTTTGGAAAGAGGGGCAAGTATGAAGTCTGTTGGGGATGAGAGAGCTTGGGAAGTGAGTCAGTTGTTGTTCGCTGATGATACAGCGCTGGTGGCTGATTCATGTGAGAAACTGCAGAAGCTGGTGACTGAGTCTGGAAAAGTGTGTGGAAGAAGAAAGTTAAGAGTAAATGTGAATAAGAGCAAGGTTATTAGGTACAGTAGGGTTGAGGGTCAAGTCAATTGGGAGGTGAGTTTGAATGGAGAAAAACTGGAGGAAGTGAAGTGTTTTAGATATCTGGGAGTGGATCTGGCAGCGGATGGAACCATGGAAGCGGAAGTGGATCATAGGGTGGGGGAGGGGGCGAAAATCCTGGGGGCCTTGAAGAATGTGTGGAAGTCGAGAACATTATCTCGGAAAGCAAAAATGGGTATGTTTGAAGGAATAGTGGTTCCAACAATGTTGTATGGTTGCGAGGCGTGGGCTATGGATAGAGTTGTGCGCAGGAGGATGGATGTGCTGGAAATGAGATGTTTGAGGACAATGTGTGGTGTGAGGTGGTTTGATCGAGTGAGTAACGTAAGGGTAAGAGAGATGTGTGGAAATAAAAAGAGCGTGGTTGAGAGAGCAGAAGAGGGTGTTTTGAAGTGGTTTGGGCACATGGAGAGGATGAGTGAGGAAAGATTGACCAAGAGGATATATGTGTCGGAGGTGGAGGGAACAAGGAGAAGAGGGAGACCAAATTGGAGGTGGAAAGATGGAGTGAAAAAGATTTTGTGTGATCGGGGCCTGAACATGCAGGAGGGTGAAAGGAGGGCAAGGAATAGAGTGAATTGGAGCGATGTGGTATACCGGGGTTGACGTGCTGTCAGTGGATTGAAGCAAGGCATGTGAAGCGTCTGGGGTAAACCATGGAAAGCTGTGTAGGTATGTATATTTGCGTGTGTGGACGTATGTATATACATGTGTATGGGGGTGGGTTGGGCCATTTCTTTCGTCTGTTTCCTTGCGCTACCTCGCAAACGCGGGAGACAGCGACAAAGTATAATAAAAAATATAATATAAAAAAAACATCTCAATGTATATATATATATATATATATATATATATATATATATATATATATATATATATATATATATATATATATATATATATATATATATATGTACATATATATATATATATATATATATATATATATATATATATATATATATATATATATATATATATATATATATATATATGTACATATATATATATATATATATATATATATATATATATATATATATATATATATATATATATATATATATATATATATATATATATATATACACACAGACATATACATATATACACATGTACATAATTCATAGTCTGCCTTTATTTATTCCCATCGCCACCTCGCCACACATGGAATAACAACCCCCTCCCCCCTCATGTGTGCGAGGTAGTGCCAGGAAAAGACAACAAAGGCCCCATTCGTTCACACTCAGTCTCTAGCTGACATGTAATAATGCACCGAAACCACACTCCCTTTCCACATCCAGGCCCCACAGAACTTTCCATGGTTTACCCCAGACGCTTCACATGCCCTGGTTCAATCCATTGACAGCACGTCGACCCCGGTATACCACATCGTTCCAATTCACTCTATTCCTTGCACGCCTTTCACCCTCCTGCATGTTCAGTCCCCGATCACTCAAAATCTTTTTCACTTCATCTTTCCACCTCCAATTTGGTCTCCCACTTCTTGTTATCTCCACCTTCAACACATATATCCTCTTGGTCGATCTTTCCTTACTCATTCTCTCCATGTGACCAAATCATTTCAAAACACGCTCTTCTGCTCTCCCAACCACACTCTTTTTATTTCCACACATCTCTCTTACCCTTACATTACTTACTCGATCAAACCACCTCACACCAGACATTGTCCTCAAACATCTCATTTCCAGCACATCCACCCTCCTGCGCACAACTCTATCCATAGCCCACGCCTGCAACCATATAACTTGTTGGAACCACTATTCCTTCAAACATACCCTTTTTCGCTTTCCGAGATAATGTTCTCGACCTCCACACGTTCTTCAACGCTCCCAGAATTTTCGCCCCCTCCCCCACCCTATGATTCACTTCCGCTTCCACGGTTTCATCCACTGCCAAATCCACTCACAGATATCTAAAACACTTCATTTCCTCCAGTTTTTCTCCATTCAGACTTACCTCCCAATTGACTTGACCCTCAACCCTACTGTACCTAATAACCTTGCTCTTATTCACATTTACTCTTAATTTTCCTCTTTCACACACTTTACCAAACTCAGTCACCAGCTTCTGCAGTTTCTCACATGAATCAGCCACCAGCGCTGTATCATCAGCGAACAACAACTGTCTCACTTCCCAAGCCCCCTCAACCACAGCAGACTGCATACTTGCCCCTCTCTCCAAAATCTTGCATTCACCTCCCAAACAATCCCATCCATTAACAAATCAAACAACCATGGAGACATCACGCACCCCTGCTGCAAGCCGACATTCACTGAGAATCAGTCACTTCCCTCTCTTCCTACTCGTACACATGCTTTACATCCTCGATAAAAACTTTTCACTGCTTCTAGCAACTTGCCTCCTACACCATATATTCTTAATACCTTTCACAGAGCATCTCTATCAACTTTATCATATGTCCTTCTCCAGATCTATAAATGCTACATACAAATCCATTTTTTTTTTTTTTTTTATGTATTTCTTCCATACATTCTACAAAGAAAACACCTGATCCACACATTTTTCGAAGCAAACACCTGATCCACACATCCTCTACCACTTCTGAAACCACACTGTTCTTCCACAATCTGATGCTCTGTACATGCCTTCTTCCTTTCAATCAATATCCTCCCATATGATTTCCCAGGAATACTCAATAAACTTATACCTCTGTAATCTGAACACTCACCCTTATCCCCTTTTCCTTTGTACAATGGTACTAAGCCTACATTCCGCCAATCCTCAGGCACTTCACCCTGAGCCATACACTCACCAAATATCCTTACCGACCAGTCAACAACACAGTCACTCCCCAATTTAATAGATTCCACTGCAATACCATCCAAACCCGCCGCCTTGCCGTCTTTCATCTTCCGCAAAGCTTTCACTACCTCTTCTCTGTTTACTAAATCATTCTCCCTAACCCTCTCACTTTGCACACCACCTCGATCAAAACATCCTATATCTGCAACTCTATCATATAACATATTCAATAAACCTTCAAAATACTCCATCTCCTTCTTACATCACCGCTACCTGTTATTACCTCCTCATTAGCACCCTTCACCGATGTTCCCATTTGTTCTCTTGTCTTACGCACTTTATCTACCTCCTTCCAAAACAACTTTTTACTCTCCCTAAAGTTTATGATACTCTCCCAACCCAACTTTCGTTTGCCCTCTTTTTCACCTCCTGCACCTATCTCTTGACCTCCTGTCTCCTTATTTTATACAGTTCTAAGACATTTGCACTATTTTCCTGCAAAAATCGTCCAAATGCCTCTCTCTTCTCTTTCACTAATAATCTTACTTCTTCATCCCACCACTCACTACCCTTTCTACTCTGCCCACCTCCCACGCTTCTCATGCCACAAGCATCTTTTGTGCACGACATCACTACTTCCCCAAATACATCCCATGCCTCCCCCACTCCCCTTACGTCCTTTGCTCTCACCTATTCTTATTTTGTATTCAGTCTCTCCTGGTACTTCCTCACTCGAGTCTCCTTCCCAAGCTCACTTACTCTCACCACTCTCTTCATCCCAACATTCTCTCTTCTTTTCTGAAAACCTCTACAAATCTTCACTTTCGTCTCCACAAGATAATGATCAGACATCCCTCCAGTTGCACCTCTCAGCACATTAACATCCAAAAGTCTCTCTTTCACGCGCCTATCAATTAACACGTAATCCAATAACGCTCTCTGGCCATCTTTCCTACTTACATAGGTATACTTATATATATATCTTTCTTTTTAAACCAGGTATTCCCGATCACCAGTCCTTTTTCAGCACACAAATCTACAAGCTCTTCAATATATATATATATATATATATATATATATATATATATATATATATATATATATATATATCTTCTGTTTCCCATTTTAGAAAGTGTATGTACATGTGTATGGGGGGGGGGTTGGGCCATTTCTTTCGTCTGTTTCCTTGCGCTACCTCGCAAACGCGGGAGACAGCGACAAAGTATAAAAAAAAAAAAAAATATATATATATATATATATATATATATATATATATATATGTATATTTATTTATTTATTTATTTATTTATTTATTTATTTATTATTTATCTATTTTGCTTTGTCGCTGTCTCCCGCGTTAGCGAGGTAGCGCAAGGAAACAGACGAAAGAATGGCCCAACCCACCCGCATACACATGTATATACATACACGTCCACACACGCAAATATACATACCTATACATCTCAATGTATATATATATATATATATATATATATATATATATATATATATATATATATATATATATATATATATATATATATATATATATATATATATATATATATATATATATATATACACACAGACATATACATATATACACATGTACATAATTCATAGTCTGCCTTTATTTATTCCCATCGCCACCTCGCCACACATGGAATAACAACCCCCTCCCCCCTCATGTGTGCGAGGTAGTGCCAGGAAAAGACATCAAAGGCCCCATTCGTTCACACTCAGTCTCTAGCTGACATGTAATAATGCACCGAAACCACACTCCCTATCCACATCCAGGCCCCACAGAACTTTCCATGTTTTACCCCAGACGCTTCACATGCCCTGGTCCAATCCATTGACAGCACGTCGACCCCGGTATACCACATCGTTCCAATTCACTCTATTCCTTGCACGCCTTTCACCCTCCTGCATGTTCAGTCCCCGATCACTCAAAATCTTTTTCACTCCATCTTTCCACCTCCAATTTGGTCTCCCACTTCTTGTTACCTCCACCTTCAACACATATGTCCTCTTGGTCAATCTTTCCTTACTCATTCTCTCCATGTGACCAAATCATTTCAAAACACGCTCTTCTGCTCTCCCAACCACACTCTTTTTATTTCCACACATCTCTCTTACCCTTACATTACTTACTCGATCAAACCACCTCACACCAGACATTGTCCTCAAACATCTCATTTCCAGCACATCCACCCTCCTGCGCACACCTCTATCCATAGCCCACGCCTCGCAACCATATAACTTGTTGCAACCACTATTCCTTCAAACATACCCATTTTCGCTTTCCGAGATAATGTTCTCGACCTCCACACGTTCTTCAACGCTCCCAGAATTTTCGCCCCCTCCCCCACCCTATGATTCACTTCCGCTTCCACGGTTTCATCCACTGCCAAATCCACTCACAGATATCTAAAACACTTCATTTCCTCCAGTTTTTCTCCATTCAGACTTACCTCCCAATTGACTTGACCCTCAACCCTACTGTACCTAATAACCTTGTTCTTATTCACAATTACTCTTAATTTTCCTCTTTCACACACTTTACCAAACTCAGTCACCAGCTTCTGCAGTTTCTCACATGAATCAGCCACCAGCGCTGTATCATCAGCGAACAACAACTGACTCACTTCCCAAGCTCTCTCATCCACAACAGATTGCAACTTGCCCCTCTTTCCAAAACTCTTGCATTCACCTCCCTAACAACCCCATCCATAATCAAATTAAACAACCATAGAGACATCACACACCCCTGCAGTAAACCTACATTCATTGAGAACCAATCACTTTCCTCTCTTCCTACACGTACACATGCCTTACATCCTCGATAAAAATATCTCACTGCTTCTAACAACTTGCCTCCCACACCATATATTCTTAATACCTTCCACAAAACATCTCTATCAACTCTATCATATGCCTTTTCCAGATCCATAAATGCTACATACAAATCCATTTGCTTTTCTAAGTATTTCTCACATACATTCTTCAAAGCAAACACCTGATCCACACATCCTCTACCAGTATGAGTCCACGGGGAAAATGGAACACGATAAGTTCCCAAGTGCACTTTCGTGTAATAATCACATCATCAGAGGAGACACAAGAGAGAAATATGTCAGTTGATATACATCGAAGAGACGAAGCTAGGACGCCCACCTCTACAACCACACAACTACAATCACCATCACTGGCTCTCCCAGCCATCAAGACCTAGTATCCCAGATCTGTCTCTCCCTCACTGGTCACCTGACTAGTGGTGGTGGTGGTGGTAGTGAGGTGGGTTGGGTTAGGAACCTCCTGCAGGTTGGATGATGGGGACCAGGAACCCCCCCCTCCCCAGGCTCCGTGGGTTCAGCCACAGCTGTGTGAGGTACCACACGTGGTCGTCATGCACGTCACTGCAGCCTTCACAGCGCCTCCTCCCTGCTGTGCACCACGGTGTATACACTACCTCTGAGAGCTTTCTTGATACACTCATGTCCCACAATACACTACCCTTCTATACACACCTCACACGACCAGTATGCCTACTGCACATATCAAGGTGGAATCGGGACCCGACAGCTTGGATGTAGGTGGGGAGAGCCGAGTTGGGGGAGGGGAGGGTACTTGAAAATGAGACAGTCTGTTTTTTCTTACCCTTTAACGGGTTAGGAATATGAAACGATCCAAGTTTCCTTACATCATCCCAGGCTTATATAGTTATGGGACCTTGGAAATGAGAAGATACGAGTTCCCTCAAGTTCTGTTAGAGGGTTTGTCTTTCCATAGATTATCCTGGGTCCCAGTAATTTTGGGGGCCCCCCCAAATACCTCCTCCTCATAAAGGGGAACAATAATATTTTGTCCCCAAAGCCCAAAAGTCTTTAATATGCCACTGCTTACATGTATTCACATGCCCACCACACACACGAGCTTCTCCTACACACTCATCTTCCTCATGACCCCGTTGTCTACACGCTCACGTCTTCTACCACCTTCATCGTACCCCACTAAACACACACACACACACACACACACACACACACTCCGGAAGCACTCATCATTACTCCCTCACTATCACTACCACTAAAGACTCACGTGTTGCCACCACCGACCACCTCGGGTTATGATGAGGTGAGGGTGGAGTGTGAACATACCGCTCAGACGTACCGCTTGACGTACGAGGGGTGACTACGGCTGGAGTGCACGTGAGGTTTGTGCGGAGGTGTCGCGTTGCGCGAGGCTTGGCCGAGAGACACGGGATATTGTGTGGTTACCTGCACGACAGGGTATGTTTTCCAGACTCATGTCGGCTGGACGGGTCCTGGTACAGCGGTCTGTCCTTCATTTGTCTATGCATTATTTCCTGCTTCAGGAACCTTTTCTTAGGAGCACCTGCAGCGCTCAGAAATTTGGCCAAGCGGTGATGTTTGTATGTCTGTGTGGGGCGAGCATAGGGCAAGCAAGGAATAACTTCGGTGTAGTCCATAGACAGGTTACATCTTAGGCATGATGGGCTTTGTGATACAGGGAAACGAGATGGTCTTCTGATATAGGGGAACGAGATAGGCCTTCTGATATAGGGGAATGAGATGTGTCGTCTAATATAGGGGAACGAGATATGTCGTCTGATATAGGGAAATGATGTTTGTAATGATGGGGAAATGGGTTGTGTGCAGAACGTGGCTCAGAATGTAACTCAGCTGGGGAGCCTTGTTTCAGATGGATATGTCTGATAGGTGGTGAATAAGTTGGGATGGCGGTTGTTTAGTGCTGTTCGAGTCATTCTAGGATACATATGCTGGGAGAAGGGAAGTGAGTATAAGTTCCTGGAATGTGAGGTAAGGGTAATCTTTTTGACGTTGGAGGCTCCAGTCACGGACAAAAGTCCACATTAAAGTCTGGCCATGATTGAGATACGAAAAGGATTATGAAAGGGGAAAAAGAATAGACAAAGGAAAGTATTTGCGAATTTTGGAGGAAGTGAAAAACAGGTCTTTTGAAATGTGTCAGGTCATAGTTATTGGGAAAGACATGAGAAGGCAGAGAGTCCCAAAGCTTCAAGTTGTAGGGAAAGAAACAGTTATCTAAACGGCCCACCCTTGAGTTGCTAACGGTCACACAGTAATCATGTGACACAGCAGCTTGCAGAGTATTGCGTATTCTAGCTAGTAGAGGGGGCACACAGGCAGCCAGATCTCGGGAGCAAAAACCAAAGTAATACCTGTAGAAGAGGAAAAGTGAACCGACAGTGCGGCGTAGGGCAAGGGGGTCAAGTTTGAAAGTGAGCCCGTGAGAGTTTATAAGTCGATCCGCTTTCGACTCAACTCTGTCAAGTAAGGATGCAGAGCTAGAACCACCCCAAATGTGAGAGCAGTACTCCATACAAGGACGAGTCAATCCCTTGTATAAACTGAGCAACTGTTCAGAAGGAAAGAAATTTCGATATCTAAACAGGACCCCCAGTATCTTAGATGGAGGCTTAGAAATTCCGTAATAAGAGTTTTCCAAGAATGAGATGGAATTACAGAACAGTCAAAGAAGAGACGAAAGTTGTGAGAAGTTTTCGATGGAGAGATGAATAGAAAAAGGGTCCTGGATGCATTAAACCTGATTAGATTTCGTCTACCCCACTGATATGTCCTGTCCAAGAGTCAACCGAGGAAGCTATGTCAAGACGAGATGCAGATCGAGCGAGAGGAACAAAATCGAGTGATATGGAGGAATTTAGTGTTGAGTCGTTAGAGAATGAGTGCATTTGATTATTTGTGGAAAATAGGAAATCGCTGATGAAAAGGAGAAAATGTGTAGGGGATAGGACAGAATCTTTAGGGACACAGTTGCTCTTAGGGAAATGGAGAAGGCTGATCCATCTACAACCACAGAAATAGATTGGCCGTAAGAACAAAGTGAGAGAGCGAAGCCAAAAGAGGGGAGCCTAGAAGATGAGACGCCGATGCTACACTCTATCAAAAGTTTTGACTCTGTCGAGGGCAACTACACATGATTCCCCGGAATCTTGCAGCGATGATGACCAGACATTAGTAAGATAGGAAACAATATCAACAGTGGATCTCGTTTTACGGAAGCCATACTGGTGATCAGAGAGAAGACTGATTTTCGAGATGTTTAGGGATACGGGAGTTGAGGAGGAATTCAAACACTTTGGAAATAGCAAATTTCAAAGCTATAAGACGATAGTTAGAGGGGTCAAACGGTCACCATTCTTAGAGATGAGATATATCAACGTATGCTGCCAAGAAAAAGGAAAGTTTTGGTTTTTACACAGAAACGGAACAGACGAGCAAGCACTGGTGCAACTTCAAAGGCACACTCTTTCAGTACACGGGGTATGGATGCCATCAGGACCATAAGCCTTACTTGGGTTAAGAGAGAGAGGCGTTTCGTGGACAGTCGGAAGGGCATACGGTTAGGAGGGGCATACGGTTAGTAAGAGGTGCGTCAAGGGATAGAGAAATGTTAGAATCATCCAAGGTGGAGTTAGAGGAGAAATGGGAACCAAAGAAAGTTGCTTTGTCTGCGGGAGAGACAGCTATAGTACTGTTAGAACGGAAAAGTGAAGGAAAGGTAGAGCGACAGAAGTTGTAAGAGATGGCCTTAGCTAAAGACCAGAAAGACCTATCAGTGGATTACAAGGAGACGTTATCTCACTTCCTTTGAATAAAGAAACGCTTAGCCTGACAGTTAACGTACTTGCAATGATTACGGACAGTGATAAAACCTGAATGAGAGCCAGAGGAAAGATTTTTTTTTTTCACCAAGCCCGATATGACTGATCTCTTGCCTAAATGTCCTCAAACCAGGAACAGTTGAAGGATGGATTGGATGAAGAAGTCGTCTTGGAGGAAAAGGGGATAAATGCTTCCATTCCCGTAAGAATAACCTCTGTTGTGCGTTTGGTGAAGACAGAAGCATCACCACATAAGAGACAGTAATCTACCCAAAGAAATGCAGAAAAGAAGTTACGTAAATTATTCCGGTTAGCTTTGTTGAGGTGACAGTATTTACGCTTAGAATGAGCTGCTGTAGGGAGAAGGTGCCATTAAGATACGCACATTTATTAGAGTGTGATCAGATGAACCAAAATATATAGATGTATATATATATATATATATATATATATATATATATATATATATATATATATATATATATATATATATATATATTTATTTATATTTATTATACTTTGTCGCTGTCTCCCGCGTTTGCGAGGTAGCGCAAGGAAACAGACGAAAGAAATGGCCCAACCCCCCCCCATACACATGTATATACATACGTCCACACACGCAAATATACATACCTACACAGCTTTCCATGGTTTACCCCAGACGCTTCACATGCCTTGATTCAATCCACTGACAGCACGTCAACCCCGGTATACCACATCGCTCCAATTCACTCTATTCCTTGCCCTCCTTTCACCCTCCTGCATGTTCAGGCCCCGATCACACAAAATCTTTTTCACTCCATCTTTCCACCTCCAATTTGGTCTCCCTCTTCTCCTCGTTCCCTCCACCTCCGACACATATATCCTCTTGGTCAATCTTTCCTCACTCATCCTCTCCATGTGCCCAAACCACTTCAAAACACCCTCTTCTGCTCTCTCAACCACGCTCTTTTTATTTCCACACATCTCTCTTACCCTTACGTTACTCACTCGATCAAACCACCTCACACCACACATTGTCCTCAAACATCTCATTTCCAGCACATCCATCCTCCTGCGCACAACTCTATCCATAGCCCACGCCTCGCAACCATACAACATTGTTGGAACCACTATTCCTTCAAACATACCCATTTTTGCTTTCCGAGATAATGTTCTCGACTTCCACACATTCTTCAAGGCCCCCAGAATTTTCGCCCCCTCCCCCACCCTAGGAGTTGTGGGAGTATGTGATAGAGTGTAAGAAAGTAAATTCTCGATTAATATGGGTAAAACTGAAAGTTGATGGAGAGAGGTGGGTGATTATTGGTGCATATGCACCTGGGCATGAGAAGAAAGATCATGAGAGGCAAGTGTTTTGGGAGCAGCTGAATGAGTGTGTTAGTGGTTTTGATGCACGAGACCGGGTTATAGTGATGGGTGATTTGAATGCAAAGGTGAGTAATGTGGCAGTTGAGGGATTAATTGGTATACATGGGGTGTTCAGTGTTGTAAATGGAAATGGTGAAGAGCTTGTAGATTTATGTGCTGAAAAAGGACTGATGATTGGGAATACCTGGTTTAAAAAGTGAGATATACATAAGTATACTTATGTAAGTAGGAGAGATGGCCAGAGAGCGTTATTGGATTACGTGTTAATTGACAGGCGTGCGAAAGAGAGACTTTTGGATGTTAATGTGCTGAGAGGTGCAACTGGAGGGATGTCTGATCATTATCTTGTGGAGGCTAAGGTGAAGATTTGTATGGGTTTTCAGAAAAGAAGAGTGAATGTTGGGGTGAAGAGGGTGGTGAGAGTAAGTGAGCTTGGGATGGAGACTTGTGTGAGGAAGTACCAGGAGAGACTGAGTACAGAATGGAAAAAGGTGAGAACAATGGAAGTAAGGGGAGTGGGGGAGGAATGGGATGTATTTAGGGAATCAGTGATGGATTGCGCAAAAGATGCTTGTGGCATGAGAAGAGTGGGAGGTGGGTTGATTAGAAAGGGTAGTGAGTGGTGGGATGAAGAAGTAAGAGTATTAGTGAAAGAGAAGAGAGAGGCATTTGGACGATTTTTGCAGGGAAAAAATGAAATTGAGTGGGAGACGTATAAAAGAAAGAGGCAGGAGGTCAAGAGAAAGGTGCAAGAGGTGAAAAAAAGGGCAAATGAGAGTTGGGGTGAGAGAGTATCATTAAATTTTAGGGAGAATAAAGAAGATGTTCTGGAAGGAGGTAAATAAAGTGCGTAAGACAAGGGAGCAAATGGGAACTTCAGTGAAGGGCGCAAATGGGGAGGTGATAACAAGTAGTGGTGATGTGAGAAGGAGATGGAGTGAGTATTTTGAAGGTTTGTTGAATGTGTTTGATGATAGAGTGGCAGATATAGGGTGTTTTGGTCGAGGTGGTGTGCAAAGTGAGAGGGTTAAGGAAAATGATTTGGTAAACAGAGAAGAGGTAGTGAAAGCTTTGCGGAAGATGAAAGCCGGCAAGGCAGCAGGTTTGGATGGTATTGCAGTGGAATTTATTAAAAAAGGGGTGACTGTATTGTTGACTGGTTGGTAAGGTTATTTAATGTATGTATGACTCATGGTGAGGTCCCTGAGGATTGGCGGAATGCGTGCATAGTGCCATTGTACAAAGGCAAAGGGGATAAGAGTGAGTGCTCAAATTACAGAGGTATAAGTCTGTTGAGTATTCCTGGTAAATTATATGGGAGGGTATTGATTGAGAGGGTGAAGGCATGTACAGAGCATGAGATTGGGGAAGAGCAGTGTGGTTTCAGAAGTGTAGAGGATGTGTGGATCAGGTGTTTGCTTTGAAGAATGTATGTGAGAAATACTTAGAAAAGCAAATGGATTTGTATGTAGCATTTATGGATCTGGAGAAGGCATATGATAGAGTTGATAGAGATGCTCTGTGGAAGGTATTAAGAATATATGGTGTGGGAGGAAAGTTGTTAGAAGCAGTGAAAAGTTTTTATCGAGGATGTAAGGCATGTGTACGTGTAGGAAGAGAGGAAAGTGATTGGTTCTCAGTGAGTGTAGGTTTGCGGCAGGGGTGTGTGATGTCTCCATGGTTGTTTAATTTGTTTATGGATGGGGTTGTTAGGGAGGTAAATGCAAGAGTTTTGGAAAGAGGGGCAAGTATGAAGTCTGTTGGGGATGAGAGAGCTTGGGAAGTGAGTCAGTTGTTGTTCGCTGATGATACAGCGCTGGTGGCTGATTCATGTGAGAAACTGCAGAAGCTGGTGACTGAGTTTGGTTAAGTGTGTGGAAGAAGAAAGTTAAGAGTAAATGTGAATAAGAGCAAGGTTATTAGGTACAGTAGGGTTGAGGGTCAAGTCAATTGGGAGGTGAGTTTGAATGGAGAAAAACTGGAGGAAGTGAAGTGTTTTAGATATCTGGGAGTGGATCTGGCAGCGGATGGAACCATGGAAGCGGAAGTGGATCATATATATATATATATATATATATATATATATATATATATATATATATATATATATATATATATATATATATATATATATATACAAAGGCAAACGGGATTAGAGTGAATGCTCAAATTACAGAGGTATAAGTTTGTTGAGCATTCCTGGGAAATTATAAGAGAGGGCATTGATTGAGAGGGTGAAGGCATGTACAGAGCATCAGACTGGGGAAGAGCAGTGTGGTTTCAGAAGTGGTAGAGGACGTGTGGATCAGGTGTTTGCTTCGAAAAATGTATGTGAAAATTACTTATAAAAGGAAATGGATTTGTATGTAGCATTTATGGTTCTGGAGAAGGCATATGATAGAGTTGATAGAGATGCTCTGTGGAAAATATTGAGAATATATGGTGTTGGAGGTAAGTTGTTAGAAGCAGTGAAAAGTTTTTATCGAGGATGCAAGGCATGTGTCCGTGTAGGAAGAGAGGAAAGTGATTGGTTCTCAGTGAATGTAGGTTTGCGGCAGGGGTGTGTGATGTCTCCATGGTTGTTTAATTTGTTTATGGATGGGGTTGTTAGGGAGGTAAATGCAAGAGTTTTGGATAGAGGGGCAAGTATGAAGTCTGTTGGGGATGAGAGAGCTTGGGAAGTGAGTCAGTTGTTGTTCGCTGATGATACAGCGCTGGTGGCTGATTCATGTGAGAAACTGCAGAAGCTGGTGACTGAGTTTGGTAAAGTGTGTGGAAGAAGAAAGTTAAGAGTAAATGTGAATAAGAGCAAGGTTATTAGGTACAGTAGGGTTGAGGGTCAAGTCAATTGGGAGGTGAGTTTGAATGGAATGGAGAAAAACTGGAGGAAGTGAAGTGTTTTAGATATATATATATATATATATATATATATATATATATATATATATATATATATATATATATATATATATATATATATATATATATATATATATATATATACGAAGACAAACGGGATTAGAGTGAATGCTCAAATTACAGAGGTATAAGTTTGTTGAGCATTCCTGGGAAATTATAAGAAAGGGCATTGATTGAGAGGGTGAAGGCATGTACAGAGCATCAGACTGGGGAAGAGCAGTGTGGTTTCAGAAGTGGTAGAGGATGTGTGGATCAGGTGTTTGCTTCGAAAAATGTATGTTAAAAATACTTAGAAAAGGAAATGGATTTGTATGTAGCATTTATGGTTCTGTAGAAGGCATATGATAGAGTTGATAGAGATGCTCTGTGGAAAATATTGAGAATATATGGTGTTGGAGGTAAGTTGTTAGAAGCAGTGAAAAGTTTTTATCGAGGATGCAAGGCATGTGTCCGTGTAGGAAGAGAGGAAAGTGATTGGTTCTCAGTGAATATAGGTTTGCGGCAGGGGTGTGTGATGTCTCCATGGTTGTTTAATTTGTTTAAGGATGGGTTGTTAGGGAGGTGAATGCAAGAGTTTCGGAAAGAGGGGCAAGTATGCAGTCTGTTGTGGATGAGAGAGCTTGAGAAGTGAGTCAGTTATTGTTTGGTAAAATGTGTGGAAGAAGAAAGTTAAGAGTAAATGTGAAAAAGAGCAAGGTTACTAGGTACAGCAGGGTTGAGGGACAAGTCAATTGGGAGGTAAGTCTGAATGGAGAAAAACTGGAGGAGGTGAAGTGTTTTAGATATCTGGGAGTGGATTTGGCAGCGGATGGAACCATGGAAGCGGAAGTGAATCATAGGGTGGGGGAGGGGGCGAAAGTTCTAAGAGCGTTGAAAAATGTGTGGAAGTCGAGAACGTTATCTTGGAAAGCAAAAATGGGTATGTTTGAAGGAATATTGGTTCCGACAATGTTATATGGTTGCGAGGCGTGGGCTATGGATAGAGTTGTGCGGAGGAGGGTAGATGTGCTGGAAATGAGATATTTTAGGACAATATGTGGTGTGAGGTGGTTTGATCGAGTAAGTAATGAAAGGGTAAGAGAGATGTGTGGTAATAAAAAGAGTGTCTTGGAGAGAGCAGGTGAGGGTGTTTCGAAATGGTTTGGTCACATGGAGAGAATGAGTGAGGAAAGATTGACCAAGAGGATATATGTGTCAGAGGTGGAGGGAACAAGGAGAAGTGGGAGACCAAACTGGAGGTGGAAAGATGGAATGAAAAAGATTTTGAGTGATCGGGGTCTGAACATGCAGGAGGGTGAAAGACGTGCAAGGAATAGAGTGAATTGGAACGATGTGGTATGCTGGGGTCGACGTGCTGTCAATAGATTGAACCAGGGCATGTGAAGCGTCTGGGGTAAACCATGGAAAGTTGTGTGGGGCCTGGATGTGGAAAGGGAGCTGTGGTTTCGGTGTATTATACATGACAGCTAAAGACTGAGTGTGAACGAATGTGGCCTTTATTGTCTTTTTTTAGCGCAATCTCGCGTACATGCTGGGGGAGGGGGGTTTCATTTCATGTGTGGCGGGGTGGCGACAGGAATGAATAAGAGCAGACAGTATGAATTATGCACATGTGTATATATGTATATGTCTGTATGTGTATATATATATATATATGTATGCGTTGAGATGTATAGGTATGTATATGTGCGTGTGTGGACGTTTATGTATATACATGTGTATGTGTGTGGGTTGGGCCATTCTTTCGTCTGTTTCCTTGCGCTACCTCGCTAACGTGGGAGACAGCGGCAAAGTATAAAAAATAAAAAATGAGATATATCTTTTTAATCATCTATTATACTTTGTCGCTGTCTTCCACGTTAGCGAGGTACCACAAGGAAACCTACGAAGGAATGGCCCAACCCAACCACATACACGTGTATATACATACACGTCCACACACGCACATATACATACCTATACATTTCAATGTATACATATATATATATACATACACAGACATATACATATGTACATAAATCATACTTGCCTTAATTCATTCCCGTCGCCACACCGACACACATGAAATGACAACCCCCTATCCCCGCATGCGCACGAGGTAGCGCTAGAAAAGACAACAAAATCCACATTCGTTCACACTCAGTCTCTAGCTGTTATATATAATGCACCGAAACCACAGGTCCTTTTCCACATTCAGGCCCCACAAAACTTTCAAGGGTTTACCCCAGACGTTTCACATGCCCTGGTTCAATCCATTGACAGCACGTCGACCCCGGTGTACCACATCGTTCCAATTCACTCTATTCCTTGCACGCCTTTCACCCTCCTGCATGTTCAGGCCCCGATCACTCAAAATCTTTTTCACTCCATCTTTCCACCTCCAATTTGGTCTCCCATTTTTCCTCTTTCCCTCCACTTCAGACACATATATCCTCTTTGTCAATCTATCGACACTCATTCTCTCCATGTGACCAAACCATTTCAAAACACCCTCTTCTGCTCTCTCAACCTCACTCTTTTTATTACCACACATCTCTCTTACCCTTCCATTACTTACTCGATTAAACCACCTCACACCACATATTGTCCTCAAACATTTCATTTCCAACACATCCACCCACCTTCGCACAACTCTATCTATAGCCCACGCCTCGCAACCATATACCATTGTTGGATCCACTATTCCTTCAAACATACCCGTTTTTGCTTTCCTAGATAATGTTTTCGCCTTCCATACATTTTTAACGCTCCCAGAACTTTCGCCCCCTCCCCCACCCTGTGACTCACTTCCGCTTCTATGGTTCCATCCGCTGCCAAATCCACTCCCAGATATCTAAAACACTTCATTTCCTACAGTTTTTCTCCATTCAAACTTACCACTCACTTGACTTGTACCTCAACCCTACTGTACCTAATAACTTTGTTCTTATTCACATTTACTCTCAGCTTTCTTCTTTCACACACTTTACCAACTCAGTCACCAGCTTCTACAGTTTCTCACCCGAATCAGCCACCAGCGCTGTAACATCAGCGAACAACATCTGCTTCACTTCCCAAGCTCTCTCATCCACAACAGACTGCATACTTACCCCTCTTTCCAAACCTCTTGCATTCACCTCTCTATCAACCCCATCCATAAACAAATTAAACAACCATGGAGACATCACGCACCCCTGTCGCAAACCTATATTAACTGAGAACCAATCACTTTCCTCTCTTCCTACTCGTACACATGCCTTACATCCTCGATAAAAACTTTTCACTGCTCCTAAGAACTTGTCTCCCACACCATGTGCTCTTAATACCTTCCACAGAGCATCTCTATCAACTCTATCATATGCATTCTCCAGATCCATAAATACTACATACAAATCCATTAGCTTTTCTAAGTATTTCTCACATACATTCTTCAAAGCAAACACCTGAGCCACACATCCTCTACCACTTCTGAAACCACACTGCTCTTCCCCAATCTGATGCTCTGTAGATGCCTTCACCCTCTCAGTCAATACCTCCCCATATAATTTCTCAGGAATACCCAAGAAACTTATACCTCTGTAATTTGAGCACTCACCTTTATCCCCTTTGACTTTGTACATTGGCACTATGCATGCATTCCGCCAATCCTCAGGCACTCACCATGAGCCATACACTCACCAAATATCCTTACCAACCAGTCAAGAACACAGTCACACCCTTTTTTTTTTTTTTAATAAATTCCACTGCAATACCATCCAAACCACCAGCCTTGCCGGCTTTCATCTTCCGCAAAGCTTTTATTATCTCTTATCTATTTAACCAAATTATTCTCCCTAACCCTTTCACTTTGCACACCACCTCGACCAAAACACCCTATATCCACCACTCCATCATTTAACACACTCAACAAACCTTCAAATTACTCACTCCTTCTCCTTCTCACATCACCACTACTTGTTATCACCTCCCCATTAGCCCCTTTCACCGATGGTCCAATTTGTTCTATTGTCTTACGCACTTTATTTACCTCCTTCTAAAACATCCTTTTATTCTCCCTACAATTTAATGATACTCTCTCACCCCAACTCTCATTTGCCCTCTTTTTCACCTCTTGCACATTTCGCTTGACCTCCTGCCTCTTTCTTTTATACATCTCCCAGTCATTTGCACTATTTCCCTGCAAAACTCGTCCAAATGTCTCTCTTTTCTCTTTAATCAATTATCTTACTTCTTCATCCCACCACTCACTACCCTTTCTAATCTGCCCACCTCCCACGCTTTGCATGCCATAAGCACATTTTGCGCAAGCCATCACTGCTTCCCTAAATACATCCCATTCCTCCCCCACTCTACTTACTTCCATTGTTCTCACCTTTTTCCATTCTGCACTCAGTCTCTCCTGGTACTTCCTCAAACAAGTCTACTTCCCAAGCTCACTTACTCTCACCACTCTCTTCACCCCAACATTCTCTCTTCTTTTCTGAAAACCTCTACAAATCTTTACCTTCACCTCCACAAGATGATGATCAGACATCCCTCCAGTTGCACCTCTCAGCACATTAACATCCAAAAGTCTTTCTTTCGCGTGCATATCAATTTACATGTTATCCGATAACGCTCTCTGGCCATCCCTCCTACTTACATGCGTATACTTACGTATATCTGTCTTTTTAAACCAGTTATTCTCAATCACTAGTCCTTTTTCGGCACGCAAATCTACGAGCTCTTCACTATTTCCATTTACAGCACTGAACACCCCATGTATACCAATTACTCCCTCAACTGCCACATTACTCACCTTTGCATTCAAATCACCCATCACTATAACCCGGTGTCGTGCATCAAAACTACTGCCACACTCACTCAGCTGCTCCTAAAACACTTGCCTCTCATGATCTTTCTTCTCATGCCCAGGTGCATAGGCAACAATAATCACCCATCTCTCTCTATCCACTTTCAGTTTTACCCATATCAATCTAGAGTTTACTTTCTTACACTCTATCACATACTCCCACCACTACTGCTTCAGGAGTAGTGCTACGGCTTCCATTGCTCTTGTTCTCTCACTAACCCCTGACTTTACTTCTAAAACATTCCTAAACCACTCTTCCCCTTTACCATTGAGCTTCGTTTCACTCAGAGCCAAAACATCCAGGTTCCTTTCTTCAAATATACTACTTATCTCTCCTTTTTTCTCATCTTTGTTACATCCACGCACTTTTAGACACCCTAATCTGAGCGTTCAAGGAGGATGAGCACTCCCCGCGTGACTCCTTCTTCTGTTTCACTTTTTAGAAAGTTTGAATACAAGGAGGGGAGGGTTTCTAGCCCCACACTCCCGTCCCCTTTAGTCGTCTTCTACGACATGTGAGGAATATGCAGGAAGTATTCTTTCTCCCCTATATATATATACATATATATATATATATATATATATATATATATATATATATATATATATATATATATATATATATATATATATATATATATATATATATATATATGTATATAACTGTTGGTAAACCCGTATCTTTATACCTCATATTATTAGTTTTTAGAGGATACTTTATATACTTCTGTATTGTTGACTGGTTGGTAAGGTTATTTAATGTACGTATGATTCATGGTGAGGTGCCTGAGGATTGGCGGAATGCTTGCATAGTGCCATTGTACAAAGGCAAAGGGGATAAGCGTGAGTGCTCAAATTACTGGGGTATAAGTTTGTTGAGTATTCCTGGTAAATTATATGGGAGGGTATTGATTGAGAGGGTGAAGGCATGTACAGAGCATCAGATTGGGGAAGAGCAGTGTGGTTTCAGAAGTGGTAGAGGATGTGTGGATCAGGTGTTTGCTATGAAGAATGTATGTGAGAAATACTTAGAAAAACAAATGGATTTGTATGTATCATTTATGGATCTGGAGAAGGCATATGATAGAGTTGATAGAGATGCTCTATGGAAGGTTTTAAGAATATATGGTGTGGGAGGCAAGTTGTTAGAAGCAGTGAAAAGTTTTTATCGAGGATGTAAGGCATGTGTACGTGTAGGAAGAGAGAAAAGTGATTGGTTTTCAGTGAATGTAGGTTTGCGGCAGGGGTGTGTGATGTCTCCATGGGTGTTTAATTTGTTTATGGATGGGGTTTTTAGGGAGGTAAATGCAAGAGTTTTGGAAAGAGGGGCAAGTATGCAGTCTGTTGTGGATGAGAGAGCTTGGGAAGTGAGTCAGTTGTTGTTCGCTGATGATACAGCGCTGGTGGCTGATTCATGTAAGAAACTGCAGAAGCTGGTGACTGACTTTGGTAAAGTGTGTGAAAGAAGAAAGTTAAGAGTAAATGTGAATAAGAGCAAGGTTATTAGGTACAGTAGGGTTGAGGGTCAAGTCAATTGGTAGGTAAGTTTGAATGGAGAAAAACTGGAGGAAATGAAGTGTTTTAGATATCTGGGAGTGGATCTGGCAGCGGATGGAACCATGGAAGCGGAAGTGAATCATAGGGTGGGGGAGGGGGCGAAAATTCTGGGAGCCTCGAAGAATGTTTGGAAGTCGAGAACATTATCTCGGAAAGCCAAAATGGGTATGTTTGAAGGAATAGTGGTTGCAACAATGTTGTATGGTTGCGAGGCGTGGGCTGGCTATGGATAGAGTTGTGCGCAGGAGGATGGATGTGCTGGAAATGAGATGTTTGAGGGCAATATGTGGTGTGAGGTGGTTTGATCGAGTAAGTAATGTAAGGGTAAGAGAGATGTGTGGAAATAAAAAGAGTGTGGTTGCGAGAGCAGAAGAGGGTGTTTTGAAATGGTTTGGTCACATGGAGAGAATGAGTGAGGAAAGATTGACCAAGAGGATATATGTGTCATAGGTGGAGGGAACGAGGAGAAGTGGAGACCAAATTTTAGGTGGAAAGATGGAGTGAAAAAGATTTTGAGTGATCGGGGCCTGAACATGCAGGAGGGTGAAAGGCGTGCAAGGAATAGAGTGAATTGGAACGATGTGGTATACCGGGGTTGACGTGCCGTCAATGGATTGAACCAGGGCATATAAAGCGTCTGGGGTAAACCATGGAAAGTTGTGTGGGGTCTGGATGTGGAAAGGGAGCTGCGGTTTCGGTGCATTATTACATGACAGCTAGAGACTGAGTGTGAACGAATGGGGCCTTTGGTGTCTTTTCCTAGCGCTACCTCGCACACATGAGGGGGGAGGTGGATGTTATTCCATGTGTGGCGAGGTGGCGTTGGGAACAAATAAAGGCAGACAGTATGAATTATGTACATGTGTATATAGGTATATGTCCGTGTGTGTATATATATGTGTACATTGAGATGTATAGGTATGTATATTTGCGTGTGTGGACGTGTATGTATATACATGTGTATGTGGGCGGGTTGGGCAATTCTTTCGTCTGTTTCCTTGAGCTACCTCGCTGACGCGGGAGACAGCGACAAAGCAAATTAAATGAAATGAATAATACATATATATATATATATATATATATATATATATATATATATATATATATATATATATATATATACGAACAAAGCGCATAGGAACGCGTACCTTCATAGAACATACGAACCTCTAACAGCCAGGATCGAACCCGGGACCCCTGTGTAAGAGACGGGAATGCTACCGCTAGGTTTTGGGCCTGGCTGATAGGAAATAACTATTCGAATACTATATACTCGAATACCCTTCGTCTCACGTTGGTAAGCAACGGGGGTCTACTCTTTTGGGAAATGGCTGATGTAGACCCCCGTTGCTCACCAACGTGAGACGAAGGGTATTCGAGTACATAGTATTTGAATAGTTATTTCCCACTAGCCAGGTCCATAGCCTAGCGGTAGTATTCCTGCCTGTTACACAGGGGTCCCGGGTTCGATCCTGGCTGTTGGAGGTTTGTATGATATATATGTATATATATATAAATATATATATATATATATATATATATATATACATATATATTGGAAAGGATCACAGTTTTGCGCCTGATCAAGTATATTCCTATGAGTCCACGGGGAAAATGATACACAAGTTCCCAAGTGCACTTTCGCGTAACAACCAGAGAGAGAAATATAAGTCAGTTGATATACAACGAAGAGACGTAGCTCGGACGCCATTCGGTAAATTTGCGATTGTCCAAGAAAGACAACGAAAGTATCATAAACTTAATATGTGGACAAGAAGGTGAATTGTTTACAAATTTTTTGAACAGTAAAGTTATCCAACCTATACAGACCATCACTACTATCAAGATTATAATTCTTTGTGTATTTAGTAATAGAAGTTTCATTGATGTTTTTCGTGGTACTGGAGTTAGACAACCATGGAGACATCACACACCCCTGTCGCAAACCAACATTCACTGAGAACCAATCACTTTCCTCTCTTCCTACACGTACACATGCCTTACATCCTCGATAAAAACTTTTCACTGCTTCTAACAATTTGCCTCCCACACCATGTACTCTTAATACCTTCCACAGAGCATCTCTATCAACTCTATCATATGCCTTCTCCAGATCCATAAATGCCACATACAAATCCATTTGCTTTTCTAAGTATTTCTCACATACATTCTTCAAAGCAAACACCCGACCCACACATCCTCTACCACTTCTGAAACCACACTGCTCTTCCCCAATCTGATGCTCTGTACATGCCTTCACCCTCTCAATTAATACCCTCCCTCATAATTTCCCAGGAATACTCGACAAACTTATACCTTCTGTAATTTGAGCGCTAACTTTTATCCCCTTTGCGCTTGTACAATAGCACTATGCAAGCATTCCGCCAATCTTCAGGCACCTCACCATGAGTCATACATACATTGAATAACCTCACCAACCAGTCAACAATACGGTCACCCCCATTTTTTTTTTAAATAAATTCCTCTGCAATACCATCCAAACTCGCTGCCTTGCCGGCTTTCATCTTCCGCAAAGCTTTTACTACCTCTTCTCTGTTTACCAACTTATTCTCCCAAACCCTCTCACTTTGCACACCACCTCGACCAAAACACCCTATATCTGCCACTCTATCATCAATCACATTCAACAAACCTTCAAAATACTCACTCCATCTCCTTCTCACATCACCACTACTTGTTATCACCTCCCCATTAGCCCCCTTCACTGAAGTTCCCATTTGTTTCCTTGTCTTACGCACTTTATTTACCTCCTTCCAAATTATCTTTTGATTCTCCCTAAAATTTAATGATACTCTCTCACCCCAACTCTCATTTGCCCTCTTTTTCACCTCTTGCTCCTTTCACTTGACCTCCTGCCTCTTTCTTTTATACATCTCCCAGTCATTTGCATTATTTCCCTGAAAAATTTGTCCAAATGCCTCTCTTGTCTCTTTCACTAATAATCTTACTTCTTCATCCCAGAACTCACTACCCTTTCTAATCTGCCCACCTCCCACGCTTCTCACGCAACAAGTATCTTTTGCGCAAGCCATCACTGCTTCCCTAAATACATCCCATTCCTCCCCCACTCCCCTTACGTTCTTTGTTCTCAACTTTTTCTATTCTGTACTCAGTCTCTCCTGGTACTTCCTCACACAAGTCTCCTTCCCAAGCTCACTTACTCTATAGATACATATGTCCACACACGCAAATATACATACCTACACAGCTTTCCATGGTTTACCCCAGACGCTTCATATGCCCTGATTCAATCCACTGACAGCACGTCAACCCCGGTATACCACATCGATCCAATTCACTCTATTCCTTGCCCTCCTTTCACCCTCCTGCATGTTCAGGCTCCGATCACACAAAATCTTTTTCACTCCATCTTTCCACCTCCAATTTGGTCTCCCACTTCTCCTCGTTCCCTCCACCTCCGACACATATATCCTCTTGGTCAATCTTTCCTCACTCATTCTCTCCATGTGCCCAAACCATTTCAAAACACCCTCTTCTGCTCTCTCAACCACGCTCTTTTTATTTCAACATATCTCTCTTACCCTTACGTTACTTACTCGATCAAACCACCTCACACCACACATTGTCCTCAAACATCTCATTTCCAGCACATCCATCCTCCTGCGCACAACTCTATCCATAGCCCACGCCTCGCAACCATACAACATTGTTGGAACCACTATTCCTTCAAACATACCCATTTTTGCTTTCCGAGATAATGTTCTCGACTTCCACACATTCTTCAAGGCTCACAGGATTTTCGCCCCCTCCCCCACCCTATGATTCACTTCCGCTTCCATGGTTCCATCCGCTGCCAGATCCACTCCCAGCTATCTAAAACACTTTACTTCCTCCAGTTTTTCTCCATTCAAACTTACCTTCAATTGACTTGACCCTCAACCCTACTGTACCTAATAACCTTGCTCTTATTCACATTTACTCTTAACATTCTTCTTTCACACACTTTACCAAACTCAGTCACCAGCTTCTGCAGTTTCTCACATGAGTCAGCCACCAGCGAACAACAACTGACTCACTTCCCAAGCTCTCTCATCCCCAACAGACTTCATACTTGCCCCTCTTTCCAAAACTCTTGCATTCACCTCCCTAACAACCCCATCCATAAACAAATTAAACAACCATGGAGACATCACACACCCCTGCCGCAAACCTACATTCACTGAGAACCAATCACTTTCCTCTCTTCCTACACGTACACATGCCTTACATCCTCGATAAAAACTTTTCACTGCTTCTAACAACTTGCCTCCCACACCATATATTCTTAAAACCTTCCACAGAGCATCTCTATCAACTCTATCATATGCCTTCTCCAGATCCATAAATGCTACATACAAATCCATTTGCTTTTCTAAGTATTTCTCACATACATTCTTCAAAGCAAACACCTGATCCACACATCCTTTACCACTTCTGAAACCACACTGCTCTTCCCCAATCTGATGCTCTGTACATGCCTTCACCCTCTCAATCAATACCCTCCCATATAATTTGCCAGGAATACTCAACAAACTTATACCTCTGTAATTTGAGCACTCACTCTTATCCCCTTTGCCTTTGTACAATGGCACTATGCACGCATTCCGCCAATCCTCAGGCACCTCACCATGAGTCATACATACATTAAATAACCTTAGCTTTTAATAAATTCCACTGCAATACCATCCAAACCTGCTGCCTTGCCGGCTTTCATCTTCCGCAAAGCTTTTACAACCTCTTCTCTGTTTACCAACTCATTTTCCCTTACCCTCGCACTCTGCACACCACCTCGACCAAAACACCCTATATCTGCCACTCTATCATCAAACACATTCAACAAACCTTAAAAATACTCACTCCATCTCCTTCTCACATCACCACTACTTGTTATCACCTCCCCATTTGCGCCCTTCACTGAAGTTCCCATTTGCTCCCTTGTCTTACGCACTTTATTTACCTCCTTCCAGAACATCTCTTTATTCTCCCTAAAATTTAATGATACTCTCTCACCCCAACTCTCATTTGCCCTTTTTTTCACCTCTTGCACCTTTCTCTTGACCTCCTGTCTCTTTCTTTTATACGTCTCCCACTCAATTGCATTTTTTCCCTGCAAAAATCGTCCAAATGCCTCTCTCTTCTCTTTCACTAATACTCTTACTTCTTCATCCCACCACTCACTAGCCTTTCTAATCAACCCACCTCCCACTCTTCTCATGCCACAAGCATCTTTTGCGCAATCCATCACTGATTCCCTAAATACATCCCATTCCTCCCCCACTCCCCTTACTTCCATTGTTCTCACCTTTTGCCATTCTGTACTCAGTCTCTCCTGGTACTTCCTCACACAAGTCTCCTTCCCAAGCTCACTTACTCTCACCATCCTCTTCACCCCAACATTCACTCTTCTTTTCTGAAAACCCATACAAATCTTCACCTTAGCCTCCACAAGATAATGATCAGACATCCCTCCAGTTGCACCTCTCAGCACATTAACATCCAAAAGTCTCTCTTTCGCGCGCCTGTCAATTAGCACGTAATCCAATAACGCTCTCTGGCCATCTCTCCTACTTACATAAGTATACTTATGTATATCTCGCTTTTTAAAGCAGGTATATATATATATATATATATATATATATATATATATATATATATATATATATATATATATATATATATATATATATATATATATATATATATATATATATATGCAGGGAGGCAGCAGTTATCGCATCTCAGGATGAGGCGTCTACGTCGGGAAGCTGTTCCATATATCCTCGCTTTGGTTACAAGAATGTTCTTCCGCCCACCAGTGATGCTACTACTTTTGTGAATTAAGAACCATTGCAACACAAGCCTCGCCAGGTGGTAGAGTGACCCACAGTGCATCGAGACAGACTTCCCCAGAACATTTTTAAAGGGGAAATAAATGTTTATAGTTGTGTTACTGGAGTGATAGTTTTCATACATGGTGCTCTGACAAGAAAATAGTGAAATTGGAAAAGAATGTAGCTTAGACATTGAAGCTTATTCTTTCATTGAAATGTAAACAAAGGGAGCATTTTTTTTTTTCAAAGTGATAGAGATGGAAAGCAAAAAGGTGTTTTTCATGAATGTACTGGAAAAGTTGAGGTCCAGATAAATTTTTGGTCTGTCAAGGCTTTATTATGGCGGATGACCAACTACCTACCCTCATGTATCCAAGATATGGTTGTACTTTGTGTAATGAAGACAATTGAGAAACATCACAAGCCAATATTCCAGTTTAATGATAAGAGAAGTGGACCAGGCAGTATGATACAGTGGTTAATTTGATAAAAACTACTATTGAAGTTTGTGTAAATAAATTATACATTTCCCTTTTCCATAGCCAGAGGTTGAACCATTATGTGACATTCATTTTTCATTTCATTTCAAGCTAGAAGTTTCAGTTTTCTAAATCATTTCTTACATTTTTCATATGTATATATATATATATATATATATATATATATATATATATATATATATATATATATATATATATATATATATATATATATATATATATATATATATATATATATATATATATATATATATATATATATATATATATATATATATATATATATATATATATATATATATATATATATATATATATATATATATATATATATATATATATATATATATATATATATATATATATATATATATATATATATATATTCTTAATACCTTCCACAGAGCATCTCTATCAACTCTATCATATGCCTTCTCCAGATCCATAAATGCTACATACAAATCCATTTGCTTTTCTAAGTATTTCTCACATACATTCTTCAAAGCAAACACCTGATCCACACATCCTCTACCACTTCTGAAACCACACTGCTCTTCCCCAGTCTGATGCTCTGTACATGCCTTCACCCTCTCAATCAATACCCTCCCATATAATTTACCAGGAATACTCAACAAACTTATACCTCTGTAATTTGAGCACTCACTCTTATCCCCTTTGCCTTTGTACAATGGCACTATGCACGCATTCCGCCAATCCTCAGGCACCTCACCATGAGTCATACATACATTAAATAACCTTACCAACCAGTCAACAATACAGTCACCCCCTTTTTTAATAAATTCCACTGCAATACCATCCAAACCTGCTGCCTTGCCGGCTTTCATCTTCCGCAAAGCTTTTACTACCTCTTCTCTGTTTACCAAATCATTTTCCCCAACCCTCTCACTTTGCACACCACCTCGACCAAAACACCCTATATCTGCCACTCTGTCATCAGACACATTCAACAAACCTTCAAAATACTCATTCCATCTCCTTCTCACATCACCACTACTTGTTATCACCTCCCCATTTACGCCCTTCACTGAAGTTCCCATTTGCTCCCTTGTCTTACGCACCCTATTTACCTCCTTCCA
>NC_092242.1:29941547-29950831 GCF_036320965.1 Panulirus ornatus
CAAGGGAGCAAATGGGAACTTCAGTGAAGGGCGCAAATGGGGAGGTGATAACAAGTAGTGGTGATGTGAGAAGGAGATGGAGTGAGTATTTCGAAGGTTTGTTGAATGTGTTTGATGATAGAGTGGCAGATATAGGGTGTTTTGGTCGAGGTGGTGTGCAAAGTGAGAGGGTTAGGGAAGATGATTTGGTAAACAGAGAAGAGGTAGTAAAAGCTTTGCGGAAGATGAAAGCCGGCAAGGCAGCAGGTTTGGATGGTATTGCAGTGGAATTTATTAAAAAAGGGGGTGACTGTATTGTTGACTGGTTGGTAAGGTTATTTAATGTATGTATGACTCATGGTGAGGTCCCTGAGGATTGACGGAATGCGTGCATAGTGCCATTGTACAAAGGCAAAGGGGATAAGAGTGAGTGCTCAAATTACAGAGGTATAAGTTTGTTGAGTATTCCTGGTAAATTATATGGGAGGATATTGATTGAGAGGGTGAAGGCATGTACAGAGCATCAGATTGGGGAAGAGCAGTGTGGTTTCAGAAGTGGTAGAGGATGTGTGGATCAGGTGTTTGCTTTGAAGAATGTATGTGAGAAATACTTAGAAAAGCAAATGGATTTGTATGTAGCATTTATGGATCTGGAGAAGGCATATGATAGAGTTGATAGAGATGCTCTGTGGAAGGTATTAAGAATATATGGTGTGGGAGGCAAGTTCTTAGAAGCAGTGAAAAGATTTTATCGAGGATGTAAGGCATGTGTACGTGTAGGAAGAGAGGAAAGTGATTGGTTCTCAGTGAATGCAGTTTTGCGGCAGGAGTGTGTGATGTCTCCATGGTTGTTTAATTTGTTTATGGATGGGGTTGTTAGGGAGGTGAATGCAAGAGTTTTGGAAAGAGGGGCAAGTATGAAGTCTGTTGGGGATGAGAGAGCTTGGGAAGTGAGTCAGTTGTTGTTCGCTGATGATACAGCGCTGGTGGCTGATTCATGTGAGAAACTGCAGAAACTGGTGACTGAGTTTGGTAAAGTGTGTGAAAGAAGAAAGTTAAGAGTAAATGTGAATAAGAGCAAGGTTATTAGGTACAGTAGGGTTGAGGGTCAAGTCAATTGGGAGGTGAGTTTGAATGGAGAAAAACTGGAGGAAGTGAAGTGTTTTAGATATCTGGGAGTGGATCTGGCAGCGGATGGAACCATGGAAGCGGAAGTGGATCATAGGGTGGGGGAGGGGGCGAAAATTCTGGGAGCCTTGAAGAATGTGTGGAAGTCGAGAACATTATCTCGGAAAGCAAAAATGGGTATGTTTGAAGGAATAGTGGTTCCAACAATGTTGTATGGTTGCGAGACGTGGGCTATGGATAGAGTTGTGCGCAGGAGGATGGATGTCCTGGAAATGAGATGTTTGAGGACAATATGTGGTGTGAGGTGGTTTGATCGAGTAAGTAACGTAAGGGTAAGAGAGATGTGTTGAAATAAAAAGAGCGTGGTTGAGAGAGCAGAAGAGGGTGTTTTGAAATGGTTCGGGCACATGGAGAGAATGAGTGAGGAAAGATTGACCAAGAGAATATATATGTCGGAGGTGGAGGGAACGAGGAGAAGTGGGATACCAAATTGGAGGTGGAAAGATTGAGTGAAAAAGAATTTGTGTGATCGGGCCTGAACATGCAGGAGGGTGAAAGGAGGGCAAGGAATAGAGTGAATTGGAGCGATGTGGTATACCGGGGTTGACGTGCTGTCAGTGGATTGAATCAAGGCATGTGAAGCGTCTGGGGTAAACCATGGAAAGCTGTGTAGGTATGTATATTTGCGTGTGTGGACGTATGTATATACATGTGTATGGGGGTGGGTTGGGCCATTTCTTTCGTCTGTTTCCTTGCGCGACCTCGCAAACGCGGGAGACAGCGACAAAGCAGAAAAAAAAAAATATATATATATATATATATATATATATATATATATATATATATATATATATATATATATATATATATATATATATATATATATATATATATATATATATATATATATATATATATATATATATATATGCTCTGTACATGCCTTCACCCTCTCAATTAATACCCTCCCATATAATTTACCAGGAATACTCAACAAACTTATACCTCTGTAATTTGAGCACTCACTCTTATCCCCTTTGCCTTTGTACAATGGCACTATGCACGCATTCCGCCAATCCTGAGGCACCTCACCATGAGTCATACATACATTAAATAACCTTACCAACCAGTCAACAATACAGTCAGCCCCTTTTTTAATAAATTCCACTGCAATACCATCCAAACCTGCTGCCTTGCCGGCTTTCATCTTCCGCAAAGCTTTCACTACCTCTTCTCTGTTTACCAAATCATTTTCCCTAACCCTCTCACTTTGCACACCACCTCGACCAAAACACCCTATATCTGCCACTCTATCATCAAACACATTCAACAAACCTTCGAAATACTCACTCCATCTCCTTCTCACATCACCACTACTTGTTATCACCTCCCCATTTGCGCCCTTCACTGAAGTTCCCATTTGCTCCCTTGTCTTACGCACTTTATTTACCTCCTTCCAGAACATCTTTTTATTCTCCCTAAAATCTAATGATACTCTCTCACCCCATCTCTCATTTGCCCTTTTTTTCACCTCTTGCACCTTTCTCTTGACCTCCTGTCTATTTCTTTTATACATCTCCCACTCAATTGCATTTTTTCCCTGCAAAAATCGCCCAAATGCCTCTCTCTTCTCTTTCACTAATACTCTTACTTCTTCATCCCACCACTCACTACCCTTTCTAATCAACCCACCTCCCACTCTTCTCATGCCACAAGCATCTTTTGCGCAATCCATCACTTATTCCCTAAATACATCCCATTCCTCCCCCACTCCCCTTACTTATATATATATATATATATATATATATATATATATATATATATATATATATATATATATATATATATATATATATATATATATATACATATATACGAATAAAGTGCATATGAACGCGCACCTTCATAGAACATACCAACCTCCAACAGCCAGGATCGAACTCGGGACCCCTGTGCCACAGGCGGGAATGCTACCGCTAGGCTATTGGCCTGGCTAATAGGTAATTACTGTTCGAATACTATGTACTCGAATACCCTTCGTCTCACGTTGGTGAGCAACGGGGTCTACACCGGTTATGTCTCAACAGGCGTACATAGCCAGCAGATAGCCTTTTATTGAACCTAGCTGTACAACGCAGATATATATGAATACGAATAACGTGCACATGAACGCGCACCTTCATAGAAGATACAAACCTCCAACAGCCAGGATCCAACCTGGGACCCCTGTGCCACAGGCGGGAATGCTACCGCTAGGCTATTGGCCTGGCTAATAGGAAATAACTATTCGAATACTATGTACTCGAATACCCTTCGTCTCACGTTGGTGTAGACCCCGTTGCTCACCAAATCGAGACGAAGGGTATTCGAGTATATAGTATTCGAATAGTTATATCCTATTAGCCAGGCCCATAACCTAGTAGGAGCATTCACGCCTGTGGCACAGGGGTCCCGGGTTCGATCCTGGCTGTTGGAGGTTTGTATGATATATATATATATATATATATATATATATATATATATATATATATATATATATATATATATATATATATATATACATATACAATCATGTAAAGATGGTTCTATCCCTCTTTTCGTGTTCAGCTTTAGATCTATAAAGATGGTTGACCGAATCGTTCCTGTTGATAAAATATAGACTTCAGTACAGTAGTTGCCTATGCGGACGAGGTCCCGAGCTCTGCGTTAACTTCCGATGGTTGATCTCAACTCGGTGCCTATTTTACTTTCAGATTCCATTGTATTTTATCGCTTTCAAGCATAATTTGGGTCTGATCTTTTTGTTTGTTTGTTAAAATCACTAACACTAGTGTACATATAGCGAAACTAAAACCTCAAATGGTCCCTCACATTCTCCAGTACAGAGTTGCCTGTCACCTATTTCAAAATCAAACGTTCCTTTGAATTAAGATTGCACTCCTGCTACCAATTTACTTGCTACTTCTGTATATTTTTCTGTAGCACTGTAATGCTCTTAGTCGTGCTAAGTGGAAAAGAAGAGCTCACCCGACAGAGCTAAAGATTATGTGGAAACGCTTACCTTACCAGCACAATATTATTCAAAACCTTCCCACACTGGACTTTACTTGTCTCCGATTTCCATTAAAGACTCTTGCTGGGACCGTCCAGTTCATGTGTCCCATGATTATTTGTAGTTTCCTTTATGTTTCCTGCGCAGAGGTCATTTCATTTCCCACATCGAGGAAACTCGGAATCAGTTCGACTGTACACTTGTGCGTCCACCGCCTCTACGGTACTTACTGCGTCTGTGTATATGTGTAGATATTAAGAGACAGTCCCAATATTATCATTCATATTGCTTAAACTACCACAGAATTAAGTCAAATGCTCCTGACGATTTTGGGAATGAAAGGCGGGATCTATTGTATAAATCGGCCAAGATATAGGGAACATATTCTGAGGACCTGACAATCTGATAGTTGAAAGAGAGAATGTGTCATCACGGGAATGAATTCACAAGGCAGGAGAATGACGCACTTACATATGTGGATGTGTTTCTCGTGTAATCAGTTGGTTCATGTTGATAGCCAAGTATTTAGTTTAATGTCAATTTTTTTCTCTCAGTTTTGGTGCAACTGTTGTAGACGAAAATTTTGTTTCGGGCATTACAGGTAAATTTTCTCAAAGCTTACATTTATATTTTATGAAGCCTTGGGATATTTCATATCAACATGTTGATACATACTTCATGTTAACTTCGGATCAGGAAAACAGTGAAGTTCTTTACTTTTGGTATACGCAGGTTGATCATTGTACTAATCTACCGGAACTTTCTTGGGTTCCTGGCTCACCACTGTGTCTGCACGTCACAACAAGGACACAAACGGGTACTGCAGTCATCATCGTTGGCTGATCAAATACAAGGGTTTTACTGTGAAGTTTTGCCTTCAAAGCATCAGCACGACTGACTCAGTTAACTTTGTGGCATTTTAGTTTTCTTGATCATGACCCTAATTTGGTTGTGGTATTTCTGAGCTTAATACGAGAAATCATCCTACACAAGCGGGCAAGAAGGAAAAGATATTAAGAGTTGTTAAAAGCGCAAGATGCATCTGTGGTGTTCACCTACTGCGATACCCTATTTTCTTTGTTAATATGATTTTGATAGACGGACAGATCTGCAGGTCTGAGGATGCTGATTATGAGTATGAGTTTTGCAATAGAGATAACTTTGCATCAGTATGATCAGTTTAAGGTACATACCACGTACCCACACTCATCTGACTCACAATTTTAGCCTCAGATAATACTCTTGCATTATATGTAAGTAAAATAAAGTACACCTTATAAAAGATCTAGTAAGGTTACCGTTTGGTTTCCCATTACACACCATTCTGTACTTTATCATTGTGTTCATGGTATTTATATGAGGCTTTTGCTAATACATCAGATGGGGGGCCAGAAACCCTCCCCTCCTTGTATTTTAACTTTCTAAAAGGGGAAACAGAGGGAGTCACGCGAGGAGTGCTCATCCTCCTCGAAGGCTCAGATTGGGGTTTTTAAATGTGTGTGGATGTAACCAAGATGAGAAAAAAGGAGAGATAGGTAGTATGTTTGAGGAAAGGAACCTAGATGTTTTGGCTCTGAGTGAAACGAAGCTCAAGGGTAAAGGGGAAGAGTGGTTTGGGAATGTCTTGGGAGTAAAGTCAGGGGTAAGTGAGAGGACAAGAGCAAGGGAAGGAGTAGCACTACTCCTGAATCAGGAGTTGTGGGAGTATGTGATAGAGTGTAAGAAAGTAAATTCTCGATTAATATGGGTAAAACTGAAAGTTGATGGAGAGAGTGGGTGATTATTGGTGCATATGCACCTGGGCATGAGAAGAAAGATCATGAGAGGCAAGTATTTTGGGAGCAGCTGAATGAGTGTGTTAGTGGTTTTGATGCACAAGACCGGGTTATAGTGATAGGTGATTTGAATGCAAAGGTGAGTAATGTGGCAGTTGAGGGAATAATTGGTATACATGGAGTGTTCAGTTTTGTAAATGGAAATGGTGAAGAGCTTGTAGATTTATGTGCTGAAAAAGGACTGGTGATTGGGAATACCTGGTTTAAAAAGCGAGATATACATAAGTATACGTATGTAAGTAGGAGAGATGGCCAGAGAGCGTTATTGGATTACGTGTTAATTGACAGGCGCGCGAAAGAGAGACCTTTGGATGTTAATGTGCTGAGAGGTGCAACTGGAGGGATGTCTGATCATTATCTTGTGGAGGCGAAGGTGAAGATTTGTGGGGGTTTTCAGAAAAGAAGAGAGAATGTTGGGGTGAAGAGAGTGGTGAGAGTAAGTGAACTTGGGAAGGAGACTTGTGTGAGGAAGTACCAGGAGAGACTGAGTACAGAATGGAAAAAGGTGAGAACAAAGGAGGTAAGGGGAGTGGGGGAGGAATGGGATGTATTTAGGGAAGCAGTGATGGCTTGCGCAAAAGATGCTTGTGGCGTGAGAAGCGTGGGAGGTGAGTTGATTAGAAAAAGGTAGAGAGTGGTGGGATGAAGAAGTAAGATTATTAGTGAAAGAGAAGAGAGGCATTTGGACGATTTTTGCAGGGAAAAACTGCAAATGAGTGGGAGAGGTATAAAACAAAGAGGCAGGAGGTCAAGAGAAAGGTGCAAGAGGTGAAAAAGAGGGCAAATGAGAGTTGGGGTGAGAGAGTATCATTAAATTTCAGGAAGAATAAAAAGATGTTCTGGAAGGAGGTAAATAAAGTGCGTAAGACAAGGGAGCAAATGGGAACTTCAGTGAAGGGGGCTAATGGGGAAGTGATAACAAGTAGTGGTGATGTGAGAAGGAGATGGAGTGAGTATTTTTAAGGTTTGTTGAATGTGTTTGATGATAGAGTGGCAGATATAGGGTGTTTTGGTCGAGGTGGTGTGCAAAGTGAGAGGGTTAGGGAAAAATGATTTGGTTAATAGAGAAGAGGTAGTAAAAGCTTTACGGAAGATGAAAGCCGGCAAGGCAGCAGGCTTGGATGGTATATCAGTGGAATTTATTAAAAAAAGGGGGTGACTGTATTGTTGACTGGTTGGTAAGGTTATTTAATGTATGTATGACTCATGGTGAGGTGCCTGAGGATTGGCGGAATGCTTGCATAGTGCCATTGTACAAAGGGAAAGGGGATAAGATTGAGTGCTCAAATTACAGAGGTATAATTTGTTGAGTATTCCTGGTAAATTGTACGGGAGGGTATTGATTGAGAGGGTGAAGGCCTGTACAGAGCATCAGATTGGGTAAGAGCAGTGTGATTTGAAGAGGTTGTGTGGATCAGGTGTTTGCTTTGAAGAATGTATGTGAGAAATACTTTAGAAAAGCAGATGGATTTGTATGTAGCATTTATGGATCTGGAGAAGGCATATGATAGAGTTGATAGAGATGCTCAGTGGAAGGTTTTAAGAATATATGGTGTGGGAGGCAAGTTGTTAGAAGCAGTGAAAAGTTTTTATCGAGGATGTAAGGCATGTGTAAGTGTAGGAAGAGAGGAAAGTGATTGGTTCTCAGTGAATGTAGGTTTGCGGCAGGGGTGTGTGATGTCTCCATGGTTGTTTAATTTGTTTATGGATGGGGTTGTTAGGGAGGTGAATGCAAGAGTTTTGGAAAGAGGGGCAAGTATGCAGTCTGTTGTGGATGAGAGAGCTTGGGAAGTGAGTCAGTTGTTGTTCGCTGATGATACAGCGCTGGTGGCTGATTCATGTAAGAAACTGCGAAGCTGGTGACTGAGTTTGGTGAAGTGTGTGAAAGAAGAAAGTTAAGAGTGAATGTGAATAAGAGCAAGGTTATTAGGTGCAGTAGGGTTGAGGGTCAAATCAATTGGGAGGTAAGTTTGAATGGAGCAAAACTGGAGGAAGTAAAGTGTTTTAGATATCTGGGAGTGGATCTGGCAGCTGATGGAACCATGGAAGCGGAAGTGAATCATAGGGTGGGGGAGGGGGCGAAATTTCTGGGAGCATTGAAGAATGTTTGGAAGTCGAGAACATTATCTCGGAAAGCAAGAATGGGTATGTTTGAAGGAATAGTGGTTCCAACAATGTTGTATGGTTGCGAGGCGTAGGCTATGGATAGAGTTGTGCGCAGGAGGGTGGATGTGCTGGAAATGAGATGTTTGAGGACAATATGTGGTGCGAGGTGGTTTGATCGAGTAAGTAATGTAAGGGTAAGAGAGATGTGTGGAAATAAAAAGAGTGTGGTTGAGAGAGCAGAAGAGGGTGCTTTGAAATGGTTTGGTTACATGGAGAAAATGAGTGAGGAAAGATTGACAATGAGGATATATGTGTCAGAGGTGGAGGGAACGAGGAGAAGTGGGAGACCAAATTTTAGGTGGAAGGATGGAGTGAAAAAGATTTTGAGTGATCGGGGCCTCAACATGTAGTAGGGTGAAAGGCGTGCAAGGAATAGAGTGAATTGGAACGGTGTGGTATACCGGGGTCGACGTGCTATCAATGGATTGAACCAGGGCATGTGAAGCGTCTGGGGTAAACCATGGAAAGTTGTGTGGGGCCTGGATGTGGAAAGGGAGCTGTGGTTTCGGTGCATTATTACATGACAGCTAGAGACTGAGTGTGAACGAATGGGGCCTTTGGTGTCTTTTCCTAGCGCCACCTCGCACACATGAAGGGGGGAGGGGGTTGTTATTCCATGTGTGGCGGGGTGGCGATGGGAACAAATAAAGGCAGACAGTATGAATCATGTACATGTGCGTATATGTATATGTCTGTGTGTGTATATATATGTGTACATTGAGATGTATAGGTATGTATATTTGCGTGTGTGGACGTGTATGTATATACATGTGTATGTGGGCGGGTTTGGCCATTCTTTCGCCTGTTTCCTTGCGCTACCTCGCTAACGCGGGAGACAGCGACAAAGCAAAATAAATAAAAATAAAATCAGATGAATCCTCATTTACTGCAATGTAGTCACACGTACCTAATGATGAGATGCATGACTACCATGTTCTGTTACTACTGCTTTAGCTTCCCACTGTACCAAGCCTCATTACCATACCAGACGCTAAACTCATTAAGGTTGGATGCTGATACCTTAATTGCTCTTGACAGCTTTAATTACGACAGAGTTGCCCTCGTGTTTGATCTGATGCAAGCACGGACTGACGATCGACCACGCTTATCCCTCGCCATTATAT
>NC_092242.1:29950931-29981124 GCF_036320965.1 Panulirus ornatus
AAATATATATATATAAGTCGCTCCTATATATCTGAATAATTCCTGTTAACACCTTATTTTATCATTCACCTATCCTTCTCCAGTATGCATGAAGAAACTCGTATTAAGAGAAGGAAATCTTGTGAAGAGACGAGACTGCAGTTGACGAAATGTAATGTTAAAAAGCTGATCCTTTTGAGTGACATTGTTTAATGAGAATATATGTAACATAACGAGCCTACCGGAATGCACACTATACAGCCTCTAGCGTGGCTAGACGTGTAATTAACCAAGCAGTTCCTGACAAAGGCATACTGCTAATGAACAGAGCAGGTGGGTTGCATATGTACTTAAATGAATGATTTAGTATACATTCTTTTTTATGTTAGCTGAGACGGCATGGCAATTAAGGCCCTATTAGGATCAAGGATATATCATTAACGCTAAATATATATACCCTACCCTGAGCCAGGTACCCATTTTATCGAGCAACCTCAAATGGGTAATGAACAGCTGGGTTGACTGTGGAGTGACTGTAGCAACTAGGATTCGAACCTATGCGCTCGACTCTGGCGGCTCGAAGATTCGTCACGGTCGGGAACGATAAACGATATACCACAAAAGTCCATTAATGCTTATGTGATTTAGATGTTCAAAAGTCATGCTAATTCCTTAAAGAAATGTGTTAAAACAATTTTTATCTTTTTGAACTTGTACGTTAATATCAAACGTCTTAGAAGCATCAAATGTCCGTGAAGAAAATGAATGGCTAAACTAAAGGACCCTCGCCTTCAAGCTCGTTATGGCCTAACTTGTCTTGAGGCTTTCGAGTCTGTGTTCAAAATGGCGTACTGCACAGATGTTCTGTGTCACATCAAGGAGCCTCTCTTATGTTACATAGAATGAAGAGCTATACTTAGCATGAAATGCTTGTGGAAAATACCTAAAATCTCTATAAGCTGATCTGGTTAAAGTTAACGTCTCTCCAAAGATGAGGTTCCGAAGATGAGGTATTTAATACTATATTGTTCAACCCCAACACTAAGAGCCTCATTGGTTTGATCAATGTAAAACGAAACACATTCTTTACAAGGAATATTGTACACACAATCCAACTGAGCAGTTACAGAATTTCTGTAAAGACTTTCCCTAAAAATATCATTATTGCTGAAGACTACATTAGTTTTGAAAGATTTTAACAAAACAGATCCATTATGCATGTACTTACAATAGCATAGTACCTACAAGCTTTTGTTCACAAATAGTGCTTTAGGTTGGACACTGAAAAGATTTTCTAGTTGGGTCGAGGAAATGTTTGGGATATGGGTGTTGTTTATTTCTGCCTTTGGTGGAGTGTTGTTCCTGAATCTGTGCGGGAACCCAGTGAGTGGCCTGCTTGTAAACAATCAAGATGGCCGGCTCATGTACAACCGAAGTTAATTAATGGTTCTTGCTGACAGCGCCAGTAGGTATGCTAGCTTCAGAGAGCTGCCTGAAGCAGTGAAACGAAACAGTAGGAAGAGGGCCCGGTGAGGAGAAGCCCGGATTAGATGTAGAAGGCAGGGAGCGCGGGTACCACTGCCCTTGATGGTGTGTGGAAACGTACGTTCGTTAAGGAACAAGATTGATGAATTGTCAGCTGTGTAGGTGGAGTCACGTGTATAGGGAGGTGTCGATGATCTGTATAACGGAGACGTGACTTTAGGAGAATAAAGACCTTGATAGTGGGTACCAGATCGATGGTATCAGCTGGTACAAGGTGACAAAACAGAAGCAGCAGGTAAGCGCTCGGGAGGAGGAGTGTGCGTATATATCAATGAACGCTGGGGCAAAAATTTTACTGTATTCAATAAACAGTGCAATGAAACTATCGAACTTCTCACACTTTCGTTACGACCGTATTATTTGCCGAGGGAATTCAACAAGATATTGTAACATATATTCCACCTGATGCTAATGGACTTAGCCGGCCGGTGTACATGACTCATGACTTTTTTTTGTAAAACAGAATAACTCACCGAACGCTACTCAAACTGTACCTGGGGACTTAAACCACATTACTAACAAGTTATCTACTTTCCTACTCATAACTTTTTTTTTTTTGTAAAACAGAATAACTCACCGAATGCTACTCAAACTGGGGACTTAAACCATATTACTAACAATTCATCAACTTTTCTACACGTAATGACAGCATTAGTTATTTTTCTGTAATAATAATAACAGCTGTGTTTCTAAAGAACTGAAACCCTTGGTTTGTTAGACCATAGGATGTCTTTTAACACCAGTGTACAGACATAAATTGAAAACATTTAAACCTGTTCGTAAATCTTTCAGTGAATGGAATCATGAAGCAAACGAAACTTCGATTGGTTGTATGTGAGCTTATAGACTGGGACGTGTTACAGAATCCGAGTGCTTGTTGTGACGAAAACATGGAAGTTCTGAATTCCTATATTCATTTTGTATTATGTGATTATCCCTAAACAACATGTTAAATGTTACCCAAACAATAAATCTTGGGTTTCTAATGACTTAAAGATACTGCTGAATAGGAAGAAAACACTACTGGCAAATAATGATAGAACAAAGGTCATATTGATAGAGAAAAATATCAAATATATGATAATCATATATAAAGATATAGAGAGAATTGAAAGACTACTCAACGGCAACTCAAAAGGAGCATGGGAAGGTTTGCGGAAGTAACTGGCATGTGTAGAAAGAGGATTGTCCCTGACGTTGTTAAACCTGTGGATTTTTGTAATGAATTAAACGAGTTTTACACTATATTTGATGTGCATGATTTTTCTGTTTAGCGTAACACCATATGTCAGTCTGTTCTTTAAAATTGGTCCTCTTGTAATTAGAAAGGAAGATGGAAGATGTCAACGAAAGCCTAAATAGGGTAAAAATTGGTAAGGCATCAGACTTGATGATATAAGTGGTAAGGTACTGACTGACTCACTGTAAATATCAATTCTCAGACATTCTTTGTTAAATATTCCAGTCGTCACTTAATATGTCTTGTATACCTAGAACATCGAAAACGTCGGAAATTATACCATTGCCAAAAAGAAAAAAAAAAAAGAAAAAAAAATCCTACTTGCAATAATGATTATAGGCATGTGGGATTTAACTCACTGACTATGAAATCCTTTGAACAGGTTGTTTAGAAGATATTAGATGAACAAATATGTGATTTCATGGATGAGCTACAATTTGCATATGTAGAAAATACATGAGTAGAGGATGCTACTTTCTCTGTTATTGATTATAAACATTGCCATGTAGATGGATTAAACAAGTTGGGTAAGCAAAATGCGAAAATTCTAGTTGATTTTAGTAGTGCGGTTGATACCATTCAGTTATATATCATGATCCAAAAGCATAATGATATGAATATTAATTGTCATATTGTACAGTGCCATACATGCATTTTTGTCAATCATTCTTCAGTATGTTCAATTTTTGAACACACGTTTTTATGTTGAAGGCTCCAGTTACGGACAAAAGTATACACCAAGGCCGAACTTAATTGAGAAATAGAGAGGGTCATGGAGGAGAGAAGAGACAAGGGAAAGTATTTACGAATTTTAGAGGAAGTGAAAAACCAATCTTTTAAAGTGTGCCAAGTCAGTTATTTGGAAAGACACGAGAAAGTAGAGTTCCAAAGCTTCGAGGTATAGGGAAAGAAACAGTTATCAAAACGGCCCAACCTTGAGTAACATCGGCCACACATCAACCAAGTGATGCCGCAGCTTGCCGATTATTACGTGGTCTCGCTAATGGTGGTTGCACACAAGCAGCCAACTCTTGGGAGCACTTTCGACTGCACTCCGTCCAGTAAGGATGCAGAGCTAGAACCATCCCAGATGTGAGAACAGTATTCCGTACAAAGACGAATCAATCCTTTGTATAAGCGAAGCAACTGCTCAGAAGAAAAGGATTTTCGACATCTAAAACAGGCAGACTTAGCCATTCCCGTAATGTGGGGTTGCTAAGGAAGAGTGGATGTTACAGTAATACCAAGTATGTTCATTGAGTCAGTAGGTGGAATTATAAAACCGTCAAAGGAGAGACGAGAGTTGTGAGGAGTTTTCGACAGAGTGATGGATAGAATTTGAGTCTTAGAGGCATTAAACTTAACTAGAGTTCGCCTACCCCACCTGAGATATCCTACCCAAGTCTGAGTTTATAGAGGAAGCTGTGTTAAGACAAGATGCAGATCGAGTGAGAGAAGAAGGAACAGAATTAAAAGATGTGGATGTATGCTGTGTTGAGTCGCCAGCGTATGAGTGCATTTAATTGTTTGTGGAAGAGAGGAAATCGTTGAAAAAAAATGGGAAAAAATGTAGGGATAGGACAGAACCTTGAGGGACGCCACTGTTGATCGAAAAAGTAGGAAAGGCTGGTCCATTGACAACCACAGAGATAGATCGGCCGGGGAGGAAGCTCGATATGATGGAGCAAAGTGAGGTAGGGAAGTCAAAAGAGGGGAGCTTAGAGATGAGACCCCGATGCCATACCCTGTCAAAAGCTTTAGTTGCGTCATTGGCACTATACAAGGCTCCACAAAATCTTTTAGGGATGATGACCAAACGTTAGTGAGATAGGAAAGAATATCACCAATGGATCTTGCCTTACGGAAGCCATCCATACTAGTGATCACAGAGAAGACTTTTGAGTTACTCGAACATGATAGTTACCAACACGGGAGCCCCACAAGGGTGAGTCATATCACCGATTTTGTTTACATATAATATATACTAGCGACTGCATGGAAGAGGACATAAGTACCAGGATCTTTAGATATGCTGATGACACAGCTCAAGTGAGTCTTTGTCTCAACATTGATTTGGGGTAGAGAGAGGAGGTTAAACATTTTCATGGATAGTGTAAGAACGACTATTTAGAACTTAATATGAGGAAAACAAAAGAAATGGTTATAGATTTTAATAGGCAACCATTATAACATCTGCCTCTGTATATCAATAATGAAATGGTTGAAAAGGTTAGAAATTATAAGTATCTTGGAACAATCTTTGAAGACAGATTTAGCTTTGAGAGAAACGCTAACGCAGTTTACAAAAAGAACAAGACTGGCTTATACCTTTCAGACAAATGTGTAAATAAAAAGGATCATTGTAAAATATTGGATCCTTTTTACAAATAAGTTATACAATTCATTATACCGTTTGCTCTAACTTGTTGTTTTGGGAACGGTGCTAGTGAGTTTAAAAGGAAATTAATGAAGATGATTAACCAATGTAAGAAAATAGGAAAGGTAATATAAGATCTCTTTTGGAGTTATATGAACGGGCGGCTATTCAAAGATGTAATGTAATTATGAAAGATAGTAAAAATCCCTCGTTAGGTAAAAGACTAAGATCTATTCAGTGTCTCACTGGCAGACATAATAGATCTTTTGTACCTTCAAGTGTGATATTGTTAAAAGCTTCAAAAGTACAAGACAGACATTAAATGTTTGTAAAAAGTTTGGACATCATGGCATGAATCAAGTTAGGATCAAAGTGTTTTTGATATGTTTTTAGTTATATATTCGTATTGTATTATAGATTTTCTCTTGGACGATGTCTCGTTTCTACTTTCTACATCATGGAAAATGTTCAGGAAGTTTCATTATATATAAATGATAAAGCATTGATTATCATTATCATTATCAATATTATTATTATTATCATTGTCATTATTATCATTATTATTATTATTATTATTATTATTATTATTATTATTATTATTATTATTATTATTATTATCATTAGTATCATTATTATCATTATCATTATTACTATCATTATTATCATCATTTACAACCAATGTCATAGATATTGCTGAGTTCATCATCAGTGAATTCTGGACTATGAATAACAGTATCCCAAACATTTCTCTAGCTCAACTTATAATCTTGCTTCAGACCTTTTACCACGTGAGACTAGTTGGTATTACCCTTGTATGAGAATGAGTTATTGTTCCTTTTCTGTTAAGGACTTTTAAAATAAGTGTAATCTTCACTGATAACAAAACTTTCAGGGAAAGTCTTATCAGAAAGTCAAATGGTAAGGTTCTTAGTGTCATCGTCAGACATCATGAATATTGTGTTAGGTAGGGTCAAGAATCCAAAGCAATATTTATTCATGTTCAAGAAATTTTGGTCATCAAATTGACCATACAGTAACTCAGTAATGTATCTTCTCTTATCATATATGGTAGATATATTGATATGAATCAAAATGTTGGATCATATGAATCAGATAACGTTTAAGTGAAAAAACTTGTAAAGATGATTCCAAAAACATAGGTTAACCTGAGTTTGTAACTTGAGGGAGTTGAAGTCGTCGAGGGCGACCTGTACCTTAATCACCTTCACCTGTATCCTAATTCATTTGTCTGCTCTACCCAATAGCCGTTGGTATATTATACTCTGGTTCTCTCTATCTGTACTCAGTCTTGACAACTATGCGAAAGCGCTGGACACTATTTTCTGTTTCCTTGTGGTTTTACCTGCATCTTACATGCACTCACTACTTGTAGACTTATTGCATATATACAATTAAATGATTAGATAAATATATATATATATATATATATATATATATATATATATATATATATATATATATATATATATATATATATATATTTTTTTTTTTTTTTGCTTTGTCGCTGTCTCCCGCGTTTCCGAGGTAGCGCAAGGAAACAGACGAATGGCCCAACCCACCCCCATACACATGTATATACATACGTCCACACACGCAAATATACATACCTACACAGCTTTCCATGGTTTACCTCAGACGCTTCACATGCCTTGATTCAATCCACTGACAGCACGTCAACCCCGGTATACCACATCGCTCCAATTCACTCTATTCCTTGCCCTCCTTTCACCCTCCTACATGTTCAGGCCCCGATCACACAAAATCTTTTTCACTCCATCTTTCCACCTCCAATTTGGTCTCCCTCTTCTCCTCGTTCCCTCCACCTCCGACACGTATATCCTCTTGGTCAATCTTTCCTCACTCATTCTCTCCATGTGACCAAACCATTTCAAAACACCCTCTTCTGCTCTCTCAACCACGCTCTTTTTATTTCCACACATCTCTCTTACCCTTACGTTACTTACTCGATCAAACCACCTCACACCACACATTGTCCTCAAACATCTCATTTCCAGCACATCCATCCTCCTGCGCACAACTCTATCCATAGTCCACGCCTCGCAACCATACAACATTGTTGGAACCACTATTCCTTCAAACATACCCATTTTTGCTTTCCGAGATAATGTTCTCGACTTCCACACATTCTTCAAGGCTCCCAGAATTTTCGCCCCCTCCCCCACCCTATGATCCACTTCCGCTTCCATGGTTCCATCCGCTGCCAGCTCCACTCCCAGATATCTAAAACACTTCACTTCCTCCAGTTTTTCTCCATTCAAACTCACCTCCCAATTGACTTGACCCTCAACCCTACTGTACCTAATAACCTTGCTCTTATTCACATTTACTCATAACTTTCTTCTTTCACACACTTTACCAAACTCAGTCACCAGCTTCTGCAGTTTCTCACATGAATCAGCCACCAGCGCTGTATCATCAGCGAACAACAACTGACTCACTTCCCAAGCTCTCTCATCCCCAACAGACTTCATGCTTGCCCCTCTTTCCAAAACTCTTGCATTCACCTCCCTAACAACCCCATCCATAAACAAATTAAACAACCATGGAGACATCACACACCCCTGCCGCAAACCTACATTCACTGAGAACCAATCACTTTCCTCTCTTCCTACACGTACACATGCCTTACATCCTCGATAAAAACTTTTCACGGCTTCTAACAACTTTCCTCCCACACCATATATTCTTAATACCTTCCACAGAGCATCTCTATCAACTCTATCATATGCCTTCTCCAGATCCATAAATGCTACATACAAATCCATTTGCTTTTCTAAGTATTTCTCACATACATTCTTCAAAGCAAACACCTGATCCACACATCCTCTACCACTTCTGAAACCACACTGCTCTTCCCCAATCTGATGCTCTGTACATGCCTTCACCCTTTCAATCAATACCCTCCCATATAATTTGCCAGGAATACTCAACATACTTATACCTCTGTAATTTGAGCACTCACTCTTATATATATATATATATATATATATATATATATATATATATATATATATATATATATATATATATATATATATATTTTATTTATTTTTATTATACTTTGTCGCTGTCTCCCGCGTTTGCGAGGTAGCGCAAGGAAACAGACGAAAGAAATGGCCCAACCCCCCCCATACACATGTATATACATACGTCCACACACGCAAATATACATACCTACACAGCTTTCCATGGTTTACCCCAGACGCTTCACATGCCTTGATTCAATCCACTGACAGCACGTCAACCCCGGTATACCACATCGCTCCAATTCACTCTATTCCTTGCCCTCCTTTCACCCTCCTGCATGTTCAGGCCCCGATCACACAAAATCTTTTTCACTCCATCTTTCCACCTCCAATTGGGTCTCCCTCTTCTCCTCGTTCCCTCCACCTCCGACACATATATCCTCTTGGTCAATCTTTCCTCACTCATTCCCTCCATGTGCCCAAACCACTTCAAAACACCCTCTTGTGCTCTCTCAACCACGCTCTTTTTATTTCCACACATCTCTCTTACCCTTACGTTACTCACTCGATCAAACCACCTCACACCACACATTGTCCTCAAACATCTCATTTCCAGCACATCCATCCTCCTGCGCACAACTCTATCCATAGCCCACGCCTCGCAACCATACAACATTGTTGGAAACCACTATTCCTTCAAACATACCCATTTTTGCTTTCCGAGATAATGTTCTCGACTTCCACACATTCTTCAAGGCCCCCAGAATTTTCGCCCCCTCCCCCACCCTATGATCCACTTCCGCTTCCATGGTTCCACCCGCTGCCAGATCCACTCCCAGATATCTAAAACACTTCACTTCCTCCAGTTTTTTTCCATTCAAACTCACCTCCCAATTGACTTGACCCTCAACCCTACTGTACCTATATATATATATATATATATATATATATATATATATATATATATATATATATATATATATATATATATATATATGAATCAAGGCATGTGAAGCGTCTGGGGTAAACCATGGAAAGCTGTGTAGGTATGTATATTTGCGTGTGTGGACGTGTGTATGTACATGTGTATGGGGGGGGTTGGGCCATTTCTTTCGTCTGTTTCCTTGCGCTACCTCGCAAACGCGGGAGACAGCGACAAAGTATAAAAAAAAAAAAAAAAAAATATATATATATATATATATATATATATATATATATATATATAATCACACTTGTCCGTGATGGTATGAAAGTGAAATCGCACTTCTGTAGTTCATACAATTTTATATAACATATAATCTTTCTATACATGTGGCACATGTTTCGTGGAGACCTACATAGATATATTCATAGCCATGGGTACATTCTTGACACAGTAAACCTCACATTAGAAGCTCTCACCCTCCTCGCTGTTTAAACATATATCTTTCTCTCTTTCCTTATCCAGTAGCACCTCTTTCAACCTCATCATACCCATCATATTCTTTCTCAAGATCTAATTAATGTCTCATGAATTCCTGTCTTTCTCGAAATATTTCTCACACATATTCTTCAAATCAAACACATGGTCTACACATCCTCTACCATCCCTATTGACCACATTGCACCACCTAAATCTGTTCATGCCATCACCCTCCCGATCACTGATGTCCCATACAACTTACCAGGTTTACCAAGCAGACTTATACTTACGGTATTCGACCATTCACTTCTGTCGCCCTTGGCTTTATACAATGGAATTCTACGTGCAACGCGCCAGTCTTCGGGTAACTCATCTTGCGTCAAACATAAATTGAAAATCATGACTAACCAATCAACAACTTTGTCGCCAATTTTTTCCTAAGAAATCTAACGATAATCCCAAACACTTCGGTCACTTTGCCTCACCTCATCTTATGCAAAGCTTTCACTTTCTCTTTTTTCACCGAGCCCTACGCCAAGACTTGGCATAATACTTGTTCTCAAACACCCTACATCTGTCATACGACCATTTACCACATTCGACAGTTCTTCAAAATACTCAGTCCATCTCCTCGTAATCTCTTCTTTGTCGGTTACCACTACTCTATCTGATGCACTCACTGATGCTCTCATTTGTTCTCACTGATAACTTCTAGTATGTTTATGTGCGTAACGGAAAGAAAACATCATTAACTTCTTTTCTATTTCTATTTCGCGAACCAAAGTATCGTAACGAAAGAGGTTAAGATAAATAAATTCCATCTCATAGTTCTATTCCACTATATATATCATTTGGAGCAAGAGATTCACACAACTATAAAGTTTCGGATAAACCTTGATAATCATACTGCTTGAGGATATACTGCAACTGAAAACGCATGTTTGACGAGGCTGTATCATTGTCAGTTGACGATGATACAGCCTTACTTCAGAGAGGAGTCCATCCTGACCCTATTACTGAGTGTAGCGCAGTCCTAAAGCTGTAGGAGCCCATGGAAAAAGGGTCCTGGTGTGATTTCATATATGTGTCAGAGGTGGAGGGAACAAGGAAAAATGGGAGACCAAATTGGAGGTGGAAGGATGGAGTAAAAAAGATTTTGAGTGATCGAGGCCATAACATGCAGGAGGGTGAGAGTCGTGAAAGGAATAGAGTGAATCGGAACGATATGGCATACTAGGGTCGTCGTGCTGTCAATGGACTGAACCAGTGCATGTGAAACGTCTGGGGTAAGGAAAGGTATGCGGTGCCTGGATGTGGATAAGGAGCTGTGGTTTCGGTGCTTTACAAATGACTGCTAGAGACTGAGTGTGACCGAAAGTGGCCTTTTTTTGTCTGTTTTCCTGGCGCTGCCTCGATGACTGTTTCCTGTGGGGCGGGATGGCGCCGAGAATGGATGAAGGTAAGTAAGTATGAACATGGACACGTGTGCATATGTATATGTCTGTCTATGTGTACATATATGTATATGTACGTCTAAGTATGTATGTGTGTATATGAGTGGATAGGTCTTTCTTCGCCTGTATCCCGGTGCTACTTTGCTGATATAGGAAGTGGAGATCGATTACAATAAAAAAGGGATGATATATACATATATATATATATATATATAAATATATATATATATATATATATATATATATATATATATATATATATATATATATATATATATATATATATATATATATATATATATATATATATATATATATGCAGGAGGGTGAAAGGAGGGCAAGGAATAGAGTGAATTTGGTGCGATGTGGTATACCGGGGTTGACGTGCTGTCAGTGGATTGAATCGGGGCATGTGAAGCGTCTGTGGTAAACCATGGAAAGCTGTGTAGGTATGTATATTTTGCGTGTGTGGACGTATGTATATACATGTGTATGGGGGTGGGTTGGGCCATTTCTTTCGTCTGTTTCCTTGCGCTACCTCGCAAAAGCGGGAGACAGCGACAAAGCAAAAAAAAAAAAAAAAACAAGAATATATATATATATATATATATATATATATATATATATATATATATATATATATATATATACATATGTGTGTGTGTGTGTGTGTGTGTGTGTGTGTGTGAGAAATACTTAGAAAAACAAATGGGTTTGTATGTAGCATTTATGGATCTGGAGAAGGCATATGATAGAGTTGATAGAGATGCTCTGTGGAAGGTATTAAGAATATATGGTGTGGGAGGCAAGTTGTTAGAAGCAGTGAAAAGTTTTTATCGAGGATGTAAGGCATGTGTACGTGTAGGAGGAGAGGAAAGCGATTGGTTCTCAGTGAATGTATGTTTGCGGCAGGGGTGTGTGATGTCTCCATGGTTGTTTGATTTGTTCATGGATGGGGTTGTTAGGGAGGTGAATGCAAGAGTTTTGGAAAGAGGAGCAAGTATGCAGTCTGTTGTGGATGAGAGAGCTTGGGAAGTGAGTCAGTTGTTGTTCGCTGATGATACAGCGCTGGTGGCTGATTCATGTGAGAAACTGCAGAAGCTGGTGACTGAGTTTGGTAGAGTGTGTGAAAGAAGAAAGTTAAGAGTAAATGTGAAAAAGAGCAAGGTTATTAGGTACAGCAGGGTTGAGGGTCAAGTCAATTTGGAGGTAAGTTTGAATGGAGAAAAACTGGAGTAAGTGAAGTGTTTTAGATATCTGGGAGTGGATCTGGCAGCGGATGGAACTATGGAAGCGGAAGTGGATCACAGTGTGGGGAGGGGGCGAAAATTCTGGGAGCCTTGAAGAATGTTTGGAAGTCGAGAACATTATCTCGGAAAGCAAAAATTGGTATGTTTGAAGGAATAGTGGTTCCAACACTGTTGCATGGTTGCGAGGCGTGAGCTATGGATAGAGTTGTGCGCAGGAGGGTGGATGTGCTGGAAATGAGATGTTTGAGGATAATGTGTGGTGTGAGGTGGTTTGATCGAGTAAGTAATGTAAGGGTATGAGAGATGTGTGGAAATAAAAAGAGTGTGGTTGAGAGAGCAGAAGAGGGTGTTTTGAAATGGTTTGGTCACATGGAGAGAATGAGTGAGGAAAGATTGACCAAGAGGATATATGTGTCAGAGGTGGAGGGAACGAGGAGAAGTGGGAGAACAAATTAGAGGTGGAAAGATGGAATGAAAAAGATTTTGTGTGATCGGGGCCTGAACATGCAGAAGGGTGAAAGGCGTGCAAGGAATAGAGTGAATTGGAACGATGTGGTATACCGGGGTTGACGTGCTGTCAATGGATTGAACCAGGGCATGTGAAGCGTCTGGGGTAAACCATGGAAAGTTGTGTGGGGCCTGGATGTGGAAAGGGAGCTGTGGTTTCCGTGCATTATTACATGACAGCTAGAGACTGAGTGTGAACGAATGGGGCCTTTGTTGTCATTTCCTGGCGCTACCTCGCACACATGAGGGGGGAGGGAGTTATTATTCCATGTGTGGCGGGGTGGCGATGGGATTTAATAAAGGAAGACAGTATGAATTATGTACATGTGTATATATGTATATGTCTCTGTGTGTATATATATGTGCACATTGAGATGTATAGGTATGTATATTTGCGTGTGTGGACGTGTATGTATATACATGTATATGTGGGTGGGTTGGGCCTTTCTTTCGTATGTTTCCTTCGCGCTACCTCGCTAACGCGGGAGACAGCGATTAAGCAAAATAAAATAATATATATATATATATGCAAGGAGAAAATTTTGGATGCCTCCACGCAATTCCCTTGCACTTTGGCATCCCCAAAGTGGCATTAAGGTCGGGGTGCGCTACGCCGGCATGTGCGAATCATAAGTTGGATATGATGACCTACCGACCACCGTCGAGGACCACGTCACCCTCAGTCGTCTACTGACATCGCAAGAGGGAGGGAGGAAGCCGTCATGACAGCACTCAAGTGTCTTGCCTCAAGGAGGGTTGTACCTCCTTCACTTAGCGATTCCAGTTTGCATCAGCCTTCACTCCTGCCTGCAGGTAGCATGCTTTCCGACATGTTTCATGAGCTCCTCTTCGCCAACGGAACTACCTTGGCCCAACAGTGATGCTACTACGTTTGTGAATCAAGAACCATTGCAACACAAACCTCGCCAGGTGGTAGAGTGTCCCGCAGTGTATCGAGACAGGCTTCCCCAGAACTTTTTTAAAGGGGAAGTAAATGTTTATAGTTGTGTTACTGGAGTGATAGTTTTCATACATGGTGCTTTGACAAGAAAATAGTGAAATTGGAAAAAATGTAGCTTAGACATTGAAGCTTATTGATACAGTGGTCAAATTGATGAGAACTACTATTGACGTTTGTGTAAATAAATTATACATTTCCTTTTTCCATAGCCAGAGATTGAACCATTATGTGACATTCATTTTTTCATTTCATTTCAAGCTAGAAGTTTCAGTTTTCTAAATTGTTTCTTACATTTTTCATATGTATATATATGTATGTGTGTGTGTGTGTATATGTGCGTATGTATGTGTGTATGTATGTGTATATATATATATATATGTATTATCCCTGGGGATAGGGGTTAAAGAATACTTCCCACGCATTCCTCGCGTGTCGTAGAAAGCGACTAGAGGGGACGGGAGCGGGGGGGCCAGAAATCCTCCCCTCCTTGTATTTCTTAACTTTCTAAAATGGGAAACAGAAGAAGGAGTCACGCGGGAGTGCTCATCCTCCTCGAAGGCTCAGATTGGGGTGCCTAAATGTGTGTGGATGTAACCAAGATGTGAAAAAAGGAGAGATAGGTAGTATGTTTGAGGAAAGGCAACTGGATGTTTTGGCTCTGAGTGAAACGAAGCTCAAGGGTAAAGGGGAAGAGTGGTTTGGGAATGTCTTGGGAGTAAAGTCAGGGGTTAGTGAGAAGACAAGAGCAAGGGAAGGAATAGCAATACTCCTGAAACAGGAGTTGTGGGAGTATGTGATAGATTGTAAGAAAGTAAATTCTCGATTAATATGGGTAAAACTGAAAGTTGATGGAGAGAGATGGGTGATTATTGGTGCATATGCACCTGGGCATGAGAAGAAAGATCATGAGAGGCAAGTGTTTTGGGAGCAGCTGAATGAGTGTGTTAGTGGTTTTGATGCACGAGACCGGGTTATAGTGATGGGTGATTTGAATGCAAAGGTGAGTAATGTGGCAGTTGAGGGAATAATTGGTATACATGGGGTGTTCAGTGTTGTAAATGGAAATGGTGAAGAGCTTGTAGATTTATGTGCTGAAAAAGGACTGTTGATTGGGAATACCTGGTTTAAAAAGCGAGATATACATAAGTATACTTATGTAAGTAGGAGAGACGGCCAGAGAGCGTTATTGGATTACGTGTTAATTGACAGGCGCGCGAAAGAGAGACTTTTGGATGTTAATGTGCTGAGAGGTGCAACTGGAGGGATGTCTGATCATTATCTTGTGGAGGCTAAGGTGAAGATTTGTATGGGTTTTCAGAAAAGAAGAGTGAATGTTGGGGTGAAGAGGGTGGTGAGAGTAAGTGAGCTTGGGAAGGAGACTTGTGTGAGGAAGTACCAGGAGAGACTGAGTACAGAATGGAAAAAGGTGAGAACAATGGAAGTAAGGGGAGTGGGGGAGGAATGGGATGTATTTAGGGAATCAGTGATGGATTGCGCAAAAGATGCTTGTGGCATGAGAAGAGTGGGAGGTGGGTTGATTAAAAAGGGTAGTGAGTGGTGGGATGAAAAAGTAAGAGTATTAGTAAAATAGAAGAGAGAGGCATTTGGACGATTTTTGCAGGGAAAAAATGAAACTGAGTGGGAGATGTATAAAAGAAAGAGACAGGAGGTCAAGAGAAAGGTGCAAGAGGTGAAAAAAGGGCAAATGAGAGTTGGGGTGAGAGAGTATCATTAAATTTTAGGGAGAATAAAAAGATGTTCTGGAAGGAGGTAAATAAAGTGCGTAAGACAAGGGAGCAAATGGGAACTTCAGTGAAGGGCGCAAATGGGGAGGTGATAACAAGTAGTGGTGATGTGAGAAGGAGATGGAGTGAGTATTTTGAAGGTTTGTTGAATGTGTTTGATGATAGAGTGGCAGATATAGGGTGTTTTGGTCGAGGTGGTGTGCAAAGTGAGAGGGTTAGGGAAAATGATTTGGTAAACAGAGAAGAGGTAGTAAAAGCTTTGCGGAAGATGAAAGCCGGCAAGGCAGCAGGTTTGGATGGTATTGCAGTGGAATTTATTAAAAAAGGGGGTGACTGTATTATTGACTGGTTGGTAAGGTTATTTAATGTATGTATGACTCATGGTGAGGTGCCTGAGGATTGGCGGAATGCGTGCATATTGCCATTGTACAAAGGCAAAGGGGATAAGAGTGAGTGCTCAAATTACAGAGGTATAAGTTTGTTGAGTATTCCTGGTAAATTATATGGGAGGATATTGATTGAGAGGGTGAAGGCATGTACAGAGCATCAGATTGGGGAAGAGCAGTGTGGTTTCAGAAGTGGTAGAGGATGTGTGGATCAGGTGTTTGCTTTGAAGAATGTATGTGAGAAATACTTAGAAAAGCAAATGGATTTGTATGTAGCATTTATGGATCTGGAGAAGGCATATGATAGAGTTGATAGAGATGCTCTGTGGAAGGTATTAAGAATATATGGTGTGGGAGGCAAGTTGTTAGAAGCAGTGAAAAGTTTTTATCGAGGATGTAAGGCATGTGTACGTGTAGGAAGAGAGGAAAGTGATTGGTTCTCAGTGAATGTAGGTTTGCGGCAGGGGTGTGTGATGTCTCCATGGTTGTTTAATTTGTTTATGGATGGGGTTGTTAGGGAGGTGAATGCAAGAGTTTTGGAAAGAGGGGCAAGTATGAAGTCTGTTGGGGATGAGAGAGCTTGGGAAGTGAGTCAGTTGTTGTTCGCTGATGATACAGCGCTGGTGGCTGATTCATGTGAGAAACTGCAGAAGCTGGTGACTGAGTTTGGTAAAGTGTGTGAAAGAAGAAAGTTAAGAGTAAATGTGAATAAGAGCAAGGTTATTAGGTACAGTAGGGTTGAGGGTCAAGTCAATTGGGAGGTGAGTTTGAATGGAGAAAAACTGGAGGAAGTGAAGTGTTTTAGATATCTGGGAGTGGATCTGGCAGCGGATGGAACCATGGAAGCGGAAGTGGATCATAGGGTGGGGGAGGAGGCGAAAATTCTGGGAGCCTTGAAGAATGTGTGGAAGTCGAGAACATTATCTCGGAAAGCAAAAATGGGTATGTTTGAAGGAATAGTGGTTCCAACAATGTTGTATGGTTGCGAGGCGTGGGATATGGATAGAGTTGTGCGCAGGAGGATGGATGTGCTGGAAATGAGATGTTTGAGGACAATGTGTGGTGTGAGATGGTTTGATCGAGTAAGTAACGTAAGGGTAAGAGAGATGTGTGGAAATAAAAAGAGCGTGGTTGAGAGAGCAGAAGAGGGTGTTTTGAAATGGTTCGGGCACATGGAGAGAATGAGTGAGGAAAGATTGACCAAGAGAATATATGTGTCGGAGGTGGAGGGAACGAGGAGAAGAGGGAGACCAAATTGGAGGTGGAAAGATGGAGTGAAAAAGATTTTGTGTGATCGGGGCCTGAACATGCAGGAGGGTGAAAGGAGGGCAAGGAATAGAGTGAATTGGAGAGATGTGGTATACCGGGGTTGACGTGCTGTCAGTGGATTGAATCAAGGCATGTGAAGCGTCTGGGGTAAACCATGGAAAGCTGTGTAGGTATGTATATTTGCGTGTGTGGACGTATGTATATACATGTGTATGGGGGTGGGTTGGGCCATTTCTTTCGTCTGTTTCCTTGCGCTACCTCGCAAACGCGGAAGACAGCGACAAAGCAAAAAAAAAAAAAAATATATATATATATATATATATATATATATATATATATATATATATATATATATATATAAATATATATATACATATATTTTTTTTTTTTTTTCTTTTTTTTTTATACTTTGTCGCTGTCTCCCGCGTTTGCGAGGTAGCGCAAGGAAACAGACGAAAGAAATGGCCCAACCCCCCCCATACACATGTACATACACACGTCCACACACGCAAATATACATACCTACACAGCTTTCCATGGTTTACCCCGGACGCTTCACATGCCTTGATTCAATCCACTGACAGCACGTCAACCCCTGTATACCACATCGCTCCAATTCACTCTATTCCTTGCCCTCCTTTCACCCTCCTGCATGTTCAGGCCCCGATCACACAAAATCCTTTTCACTCCATCTTTCCACCTCCAATTTGGTCTCCCTCTTCTCCTCGTTCCCTCCACCTCCGACACATATATCCTCTTGGTCAATCTTTCCTCACTCATTCTCTCCATGTGCCCAAACCATTTCAAAACACCCTCTTCTGCTCTCTCAACCACGCTCTTTTTATTTCCACACATCTCTCTTACCCTTACGTTACTTACTCGATCAAACCACCTCACACCACACATTGTCCTCAAACATCTCATTTCCAGCACATCCATCCTCCTGCGCACAACTCTATCCATATCCCACGCCTCGCAACCATACAACATTGTTGGAACTACTATTCCTTCAAACATACCCATTTTTGCTTTCCGGGATAATGTTCTCGACTTCCACACATTTTTCAAGGCTCCCAAAATTTTCGCCCCCTCCCCCACCCTATGATCCACTTCAGCTTCCATGGTTCCATCCGCTGCCAGATCCACTCCCAGATATCTAAAACACTTCACTTCCTCCAGTTTTTCTCCATTCAAACTCACCTCCCAATTGACTTGACCCTCAACCCTACTGTACCTAATAACCTTGCTCTTATTCACATTTACTCTTAACTTTCTTCTTCCACACACTTTACCAAACTCCGTCACCAGCTTCTGCAGTTTCTCACATGAATACGCCACCAGCGCTGTATCATCAGCAAACAAGAACTGACTCACTTCCCAAGCTGTCTCATCCCCAACAGACTTCATACTTGCCCCTCTTTCCAAGACTCTTGCATTTACCTCCCTAACAACCCCATCCATAAACAAATTAAACAACCATGGAGACATCACACACCCCTGCCGCAAACCTACATTCACTGAGAACCAATCACTTTCCTCTCTTCCTACACGTACACATGCCTTGCATTCTCGATAAAAACTTTTCACTGCTTCTAACAACTTGCCTCCCACACCATATATTCTTAATACCTTCCACAGAGCATCTCTATCAACTCTATCATATGCCTTCTCCAGATCCATAAATGCTACATACAAAGCCATTTGCTTTTCTAAGTATTTCTCACATACATTCTTCAAAGCAAACACCTGATCCACACATCCTCTACCACTTCTGAAACCACACTGCTCTTCCCCAATCTGATGCTCTGTACATGCCTTCACCCTCTCAATCAATACTCTCCCATATAATTTACCAGGAATACTCAACAAACTTATACCTCTGTAATTTGAGCACTCACTCTTATCCCCTTTGCCTTTGTACAATGGCAGTATGCACGCATTCCGCCAATCCTCAGGCACCTCACCATGAGTCATACATACATTAAATAACCTTACCAACCAGTCAACAATACAGTCACCCTCTTTTTTAATAAATTCCACTGCAATACCATCCAAACCTGCTGCCTTGCCGGCTTTCATCTTCCGCAAAGCTTTTACTACCTCTTCTCTGTTTACCAAATCATTTTCCCTAACCCTCTCACTTTGCACACCACCTCGACCAAAACACCCTATATCTGCCACTCTGTCATCAGACACATTCAACAAACCTTCAAAATACTCATTCCATCTCCTTCTCACATCACCACTACTTGTTATCACCTCCCCATTTGCGCCCTTCACTGAAGTTCCCATTTGCTCCCTTGTCTTACGCACCCTATTTACCTCCTTCCAGAACATCTTTTTATTCTCCCTAAAATTTAATGATACTCTCTCACCCCAACTCTCATTTGCCCTTTTTTTCACTTCTTGCACCTTTCTCTTGACCTCCTGTCTCTTTCTTTTATACTTCTCCAACTCAATTGCATTTTTTCCCTGCAAAAATCGTCCAAATGCCTCTCTCTTCTCTTTCACTAATACTCTTACTTCTTCATCCCACCACTCACTACCCTTTCTAATCAACCCACCTCCCACTCTTCTCATGCCACAAGCATCTTTTGCGCAATCCATCACTGATTCCCTAAATACATCCCATTCCTCCCCCACTCCCCTTACTTCCATTGTTCTCACCTTTTTCCATTCTGTACACAGTCTCTCCTGATACTTCTTCACACAGGTCTCCTTCCCAAGCTCACTCACTCTCACCACCTTCTTCACCCCAACATTCACTCTTCTTTTCTGAAAACCCATACTAATCTTCACCTTAGCCTCCACAAGATAATGATCAGACATCCCTCCAGTTGCACCTCTCAGCACATTGACATCCAAAAGTCTCTCTTTCGCACGCCTGTCAATTAACACGTAATCCAATAACGCTCTCTGGCCATCTCTCCTACTTACATAAGTATACTTATGTATATCTCGCTTTTTAAACCAGGTATTCCCAATCATCAGTCCTTTTTCAGCACATAAATCTACAAGCTCTTCACCATTTCCATTTACAACACTGAACACCCCATGCATACCAATTATTCCCTCAACTGCCACATTACTCACCTTTGCATTCAAATCACCCATCACTATAACCCGGTCTCGTGCATCAAAACCGCTAACACACTCATTTAGCTGCTCCCAAAACACTTGCCTCTCATGATCTTTCTTCTCATGCCCAGGTGCATATGCACCAATAATCACCCACCTCTCTCCATCAACTTTCAATATATATATATATATATATATATATTTTTTTTTTTTGTTTATTTTCCAAAAGAAGGAATAGAGAAGGTGGCCAAGTGAGGATATTCCCTCAAAGGCCCAGTCCTCTGTTCTTAACGCTACCTCGCTAATGTGGGAAATGGCGAATAGTTTGAAAGAAAAGAAAAAGAATATATATATATATATATATATATATATATATATATATATATATATATATATATATATATATATATATATATATATATATATATATACATATATATGTGTGTGTGTGTGTGTGTGTGTGTGTGTGTTGGAAAGGATCACAATTTTGCACGTGGTCAAGATATTCCTATGAGTCCACGGGGAAAATTAAACACGATAAGTTCCCAAGTGCACTTTCGTGTAATAATCACATCATCAGGGGGAAACACAAAAGAGAAATATAAGTCAGTTGATATACATCGAAGAGACGAAGCTAAGACGCCATTTGGTAAACATATGATTGTTCAAAACAATAGTCTAACGGTCCGCATTCCCGCCTCTTGCACAGGGGTCCCGGATTCGATCCTGGCTGTTGGAGGTTTGTATGTTCTATGATTTTTTTTTTTTTTCATACTATTCGCCATTTCCCGCGATAGCGAGGTAGCGTCAAAAACAATGGACTGGGCCTTTGAGGGAATATCCTCACCTGGACCTCTTCTCTGTTCCTTCTTTTGGAAAAAAAAAAAAAAAAAAAAAAACGAGAAGGGAGGATTTCCAGCCCCCCCCGCTCCCTTCCCTTTTAGTCGCCTTCTACGACACGCAGGGAATACGTGGGAAGTATTCTTTCTCCCCTATCCCCAGGGAATAAATGTTCTATGATATATATATATATATATATATATATATATATATATATATATATATATATATATATATATATATATGTATATATATATATATATATATATATATATATATATATATATATATGTTTGTGTATGTATATGTGTATATGTTGATATGTATATGTATGTACATGTGCGTGTATGGGAGTGTATAGGGAGGTGAATGCAAGAGTTTTGGAAAGAGGGGCAAGTATGCAGTCTGTTGTGGATGAGAGTGCTTGGGAAGTGAGTCAGTTGTTGTTCGCTGATGATACAGCGCTGGTGGCTGATTCGGGTGAGAAACTGCAGAAGCTGGTGACTGTGTTTGGTAAAATGTGTGAAAGAAGAAGGCTAAGAGTAAATGTGAATAAGAGCAAGGTTGTTGGGTACTGTAGGGTCGAGGGACAAGTCAATTGGGAGGTAAGTTTGAATGGAGAAAAACTGGATGAAGTGAAGTGTTTTAGATATCTGGGAGTGGATCTAGCAGCGGATGGAACCATGGAAGCGGAAGTGAATCATAGGGTGGGGGAGGGGGCGGAAGTACTGGGAGCATTGAAGAATGTTTGGAAGTCGAGAACATTATCTCGGAAAGCAAAAATGGGTATGTTTGAAGGAATACTGGTTCCAACAATGTTATATGGTTGCGAGGCGTGGGCTATAGATAGAGTTGTGCGGAGGAGGGTGGATGTGCTGGAAATGAGATGTCTGGGGACAATATGTGGTGTGAGGTGGTTTGATTAAGTAATGAAAGGCTAAGAGGGATGTGTGCTAATAGAAAGAATGTAGTTGAGAGAGCAGAAGGTGTTTAGAAGAGGTTTGGTTACATGGAGTTCTAGAATGAGTGAGGAAAAATTGACAAAGATGATATATGTCTCAGAGATGGAGGGAACGAGGAGAAGAGGGAGACCAAATTGGAGGTGGAAAGATGGAGTGAAAAAGATTTTGTGTGATCGGGGCCTGAACATGCAGGAGGGTGAAAGGAGGGCAAGGAATAGAGTGAATTGGATCGATGTGGTATACCGGGGTTGACGTGCTGTCAGTGGATTGAATCAAGGCATGTGAAGCTTCTGGGGTAAACCATGGAAAGCTGTGTAGGTATGTATATTTGCGTGTGTGGACGTATGTATATACATGTGTATGGGCGTGGGTTGGGCCATTTCTTTCGTCTGTTTCCTTGCGCTACCTCGCAAACGCGGGAGACAGCGACAAAAAAAAAATATATATATATATATATATAAAGCAAATGGATTTGTATGTAGCATTTATGGATCTGGAGAAGGCATATGATAGAGTTGATAGAGATGCTCTGTGGAAGGTATTAAGAATATATGGTGTGGGAGGAAAGTTGTTAGAAGCAGTGAAAAGTTTTTATCGAGGATGTAAGGCATGTGTACGTGTAGGAAGAGAGGAAAGTGATTGGTTCTCAGTGAATGTAGGTTTGCGGCAGGGGTGTGTGATGTCTCCATGGTTGTTTAATTTGTTTATGGATGGGGTTGTTAGGGAGGTAAATGCAAGAGTTTTGGAAAGAGGGGCAAGTATGAAGTCTGTTGGGGATGAGAGACCTTGGGAAGTGAGCCAGTTGTTGTTCGCTGATGATACAGCGCTGGTGGCTGATTCATGTGAGAAACTGCAGAAGCTGGTGACTGAGTTTGGTAAAGTGTGTGGAAGAAGAAAGTTAAGAGTAAATGTGAATAAGAGCAAGGTTATTAGGTACAGTAGGGTTGAGGGTCAAGTCAAGTGGGAGGTGAGTTTGAATGGAGAAAAACTGTAGGAAGTGAAGTGTTTTAGATATCTGGGAGTGGATCTGGCAGCGGATGGAACCATGAAAGCGGAAGTGGATCATAGGGTGGGGGAGGGGGCGAAAATCCTGGGGGCCTTGAAGAATGTGTGGAAGTCGAGAACATTATCTCGGAAAGCAAAAATGGGTATGTTTGAAGGAATAGTGGTTCCAACAATGTTGTATGGTTGCGAGGCGTGGGCTATGGATAGAGTTGTGCGCAGGAGGATGGATGTGCTGGAAATGAGATGTTTGAGGACAATGTGTGGTGTGAGGTGGTTTGATCGAGTGAGTAACGTAAGGGTAAGAGAGATGTGTGGAAATAAAAAGCGCGTGGTTGAGAGAGCAGAAGAGGGTGTTTTGAAGTGGTTTGGGCACATGGACAGGATGAGTGAGGAAAGATTGACCAAGAGAATATATGTGTCGGAGGTGGAGGGAACAAGGAGAAGAGGGAGACCAAATTGGAGGTGGAAAGATGGAGTGAAAAAGATTTTGTGTGATCGGGGCCTGAACATGTAGGAGGGTGAAAGGAGGGCAAGGAATAGAGTGAATTGGAGCGATGTGGTATACCGGGGTTGACGTGCTGTCAGTGGATTGAATCAAGGCATGTGAAGCGTCTGGGGTAAACCATGGAAAGCTGTGTAGGTATGTATATTTGCGTGTGTGGACGTATGTATATACATATGTATGGGGGGGGGGTTGGGCCATTTCTTTCGTCTGTTTCCTTGCGCTACCTCGCAAACGCGGGAGACAGCGACAAAGTATAATAATAAAAAAAAAAAGTATAATAAATAGATAAATAATAAATGATATATATTAAATTTTTTTTTGTCTTTTTTTATATTTTTCTTACTATACTTTGTCGCTGTCTCCCGCGTTAGCTAGGTAGAGCAAGAAAACAGACGAAAGAGTTACCCAGTCCACCCAAATACTCATGTATATACATACACGTCCACACACGCACATATACATACCTATACATTTCAATGTATACATATATATACATAAACAGAGATATACATATACACACATGTATATAATTCATACTTGCTGCTTATATTCATTCCCGTCGCCACCCCGCCACACATAAAATGATAACCCACTCCCCCGCACGTGCGCAAGGTAGCGCTAGGAAAAGACAACAAAGGCCACATTAATTCACACTCAGTCTCTAGCTGTCATGTATAATGCACCGAAACCACTGCTCCCTTTCCACATCCAGGCTCCACCAAACATTCCATGGTTTACCCCAGACGCTTCATATGCCCTGGTTCAATCCATTGACAGCACGTCGACCCCGGTATACAACATTGTTTCAATTCACTCTATTCCTTGCACGCCTTTCAACCTCCTGCATGTCCAGGCCCCGACCACTCAAAATCTTTTTCACTCCATCCATCCACCTCTAACTTGGTCTCCCGCTTCTCCTCGTTCCCTCAACCTCTGAAACACATATCCTCTTTGTCAATCTTTCCTCACTCATTCTCTCCATGTGACCAAACCATTTCAATACACCCTCTTCTGCTCTCTCAACAACACTCTTTTTCTTACCACACATCACTTATACCCTTTCATTACTTACTCGATCAAACCATTTCACATCACATATTGTCCTCAAACTTCTCATTTCCAACACTTCCACCCTCCTGCGCACAACACTATCTATAGCACACGCCTCTTATCCATACAACATTGATGGAACCACTATTCCTTCAAAGCTACCCAGTTTTGCTTTCCGAGATAATGTTCTCGCCTTCCACACATTCTTCAAAGCTCCCGGAACATTCGCCCCCTCCCCCACCCTGTGACTCACTTCCGCATCCATGGTTCCATCCGCTGCCAAATCCACTCCCAAATACCTAAAACACTTCACTTCCTCCAGTTTTCTCCATTCAAACTTACCTCCCAATTGACTTGTCCCTCAACCCTACTGTATCTAATAACTTTGCTCTTATTCACATTTACTCTCAGCTTTTTTCTTTCACACACTTTGCCAAACTCAGTCACCAGCTTCTGCAGTTTCTCACCCGAATCAGCCAATAGCGCTGTATCATCACTGAACAACAGCTGACTCACTTCCCAAGCCCTCTCATCCACAACAGACTGTATACTTGCGACTCTCTCCAAAACTCTGGCATTCACCTCCCTAAAAAGCCTATCCATAAACACATTAAACAACCATGGAGACATCACGCACCCCTGCCGCAAACCTACATTCACTGAGAACCAAACACTTTCCTCTCTTCCTACACGTACACATGCCTTACATCCTCGATATAAACTTATCACTGCTTCAAACAACTTGCCTCCCACACCATATATTCTTAATACCTTCCAAAGAGCATCTCTAACAACTCTGTCATACGTCTTCTCCAGATCCGTAAATGGTACATACAAATTCATCTCTTTTTCTAAATATTTCTCACATACATTCTTCAGAGCAAACACCTGATCCAAACATCCTTTACCATTTCTGAAACCACACTGCTCTTCCCCAATCGGATGCTCTGTATATGCCTTTACTGTCTCAATCAATACCCTATCATATAATTTCCCAAGAATACTCAACAAACTTATACATCTGTAATCTGAACATTCACCTTTATCCCCTTTGCCTTTAAACAATGGCACTATGCATGCATTCCGTCAATCCTCAGGCACTTCACAATGAACCATACATACACTGAATAATCTCACTAACCAGTCAATAACACAGTCACCCTTTTTTTCAAAAATTCCACTGAAATACCGCCCAAACCTGCCTCCTTGCCGGCTTTCATTTTCTGCAAAACTTTCACTACCTCTTCTCTGTTAACCAAACCATTCTTCCTGACCCTCTCACTTAGCATATATATATATATATATATATATATATATATATATATATATATATATATATATATATATATATATATATATATAAATATATATATATATATATAAATATATATATATATATATATATATATATATTTATATATATATATATATATATATATATATATATATATATATATATATATATATATATATATATATATATACATATATATATATTCCTATGAGTCCACGTGGAAAATGAAACACGATAAGTTCCCAAGTGCACTTTCTTTTGATAATCACATCATCAGGGAAGACACAAAAGAGAAATATAAGTCAGTTGATATACATCGAAGAGACGAAGCTAAGACGCCATTTGGTAAACATGCGATTGTCCAAGACACACAACATGTCAACATATCAACAATAAAGTTATCTAATTTGTACCTACCATCGCTAATATTAGGATTATAATTCTTTTTGTATTTGATAATAGAAGATTCAATGATATCATTAAATACACAAAGAATTATAATCATAATATTAGTACTGGTCAAAAAAAATAGATAACTATATTGTTGATAAAATTTGTAAAATTTTCCATGGTTTACCCCAGACGCTTCATATGCCCTGGTTCGATCCACTGACAGCAGGTCGACCCTGGTATACCACATCGCTCCAATTCACTCTATTCCTTGCGCGTCTTTCACCCTCCTGCATATTCAGGCCCCGATCACTCAAAATCTTTTTCATTCCATCTTTCCACCTGCAATTTGATCTTCCACTTCTCGTTCCCTCCACCTCTGACACATATATCCTCTTTGTCAATCTTTCCTCACTCATTCTCTCCATGTGACCAAACCATTTCAAAACACCCTCTTCTGCTCTCTCAACAACACTCTTTCTATTACCACACAACTCTCTTACCCTTTCATTACTTACTCGATCAAACCACCTCACACACATATTGTCCTCAAACATCTCACTTCCAGCACATCCACCCTTCTCCGGACAACTCTATTTATAGCCCACGCCTCGCAATCATATAACATTGCGGGAACCACCATTCCTTCAAACATACCCATTTTTGCTTTCCAACATAACGTTCTCGACTTCCACACATTTTTCAACGCTTACAGAACTTTCGCCCCCTCCCCCACCCAATGATTCACTTCCGCTTCCATGGTTCCATCCGCTGCCAAATCCACTCCCAAATATCTAAAACACTTCACTTCCTCCAGTTTTTCTCCATTCAAACTTACCTCCCAATTGACTTGTCCCTCAACCCTACTGTACCTAATAACTCCTATTCACATTTACTCTCAATTTTCATCTTTCACACACTTTAGCAAACTCAGTCACCAGCTTCTGCAGTTTCTCACATGAATCAGCCACCAGCGCTGTATCATCAGCGAACCACTGACTCACTTCCCAAGCTCTCTCGTCAACAACAGACTGCATACTTACCCCTCTTTCCAAAACTCTTGCATTCACTTCCCTCACAACCCCATCCATAAACAAATTAAACAACCATGAAGACATAACGCACCCCTGTCACAAGCAACATTCACTGAGAACCAATCACTTTCCTCTCTTCCTACACGTACACATGCCTTACATCCTCGATAAAAACTTTTCACTGCTTCAAACAACTTGCCTCCCACACCACATATTCTTAATACCTTCCAAAGAGCATCTCTAACAACTCTATCATATGTCTTCTCCAGATCCGTAAATGGTACATACAAATCCATCTCTTTTTCCAAATATTTCTCACATACATTCTTCAGAGCAAACACCTGATCCACACATCCTTTACCATTTCTGAAACCACACTGCTCTTCCCCAATCGGATGCTCTGTACATGCCTTTACCGTCTCAATCAATACCCTATCATATAATTTCCCAAGAATACTCAACAAACTTATATCTCTGTAATTTGAACATTCACCTTTATCCCCCTTGCCTTTAAACAATGGCACTATGCATGCATTCCGTCAATCCTCAGGCACTTCACAATGAACCATACATACACTGAATAATCTCACTAACCAGTCAATAACACAGTCACCCCCTTTGTCAAAAATTCCACTGAAATACCGCCCAAACCTGCCTCCTTGCCGGCTTTCATTTTCTGCAAAACTTTCACTACCTTTTCTCTGTTAACCAAACCATTCTCCCTGACCCTCTCACTTAGCATATATATATATATATATATATATATATATATATATATATATATATATATATATATATATATATATATATATATATATATATATATATTCCTATGAGTCCACGTGGAAAATGAAACACGATAAGTTCCCAAGTGCACTTTCTTTTGATAATCACATCATCAGGGAAGACACAAAAGAGAAATATAAGTCAGTTGATATACATCGAAGAGACGAAGCTAAGACGCCATCTGGTAAACATGCGATTGTCCAAGACACACAACATGTCAACATATCAACATTAAAGTTATCTAATTTGTACCTACCATCGCTAATATTAGGATTATAATTCTTTTTGTATTTGATAATAGAAGATTCGATGATATTAAATACACAAAGAATTATAATCATAATATTAGTACTGGTCAAAAAAAATAGATAACTATATTGTTGATAAAATTTGTAAAATTTTCCGTGGTTTACCCCAGACGCTTCATATGCCCTAGTTCGATCCACTGACAGCAGGTCGACCCTGGTATACCACATCGCTCCAATTCACTCTATTCCTTGCGCATCTTTCACACTCCTGCATATTCAGGCCCCGATCACTCAAAATCTTTTTCATTCCATCTTTCCACCTGCAATTTGATCTTCCACTTCTCCTCGTTCCCTCCACCTCTGACACATATATCCTCTTTGTCAGTCTTTCCTCACTCATTCTCTCCATGTGACCAAACCATTTCAAAACACCCTCTTCTGCTCTCTCAACCACACTCTTTCTATTACCACACAACTCTCTTACCCTTTCATTACTTACTCGATCAAACCACCTCACACCACATATTGTCCTCAAACATATCACTTCCAGCACATCCACCCTTCTCCGGACAACTCTATCTATAGCCCACGCCTCGCAATCATATAACATTGCGGGAACCTCCATTCCTTCAAACATACCCATTTTTGCTTTCCAACATAACGTTCTCGACTTCCACACATTTTTCAACGCTAACAGAACTTTCGCCCCCTCCCCCACCCAATGATTCACTTCCGCTTCCATGGTTCCATCCGCTGCCAAATCCACTCCCAAATATCTAAAACACTTCACTTCCTCCAGTTTTTCTCCATTCAAACTTACCTCCCAATTGACTTGTCCCTCAACCCTACTGTACCTAATAACTCCTATTCACATTTACTCTCAATTTTCATCTTTCACACACTTTACCAAACTCAGTCACCAGCTTCTGCAGTTTCTCACATGAATCAGCCACCAGCGCTGTATCATCAGCGAACCACTGACTCACTTCTCAAGCTCTCTCGTCAACAACAGACTGCATACTTACCCCTCTTTCCAAAACTCTTGCTTTCACTTCCCTCACAACCCCATCCATTAACAAATTAAACAACCATGAAGACATAACGCACCTCTGTCACAAGCAACACTCACTGAGAACCAATCACTTTCCTCTCTTCCTACACGTACACATGCCTTACATCCTTGACAAAAACTTTTCACTGCTTCTAACAACTTGCCTCTCACACCATATATTCTTAATACCTTCCACAGAGCATCTGTATCAACTCTCTCATATGCTTTCTCCAGATCCATAAATGCTACATACAAATCCATTTGCTTTTCTAAATATTTTTCACATACATTTTTCAAAGCAAATACCTGATCCACACATCCTCCACCACTTCTGAAACCACACTGCCCTTCCCTAATCTGATGCTCTGTACATGCATTAACTCTGTCAATCAATACCCTCGCATATAATTTTCCAGGAATACTAAGCAAACTTATGCCTCTGTAATTTGAGCACTCACCCTTATCTCCTTTGCCTTTGTATAATGGCACTATGCAAGCATTCCTCCGGTCCTCAGGCCCTTTACCATTAGTCATGCATACATTAGATAACCTTACCAACCACTCAACAATACAGTCACCCCTTTTTAGAATAATTTCCACTGCAATACCATCCAAACCCGCCGCCTTGCCGGCTTTCATCTTCCTCAAAGCTTTTACTACCTCTTCTCTGTTTACCAAATCATTCTCCCTAGCCCTCTCACTTTGCACACCACCTCGACCAAAACACCCTATATCTGTCATTCTATCATCAAACACATTCAACAAACCTTCAAAATACTCACTCCATCTCCTTCTCACATCACAACTACTTACTATCATCTCCCCAT